>NC_086448.1:189215881-189564631 GCF_028390025.1 Pseudophryne corroboree | reverse complement strand
GAGTATCAGATTTAATGAACTATTGACCAGGCTTCCCAAGCAGAGGAGAGATAGGCGGGTGGAGAGAGCTGTTAAGCAGGGTGGGATCCCTGCGTCACTTACAGCTCTCTCCACACCTGGGTGTCTGAGTCCTGTGTAACTTGTTATCTAATGAGGGTCTGGAGAGAGAGACACACACACACACACACACACACACACACACACAGAGTCCTCCTGAGTCCTGTCACAGTGTGTAAGTAGTACAGAGGCTGCTCCTATTTTTGCATGTGACAAGATAAATTATAGATTTTATTTTTCTATGTATATTTTAAGGTTGTTTAATGGGTATTTTAAGTTTGTTCCACTATAAGTACATTTTATAAAATAGTCGTCTTTCAATTAGGAGGAACTACAATCCGTACCCAGGCTTTATTAAACTATTGGTGTAAATCTAATATACACCGTTGGGCTAAATTTAATATACACAATCCATACATCCCAACATGACCCATTCCAGGAGGGGCAAGATTCTTAAGTTATGATTGCAATCAGCTGAAACACCTTTCTTATCAATTAAATAGTTCAACACAGGTGACTACAATCATATATTAAGAGGGAAGTTCATGTAAAGAGCATTTTCACTCCTGGAATGGATCATGTTGGGAGGTATACACAATCTTATACACAGCCCCCACCCCCCATGGCACCAGGGCCCCCCCTGTCTAAAGTGCCCTGAGCATCCCCAAGGCTTAATCCGGCCCTGTCACTGGTGAAATATGTAGTGAAAGTCTGGCTTGCATGAATAAGCTAGGGAGTTCATACTGAAGGTAAAAGTGCCAGTTTTAAAGAGTGTTAAATCAGCTGTCATATAAATGATCAGATCAAATATGCAGGAATACTGAAGAGACCGTGTGCACAGCCATTTTTTCTCTGGGCAATAAAGTGCTCTAGGGGTGACACCAGTACACAATTATGGAATTGGTACATACAATAGAACATACTGTACCTCCCAACATGACCCTCCCCAGGAGGGATAGAATGCTCTGCTCCTGGATTTCTCATTTAATTTGTGATTGCCATCACCTGTGGTGAAACACCTTTCTTATCAAGTAACTAGTTAAACACAGGTGAGGGCAATCCTACATTAAGAGGGAAGCCCAGAAATAGAGCATTTTGTCCCTCCTGGAGAGGGTCATGTTGGGAGGTATGATATAAGAGTGAATATTGAATGAAACAACTGGACAAGGTGACCGTTCCTAAATAATGTGATACATTTTCCCATACAGGTGTTTTCAAGAACCTCTTAAAACATCTTACAAAAGTCTAGGTACGGTAGGATAGAAGGAGGAATTCAATTCTATACTCTGGTTTGTGGCAGTTGGTGACAAGACATAACATAAGGTATAGACACTTGGCATATCAAGTAGATGGGGACAATAGAATTGTCTCCAGAGTGAATAGATACAGTAGGCAGGTGATGCACTGTTGATGTCTTTGAAGATGAGGAGAATTACATTGTTGGTTCCTTGCATAAACAGGCATTCACTGAAAATGGAATAAAGTTGAACAACTGTAATAATGGGTAGACCTGTTAGAAAAAGGCTACAGAAATCAAGGCAAGTTAAAATGAGGATATTAAATATTTCCTATTGCCATTGGTAAGGTGAATAAATAGAAAGTAGTTAAGTAGATGGGAAAAAAAGACATTTCCATAAATTGTAAGGTTTCAGAAACTCTAATTGTGCTGTATTTGTAGATCACAAAAACGAGATGCTTAAGGAATGAGGCGAGAGGTGGGATGATAGCCAACAGACTGTAGGGCTGTGTTCATTTGACCAAAAGACAGGAAAATCCAGGTGAATTATTAATGAATGCCTTTAGCTTTGGCAGCTAGGACATTAGAGAATTTAGGGGGTAATTCCAAGTTGATCGCAGCAGGATTTTTTTTATAGCAATTGGGCAAAACCATGTGCACTGCAGGGGAGGCAGATATAACATGTGCAGAAAGAATTAGATTTGGGTGGGTTATTTTATTTCTGTGCAAGGTAAATACTGGTTGCTTTATTTTTACACTGCAAATTAGCAGATTGAACACACCCCACCCAAATCTAACTCTCTCTGCACATGTTATATCTGCCTCCCCTGCAGTGTACATGGGCCCTCATTCCGAGTTGTTCGCTCGTTGCTGAGTTTCGCTATATTGTGATTAGTCGCTTACTGCGCATGCGCAAGGTTCGCAGAGCGCATGCGCTTAGTTATTTTACACAAAAGTTAGGTATTTTACTCACGGCATAACGAGGATTTTTCATCGTTCTGGTGATGGGAGTGTGATTGACAGGAAGTGGGTGTTTCTGGGCGGAAACTGGCCGTTTTATGGGTGTGTGCGGAAAAACGCTGCCGTTTCTGGGAAAAACGAGGGAGTGGCTGGAGAAACGGGTGAGTGTCTGGGCGAACGCTGGGTGTGTTTGTGACGTCAAACCAGGAACGAAACTGACTGACCTGATCGCAGTGGCAGAGTAAGTCCCGAGCTACTCAGAAACTGCAAAGAAATTTCTATTCGCAATTATGCGAATCTTTCGTTCGCAATTCTGCAAAGCTAAGATTCACTCCCAGTAGGCGGCGGCTTAGCGTGTGCAATGCTGCTAAAAGCAGCTAGCGAGCGAACATCTCGGAATGAGGGCCATGGTTTTGCCCAATTGCTAATAAAAATCCTGCTGCGATCAATTTGGAATTACCCCCTTAGAGCAGATACAGGGAAAAACAGTGATTGAAGCCAGACTGAGGGTCAAGATGAGAGTGTGGTAACCTGCATGAGCTAAGTAGATGCAGAACAAATGTTTAAGAATGGAAAAAATGTAGAGGAGATTGTTAACTGGAGAGGGTGGCTCAAAATATGGTAATAATTGATGCGTGTTAGTAGGACGGCTTAATGGAGATGGACATTTCAGTAAAGTAATAAGCACTGCAGTGAAATTACGTGTGAATTAGTTGTATTTACTGGGCAGAAGTTGGGCATGAAAAACAACAAAGAATAGCAAAGGTGAGATGGTGTCAGCAACTGATCAGCTCCTTTGACCCCCTGATGCAGCATAGTCTTGTGGGATCGCCTCTACTTCCTGTAGTGCAGTGAAGGGATGGGCATTGGAAACCCAACATTGAATTGTTGCCAGGCTTCTGACACCAAATCATGCAATATAACCATAGATGTTTATATTGTGTGCATACCCAAAATCAGCCGGGGCTTCACGCATGCACACATAAGAAAAGCTGTGGACTCTATATCTAGTGGTGTCTGCAGCTGAATTCAAACAGTCAGACATTGGATTAGCAAAAGAAACAGCATTGGATGGCTGGCAACCATCGCAAGCCTGGTATTTGATTGGAAAAGTACTTTTAATTTTGAACATTCCTAGTGTAGTGATTCTCTGTGTGTCACGAGATGGTCCCTGATATGCCATGTACAATGAGATCCTACAGGGCACACTCTGATGTGCAGAGGAGATTGGGCTTTCCCGCTCTCCCCCCTGCTCCAAGATGAGATCTGGCTAATCAGCAGAGAAAGGGGAGGAGACTGTGCATTCCCACTCTCTCCCCTGCTCCAGGATGCGTTTAGGCCAATCAGCAGAGCCAGAGGAGGAGTGTGCTTTCCCGCTCTCTCCCCTGCTCCAGGATGTTCTCTGGCCAACAGCACAGCAAGTGGAAGAGAATGTGCTTTCCCGCTCTCCTTTGCTCCAGGATACGTAAACTTTTGATCAGGGTGATTTGGGTAGTTTCTGTTGTCATTATGATTTAAAAAGAGTAAACACAGTTGTTTGACAATAAATGGCTTCACCCAACCACTAACCATGAGTGAAAGAAAAATTTGGGAGTTATCATTCATATTCTCTGACAAATGGCCAGAAAATCACAAATTCTTCTAGGGTATGTAAATTTATGAGCACAACTGTTCAAGGCATGCTTTTGCCTTGTAAGTGATTGATTGCCCATTTAAAAAAACGTTTAAGTTTGGCCGGCATCCTGCACAGCCACCGGACTTTGGCGGGATCACATCCCACAGAATATTTGGGGCTAATAGGTGCATTGGCAAAAAGTGCAGATTTAACGCTAAACTCCCACTTTTTTTACACATGCAATAGTTGCGAGAACATGCAAACTTGCATGTTACTCGCAAATCCACTACTTGCATGTCCCAAACTCACATCCAGATGTTTTCCTATGGAAAACATGCAACTCGCCCAATGTAATAGGGTTCAAGTTGTAAACTCGCACAGAATCACTTTATAAAAACTTGCAAAAAACAGGCCAGCTCCCTGGGCTCTTTGAGCCGGTCCTGGTTCAGAAAACACTGGGAAAAAATTATGTAGGGTTCCCTTGTATTTATGAATCAGCATTGGACTCTTTGAGCCAGCCCCGGTTCTAAAAATACAGGAATCAAAACGAGTAGGGTTCCCTGACACCGGGCATCACTAGAAGGGGGTTTATAAATGCTACAATCAAGGGACACACTTGACAGGGTCCCATGGTCGCAGCAATAAACCCTATGCCCCAACTAATGAGTAGTGGGTATTCCTGGGGAAGTGGGGACCCCTCAATAAAGGGTCCGCCCTCCCCCCTTCCAGGGCATCCAAGGTGAGAGCTGAAGTCTAGGACTATCGCCACCACTCCCTGGTCTGTTGTTGCCGAGTGGATAGCAATCAAGTGTAAAAGGTAGAAGCATTATTATCTTTTACAATAGGACTGCAGGTCCCAGCAAGCCTCCCCCGATGCTGAATCTGGGAGAACCGTCACATGTGTTGAACTAGTACAGGCATGTCCAAACTGCGGCCCTCCAGCTGTTGACAAACTACACATCCCAGTATGCCCTGACACAGCTTTAGCATTCTCTGACAGAAAAACTGTGTCAGGGCATGCTGGGATATGTAGTTTCACAACAGCTGGAGGGCCGCAGTTTGGACATGCCTGAACTAGTAAATTGATAAGAAAGGTGTTTCAATGCAGGTGATGGCAATCGTACATTAAGTCCAGATCTGGAGCCACCAGGAGAAGAACACCAGTCATAATAACAGATACGTGCCTAAACACTTTGGGGGTGCCAGAGGCGACTAGTGGGGACATGGCGGGACGCAAAGTGACTGTGCCGGACATGGCTACATAATAATCTCTAAATTCATGTTAAATTAGTATTGCCATTTAAAGTGAAAGTTATCTCTATTTATTTGCTCCATCTATAGACAGCGTTCATATGATGACCAAGATACCCAGATTACTCAGTTAAGTGTCAGAGCACTGTGGGACTGGCTCTGAGTTGCACGCACTGCCAATGACCCTCTTTCCCAGTTGATCGCTCGCTGGCTAGTTTTAGCAGCTGTGCAAACGCTATGCCGCCGCCCACTGGGGGAGTGTATTTTAGCTTAGCAGAAGTGGGAACGCATTGCAGCAGAGCTCTGCAAAAACAGTTTGTGCATTTTCAGAGCATCTCTGAACCTACTCAGCGATTGCGATCACTTCAGCATATTCGTGTCCGTATTTGACGTCTAACACCCGCCCAGCGAACGCCCAGTCATGCCTGCATTTTTTCAGACACGCCTGCGTTTTTGCAAACACTCCCTGAAAACGGTCAGTTGACACCCAGAAACGCCACCTTCCTATCAATCTTCTTGTGGCCGTCAGTGCGACTGAAAACTTCGCTAGAACCTGTGTACAACCACAATGGACTTTGTACCCGTACGTCGCACGTGCACATTGCGGTGCATATGCATGCACAGAAATGCCGATTTTTAGCCTGATCACTGCGCTGCGAACAACAGCAGCTAGTGATCAACTCGGAATGACCCCCAATGTTGGATGCAGTGTAGGGATATTTTTTCTTCTGTGCAAGTGTACAAATAGCGCGGACACAAAGCTAGAGTTACAACTAAGGCACGGGGGAGACGCGCGGTATCAGAAATGTGCTGAAGATGAAGTGGGCGTTTGTGGGCAGTGACAGGAAATGGCTTAGCGCACACACGGAGATGGACTGCGCTATGGGCTTGTTATGGGAGTGTCAGTGATAGTAGCTCATCCTTGTGATGTTAGTGTATTAGAATGCTTAATATTTGTAGACACTCCCTTACTAATCTGTGTAAGCCTGAATCTTCAGTGATGGTCCCTGGGACCAGGGGGATGCTTGGAAGTGGGTGGTCCAGTGTGCAGTGTGCCTGGAGTTGGTGATGGAATAAAAAGCACAGCAGTGAACTCACATGTCTCTGTGTCCTGATGACTGGATTTACAAACATATGAACAAAACATGGTGTCAGAAGAAGTTTAACTTGGACTGCTAGGGTGTGAAAGAATACTGCAGAAGTCTGTAAGGCTGTGATACTCGGTGTCTGCAAAGCCTGCTGTGTGCTCCTCTCTTCAAACAGTGGGGTAACCATGGATAAACTAGCTCCTCCAACCGGCATGCTGATGTCTGGTAACTTGTCTGAAAACTGGAAAAGATTTAAGCAAAGGTTTAATATATATCTTGCTGCATGTGGAGCTGATACAGAGGCTGACAAAACGAAGGCATCCATTTTCCTCCATGTGATAGGAGAGGATGTGCTGGACATTTATAATAGTTTTCAGTTTGCTGAGGGGCAGAATATGGTGCTATCTTCTATAATGCAAAAGTTTGAAGATTACTTTGTGCCAAGGAAAAATGTGACATATGAAAGATATAAGTTTTTCACATGTGATCAGAAGTCTGTAGATTGATTTGATCAGTATGTTACAGAGCTGCAATCACTCAGTAAAACCTGTGAGTTTGGTGATTTAAAGGATTCACTGATTAGAGATCGTATTGTCTGTGGAATACCTGATAATGGACTCAGAGAGAGACTGCTGAGGGAGCAAGACCCTGCAGAAATAACTAGATTTCTGAAGGCTGAACTGAGTGGCAGCACGAGCGGGGAGCTCCACTCTACCTGAGGAGATATACCTCCATTTTCTCTCCCCCTGCCCTTTATAACCCCCCTGCCTTTGACCCCTGCGGCTGTGGGGACCCCTCGCCGTGGTGGACTAGTGCTGCGGAATCGGGGAGCCGGTCTACTGGCTCCCGCGGATTGCGGCCTGTCCACCTCACAGAAGCCGGGGCCTCGATTTGGGACCGGCGCTGCCCGCCGCTCGCGGCATACTCCCGTGGAGCGCCAGACGGCGGGCCCTCACTCTACACCCCTGCGGCTGGATTACCTCGCCTGGGCTGCGGGAGCTGGAGGCGCTGCGGGAGGGCTGTGGACCCGGCCGGACACGGGAGCTCCGGAGTCCCGGCGGCGGCCATCTTGGATCTTAGGAGCCGGGGAAGGACGCAGGGGACGCTCGGCTCCAGTACCACTTCTTCCTGCCGAGGTGAGCTGCTCCCCTGACCCAGCGGTGATCCCCCTGCCCCCTCCTCTCACTGCAGCCTTGTACTTGTTGCCTGCGGGCGGCAACCGCTCGGGACCCTGAGTGAAGCACCAGATAGAAAGCAGCCCCATCCCCCCTGACTGCTTATCCTGGGGCTGGCTTTTGATCTCCCCTGGCCCTGCATTATACGGCCTGCCCCTCCTGGCTCATCTCTCCGGCCCTCCCATGTTCATATTTTCTGGAGGTTGAGTGGCTATAGCTGGGACCCTCACCAATATCTCGCCTCGCGCGGGCCCTCGGCTGCCTCTGCCGCATCCCTGCTGCCCGGGACCCCGCGCTGGAGGTCCCCCTGCTGCGGCCCTCCGGAGCCCCTATCTTAACCTGCCTGAGGGCCCCAGCGCTCTCTCGGGCCCTGCATGCTCCTGCCCCCCCTGCGGGCTCCTCCCTCTCCTGGTAACCATGGGGTCCCTTGCTGCTACTGGGGCCGGACACCCTCCCTGCCGCCTGATCCTTGTATTGCCCCGGTCACTGGCTGGTCCGTGTCCGGGCCTCATCCCCTGCGGATCCAGGACGGGGGTGGGTTTCTGGAGTGCACCAGTTCATCTCCTGCAACCTCTGTCTGTCTGACTCCCCCCCCCCGGACCCACGTGGGCCCTTCTTTCTACCGCAGCTCCCTGGTTGTGTCCCACCTATGCTGCTTTACTGGCCACGTCATGATACTCCTCTAGAACCCACGCCCCCCCCCCCCTGGTCCTGAGCCATACTCCTGGAGCGCCTTCTCTACCTCCCAATCTGCCGACTACCCCCTTTCTCATCTGTTCAAGATGCCCAGAGGTGGCAAAAAATCGCAGGGATCTGACCTTACGCCATTCCTTACTAAAAAAAAGCACTCTGGCCAAGAACAGGTCCGATGCTCCTTAACAGGGTGTTCATGGTCCCTCTGACTCCGATCCCGAAGATGACGATCTCACACCCCTTACCCGTAGGGACTTTCTCTCCCTCCTTAAGGAGATGTGGGATGTTAAGACCTCTGTCCAGGCTCTCCACTCCCTGAAGTCCGATATTGCCGAAATTGGCTCCAGAACTGATCAACTTGAACGGAGAGTGGAGGAGGTGGTGACGTTCCAACAATCGGTCGAGACCGACTTCCACCAACTCCACCAAGATGTTGCCCAATTGCGGGAGGAGCATGAAGACCAAGACAATAGGGCGATGAGAAATAATTTGAGGATTCGGGGTATTCCTGAAGAGGTTGAAGCGGCCCACCTTGATCTTTACCTTAAGCGCCTCTTTGCCCACCTATCCCCTGACACCCCTGAAGACCATCTTCTTCTGGACCGAGCACATCGAGCCCTTCGACCTCATTCCCAGGACTCTTCTCAGCCCAGGGATGTCATTCTCCGAATGCACTACTTCGCTGCGAAAGAGGCCGTTATGAGAGAAGCCCGATGACTGGGGTCTGTGTCCTTCCAGAATGTCTCCCTGCAGATCTTTCAGGACCTGTCCCCGCTCACTCTGGCTAAACGTAGGGACTTTAAGCCCATCACCTCCCTACTCACCCAGCACAATGTTAAGTACCGCTGGGGTTTCCCCTTCCGTATCCTGGTTTGGCATCAAGGAAAGCTGCTCACGGCCAGAAACCTGCCCGAAGCCCAATCGCTGCTCTCCAAGCTGAGTATCCCCACCGCAGAACATGACCTTTCTGCTCCACGCCTACCTCTGCGGACACAGTGGAACTCACCCCCGCCTCCCCGTTCGGAGTGTTTCACGGTTCCAGCTTCTACATCCTCTCCAGCTCCGCCTCCAGTTCCCTGATGGACTTCAAGTTTTCTGATTTGACGACCTGTATCTCTATTTGTGTCGACCTTCCTTGGTCGTACTCCCTAGCCGGGGAGCTGTTTGACCTTAGTTCCTTCATGCCCTGATTCCCTGATCCCGAAGTCGGTTCTCGAATGTTATGTTGTTACCCCTTGTTACAACGTGTTGATCTGTTTTTTCCATGGTCTGTTCCCTTTTTTTTTTTTTTTCTTCCTCCATTTCTCTCTGGAGCTGGCGCTCCTTCTGTTTCTCGTTCCTGTTTTCTCTCTAGCTTTCCCCCTCAGGTCTTTCCAGGGGGGGCCTGCTTCCTACCCTTTGGTACGTGGTTTGTGATGCATCGTCTGGATGCCTTGCCGCGCCCCCTTAGGGCTTTTAGCCCGCTTGCTAAACTAGGTGCCTTCCCAACACCTAGTACTCCTTCCCCTGTCAGCACCACCGGTCCTGGCCCCTACCGCCGGATGACCAACTACCCTCCTCTCCCTTCCGCTTTCCTTTCCTTCCTCCCTCCCTTCTGACCATGCTGTCTTATGCCCTGTATCCCTCTCTTCTATTTCTCTTCCTCCCTCCCCTACTTTCAGAGCTCTACACTCTTTCTATTCTGCCTACCTCTTTGCTGTTTGCCCATGGGTTTTCGGGTACTCTCTTTTAATGTGAAGGGCCTGAATAGCCCTCAAAAAAGTGGTAAGCTCTTCACCTCCCTTAAACTTCATAAGGGCGACCTGGTCTTCCTCCAGGAAACTCATTTCCTACATAACTCCCACCCTACGCTACAATGTAAACCATACCCTGATTCTTACCATGCCTGTGATCATTCGGCAAAAAAACGGGGGGTCGCGATCTTATTTGCCCGTCACCTCACCTTTGAGCTTCTAGATTCCCACGCCGATAAGGATGGCCGGTTTCTTGTCTTGGTGGGGAAACTTAACAACAAACTGTGCACTTTAGCTAACATCTATGCCCCTAACCAACGACAGGAACAATTTTTTGCAAAACTAGATACCCTCCTCACTCAAGTCCGACAAGGCGACCTCATACTTGCTGGGGACTTTAACTCTGTTTTAAATCCAAATATAGACCGCTCTCCCTCCCTACCCTCTGCTTCCCTGTCGGACTCTCTCCGCTCTAGGTCCCTCCTCCGTCTCATGCGATCCCAGCTTCTTTACGACTCCTGGAGGATAAAAGATCCCTCTGCGCGTGACTATACCTTCTATTCTGCTCCTCATAATTCCTACTCCCGCATTGATATGGTCCTGCTCAGCCACGATCTTGCTCTGAATCTCCACGCTGCCCATATACACCCACTAATTTGGTCTGACCATGCCCCTATCTCTTGCGACCTCTCGGGCCTCCTCTCTCGCCCCCACCCCATGACATGGCGTCTTAACGACTCCCTTCTTCACAACCCGGAGATGCGCTCCCATCTTCGGGACAAGCTTTCTGACTATTTTACTCTGAACGACTCCCTGACATTTCTAGGTCCACTCTCTGAATGGCACACAAGGCAGTTCTTCGTGGGCACCTCATCAGCCTGGCCTCGACAGCCAAAAAACAGTCACTTACCCAGTTTAACAAACTCTCTATTAAACTCCACACCCTTGAGACCCAGCACAAGGCGTCCTCCGACCAGGCTATCTTGTCTGAACTCCGTACTGTCAAAGCGGAACTCGACCTCCTTCTTTCCAGATGAGTGGCTAAACGTCTCAAATGACTTCGCCAGTCTTTTTATGAGAAGGGAGATAAGGCAGACAAGATCCTGGCGGCACGACTCTACTCCACGAGAGCCAAAACTAACATTATCTCTATTAGGGATCCTCTCAACCGGTTAGTTCATGACCCTACCGCCATTAGGGCTGCCTTCCAATCCTACTACGCCGACTTGTACAACCTCCCACCCCCCTCGCCAAGTTCTTCCTCTCCGTCACACTCTGATCTAATCTCCCACTTTCTCTCATCCTCTAATTTACCTAGATTATCTCAGGACGCCATGGATCATCTTAACAGTGAGATTTCGGTGGAGGAAATTGCCCAAACTATACTCATGCAAAAGACTGGTAAATCCCCTGGCCCGGATGGGTTCACAGCTCTTTACTACAAAAAAAAATCCGATCTTCTCTCCCCCCACCTTCAGTCCCTGTTTAATAGGATTATCCATGGCGACTCTTTTCCTCCGGAGATGTTAGAGGCCAGAATTGTGGTGATCCCTAAGGAAGGCAAGGACACCCTTAACTGCGCCGACCTATATCCCTCTTGAACCTGGACTTAATTTTTTTTTATAAAATCCTAGCCAATCGCCTTAACCCATATCTCCCTTCCCTTGTCCACTACGACCAAGTGGGTTTTATCCCGGGCCGCCAGGCGAGGGATAACACCAGGCGTGCTATCGATCTTATACACATCTCGAACTCCAGGGGATCCCCCGCTATCATGCTCTCCTTGGATGCTAAAAAAGCTTTCGACCGGATCTCCTGGAGTTTTTTGAGAGCCGCCCTCGAGGCATATGGCTTGTCTGGTGTCTTTCTCACTGGTGTTCTGGCACTATACTCCACCCCCTCTGCCACAGTCTTAATCAATGGCGTTCCGTCTGCTCCGCTCCGCATATCAAATGGTATGCGTCAGGGATGCCCTCTATCGCCGCTAATATTTGCCCTTATTATTGAGCCGCTCGCTTCTCAAATTAGAGCCCATCAAAGTATACATGGTATACAAGTAGGCCGCACCGATCCTAAAATCTCCGTTTTCGCTGACGACATTCTACTTTCCCTGACCCAGCCCCTTATCTCGCTCCCAAATTTATTTTCGGTTTTACATTCTTATAGCCTTGTATCAGGCTACAAGATCAATTATTCCAAGTCCGAGGCTATGCTGCTTCATGTCCCCCAACGAGAAGCTGAATCCCTTCGCGCCAACTTCAATTTTAAATGGCAGCCTACGAAGATCAAATACCTGGGGATTTATCTGACCTCCCGCTACGACACTCTCTTCCGTGAAAACTTCCCACCCCTTCTCACCAAAACACACGCTGACCTGATGTCCTGGAACAGTGTCTTCATATCGTGGCTGGGTAGGATCATAGCGGTTAAAATGAGCATAGTTCCCAAATGGCTCTATCTCTTTCAGAACATGCCTGTGGCTGTCCCGGCCATATTGTCACCTCTTATGCTCGTCCGGGGTCCGTATCCTGGTTGGATATCGAAGCAGCCTACGTCAACCTTATGGGGTTTGCCCCCTACCTCCCTTATGGGGTTTGCCCCCTACCTCCCGACCCCCAACCTCCAAACTCCTCCCCACTATTAAATTTAATCTTAGAATTTGGGATTCCTAACTCTCTGAAGATGGGTCTTACCACTACCCCCTCACCCTTGACCCCTGTCTGGCAGAACCCTATGTTTCCTCCTGGATTCTCGATTACGAGGTTCCATACATAGATACAGCTGGGCTTCAAATTCCCGTCTGATTTTGCCGACCGGGGTCAATGGCTCTCCCTATATGATCTCCAACAGAAGACCCCCTCACACTTACTTAATCCCTTTCAATTCTTCCAAATCCGTCACTTCTTAGGTTCCCTGCCCTCTTCCGCTTTGCTCCGTGATCTTACCCCCTTTGAACGTTTATGCATAAACTCCCACCTCTCCAAAAGCTTAATTTCCCAACTTTACTCCCTTCTACTGGATTCTTCCCTTCCCTCCTCCTGGTCCCACGAACTCGCATGGGAGCGCGATCTTGGGCCTCCCCAAGAGTGCGAGGACTGGGAGGACATGAGACTGGGGATTGCTAAGTGCTCACTTGCCACCGCTTTCAAAGAAACGGCCTACAAGATTTACTACCGTTGGTACTACACCCCTGATAGACTTAATAAATTCTTTCCGTCTTCCTCCCCTAACTGCTGGAGGAACTGCGGATGTAGAGGCACTATGCTTCATATATGGTGGACCTGCCCTGTCATTGTTTCCTTCTGGAATCTAGTCCACTCCCTCCTTAACTCCCTTCTGGACTCCCCCGTGCTGAAAGACCCCTGGATCTTTTTGCTGTGTTACCCTCCCCCTATGCTTGATAAATTCTCCCAAAAACTGACTACACACATCCTAACTGTGGCAAAATCGCTGATAGCTCTTAATTGGAAAAACCCCTCTCCCCCTCTCTCCCGTCCTTTAAAGCCAAGATTTGGCATATTGCATCAATGCAGAGGATTACATATTATCTCCACTATCGGGGTCACGTTTTTGAGCAGGTTTGGGCCCCCTGGCTCGTTGCTGAACGTAGATCGCCGCATCTCCCCTCTTCTTCCTAGCTCCATCCGCAGACCCATGGACATCGCTCTTCCTCCATTTCTACTCTCCTTTTCTTTTTTCTTCTTTTTCTTATTCTCTCTTGTCTCTCCCTTGCTCTCCTTCTCTTTCCCCTTTTCTTTTATGACTTTCCTCAGGATATGTACCGTCCCTTGAATACACCGTGGTTTTCCCCTCCCCTTATCCCCCTCTTCCTTCTCCCCCTTTCCCCCCATATTTGATACTTTGTTACCAATGTATTACCTTTGGTTTTTTTTTGTTCTTCACTTTAAAAATGTGGTTATTGTTGGGCGTTGGTCCTCTTGACCGCGTGTCCCTTTTCTTATTGTACTGCCTGCCTAATCTGTTCAACCACGCAAAAATATAGAATTTAAAAAAAAGAAATAACTAGATTTCAAGCCAAAACGTTACACAAGGAAGTTGAAGCTGCTGTCCATGTAGTGCAGAACACAGAGCCAAGCAAACCTCCATTCTCAAGAATGAAGCAGTCTAAGCCACAGTCTAATAAGGATATGTGTAGTAGATGTGGAAATGCTCACAATCCTAAAATGTGCCCAGCTTATGGTAAAACCTGCATGAAATGTGGTAGACTTAATCACTTTGCCAAATGCTGTAAAATGAAAAGTAAAACAACCAATGTGCATGCTGTTAAACAGAGGAATTCTTTGTGGATTGCATTGAACTTTGCAGTGCAGATAAGAAAGAATGGATTGTCCCTTTAACTGTGAACGAGATTGTCATTCCCTTTAAGCTTGATACTGGCGCGCAGGTGAATTTAATATCGTTTCAAGACTATAAGACTTTTAGAGTAAAACCTAAAATTCATCCAGCCAAAGTGAAAGTTACAGGGTACACTGGGGAGGAAATTCCTGTGAAAGGTACATGCTTAGTGACACTGAAATATAAGGGACAACAGTTTAAAACATCTCTACTGATTGTGGATAAAAATGTGCAACCGATTCTAGGATTAAGTTCCTGTGAGAAACTAAGCTTGCTAAAGAAAGTTTTTATGGTGACATCACAAGTAGAAGATGACTGCAAATCGATGTTTACAGACTACAGAGACTTGTTTGAAGGTCTAGGTTGTTTGCCTGGAGAGCATACAATAAATATAGACACACAAGTTTCTTCAGTGATACACCCCTGTAGAAAAGTGCCGTTTGCGCTGAGAGAAAAACTGAAACAAGAGTTAAATCGCATGGAAGCCTTGGGTGTGATACAGAAAGCCTACTGAATGGGTAAGCTCCTTAGTAATTGTTGAAAAGAAAAATGGACAACTCTGAATATGTCTAGACCCCAGAGATTTAAACAAAGCTATTAAACGAGAACATTTCAAGCTACCAACCAGAGATGAAATCATGTCGCAATTTGCGGGAGCAAAATGGTTCAGTAAATTGGACGCATCTTCAGGATTCTGGCAAATGAAGCTAGATGAGGCCAGCTCAAAGCTTTGTACATTTAATACACCAGAAGGTCAATACAGATTTCTTCGACTACCATATGGAATATTGTCTGCTCCAGAAGTATATCACAAAAAGATACACTTGATTTTTGAACATATTCCAGGTGTTGAAACAATGATGGATGACATTATTGTCTGGGGATCTACAAAGGAAGAACATGATTCTAGATTGAGACAAGTAATGGAACTTGTCAAAAAAGTTAATGTAAAGCTAAACAAGGACAAATGTGAATTTGGCGTGAATACACTTACCTTTATGGGCGATGTGGTCTCGGATCAAGGTGTAAAACCAGACCCAAGGAAAATATCAGCCATAGTGAACATGGAATGTCCTAACAACAAAGACGACATCAGAAGATTCCTAGGAATGATTACTTACTTAGGAAAATTTATTTCTCAACTCTCTGAACGAACAGCCTCTCTTAGATGGTTGTTGGACAAAGATAACGAGTGGATGTGGTCACATGAACAAGAAGAAAGTTGGCAAAACTTGAAACAGATCATTACAGAGCAACCAGTGCTAAAATTCTTTGATCCTGCAAAAAGAATAAGAATTTCAGCAGATGCTTCGCAATTTGGCCTAGGCTCAGTGCTGTTACAAGAACATGAGGATACATGGCAACCAGTAATCTATGCATCAAGAGCACTGACAAGTGCTGACACAAGGTATGCTCAGATAGAAAAAGAACTTCTAGCGATCACATATGCATGTGAGCGATTTCATCAGTTTGTGTATGGTCAAACATTTACAGTGGAAACTGACCACAAGCCATTGGTAGCTTTCATGACTAAATCATTACATGACTGTCCCATGAGAATTCAACGAATGCTTATCAGACTACAGAAATATGATGTACACTTGCTGTACTGTCCCGGCAAATACATGTACAATGCTGATACACTTTCTCGTGCTGTGGACAAAAGTGAAGGTTCCAAAAGTCTGATGGATGAAGAGATAGAAGCCTATGTTGATCGTAGCTTCTCTACCAGTGTCTCTTGCAAGACAAGAACAGATTAGGAAAGAAACTGAGACAGATGACACAATGAAAGTGTTGAAAGATATCATTCTGAAAGGTTGGCCAGCAGAAAAACATGCGTGCCCGCTGTCTATCCATGATTATTGGATGTACCGCAGTGACTTTACAGTTGTCGATGGTATTATTTACAAAGGCAATAGTTTTGTCTTACCTGCACGACTAACAAAAACTATGCTGTGCAAGATACATGAAGGCCACTTAGGAGAAGAAAAATGTAAGCGGAGAGCGCGTGAAGTAATGTATTGGCCAAGAATGAACCAAGACATAGCACAGACTACAGCTACATGTGAATTATGTCTTACGTATAGATCGAAACAACAAGTCGAGCCACTGAGTCCTCACGCAGTGCCAGAGAGACCGTACCAGAAAGTTGGCGCAGATTTGTTTGATTGTAATGGGAAAACGTACATTGTAGTGACTGAATATTACTCTAACTTCCCTGAGGTGAAGACACTACACACAACTACTAGTAAAGCCGTAATAAATTGCATGAAGTCAATCTTTGCAAGGCATGGTGTTCCTATGGAAGTGTTCACTGACAATGGTCCTCAGTTTTCCAGTGCTGAATTTAGACAATTTGCTGACGAGTGGGAATTTGTCCATACTATGTCATGTCCCCACTATCCGCGCTCAAATGGGTTGGTGGAAAGCTCAGTAAAACTGTAAAGAGTCTCATGAAAAAAGCTCAAGAAGGTAAAGAAGATTTCTACAAAAGTCTTTTAATCTACCGCAGTACACCTTTACAGAATGGACTTTCTACTGCACAAATGCTGATGGGAAGGAGGATTAGAGCAAATCTCCCGATACATGATGAACTGTTTAATACACATAACTCAGCGTTGGTCAGACTGAGTAAGGAACGTCAACAGGCGAAACAGAAACTGTTCCATGACAGGCGAGCAAAAAGCTTATCTGATCTAAAATCGGGTGACCAAGTCCATCTCAGAGATCACGAGAAAGGTATTTGGGTGCAGAAAGGTATTGTGCAAGCAAAAGTAGCACCAATATCTTATACTATACGTACAGAGCGTGGAACGGAAGTAAGAAGAAATCGGGTGGATTTAAGATCTCAACCTAACCATAATGAAGACAACATGACTGAAGAATACCCTTCATCTGACATGTATGATGATCCTCATAATGGTGAACAAACCACGATTCTAGAAAGGTCCAACATGGTCGATGAAACACAGACTGTGTATGAAAGACCCAAAAGGGAAATACGCAGACCTGAGAGACTCATTGAAACGTGTTAGATGATGTTCTTAATATGACGTTCTTAATTGTTGCATTGAAGCGTACAGGGCTTATCTTTAAAGAAAAGAGGATGTGATGTTAGTGTATTAGAATGCTTAATATTTGTAGACACTCCCTTACTAATCTGTGTAAGCCTGAAACCAGGGGAATGCTGGGAAGTGGGTGGTCCAGTGTGCAGTGTGCCTGGAGTTGGTGATGGAATAAAAAGCACAGCAGTGAACTCACATGTCTCTGTGTCCTGATGACTGGATTTACAAACATATGAACAAAACAATCCTCTCCCATAGAAAGCTGTACTGGGATGGGAGAGCTGCACCTGCCCTAGGGGGTAATTCGGATCTGATCGCAGCAGCAAATTGGTTAGCAGTTGGGCAAAACCATGGTGCTTATTCAGACCTGATCGCTCGCTAGCTGTTTTTTGCAGTCCTGCGTTCACATAGTCGCCGCCCACCGGGGAGTGTATTTTAGCTGTGCAAGCGTGCGATCGCATGTGCAGCTGAGTGGAACAAAAACATTTTGTGCAGTTTCTGAGTAGCACAGGACTTACTCAGCCGCTGCGATCACCTCAACCTGTCCAGGACCGGAATTCACGTCAGACACCCGCCCTGCAAACGCTTGGGAACGCCTGCGTTTTTCCAACCACTCCCAGAAAATGGTCAGTTGCCACCCACAATGCCTTCTTCCTGTCAATCACCTTGCGATCGCCCATGAGAATGAATTCTTCGCACAAACCCATTGCAGAACAACAAACAACTTTGCACCTGTGCAATGCGCCTGCGCATTGCGGTGCATACGCATGCGCAGTTATGACCTGATCGCAGTGCTGCAAAAAACACTAGCGAGCGATCAAGTCTGAATTACCCCCCATGTGCACTGCAGGTTTGGCAGATATAACATTCAGAGAGAGTTAGATTTGGGTGGGTTATTTTGTTTCATGCAGAGTAAATACTGGCTGCTTTATTTTTACACTGCAATTTAGATTTCAGATTGAACACACCCCACCCAAATCTAACTCTCTCTGCACATGTTACATCTGTCCCCCCTGCAGTGCACATGGGGGTCATTCCGAGTTGTTCGCCCGTTGCCGATTTTCGCAACGGAGCGATTAAGGCAAAAATGCGCATGGTACGCAGTGCGCATGCGCTAAGTGTTTTAGCCCAAAACTTAGTAGATTTACTCACGTCCGAACGAAGAATTTTCATAGTTGAAGTGATCGGAGTGTGATTGACAGGAAGTGGGTGTTTCTGGGCGGAAACTGACCATTTTCTGGGAGTGTGCGGAAAAACACAGGCGTGCCAGGATAAAACGCGGGAGTGTCTGGAGAAACGGGGGAGTGGCTGGCCGAACGCAGGGCGTGTTTGTGACGTCAAATCAGGAACTAAACGGGCTGAGCTGATCGCAGTGTAGGAGTAAGTCTCGAGCTACTCAGAAACTGCTAAGAATTTTTTATTCGCAATTCTGCTAATCTTTCGTTCGCACTTCTGCTAAGCTAAGATACACTCCCAAAGGGCGGCGGCTTAGCATGTGCAATGCTGCTAAAATCAGCTAGCGAGCGAACAACTCGGAATGAGGGCCATGGTTTTGCCCAACTGCTAACAAATTTGCTGCTGCGATCAGATCTGAATTAGGCCCTTAGTACTGGTGCAAATTTTGATGGTGCATCTAAAAACGCACCAAATGGTATTTCAGCACAGAAAGTGGGGGTCTCAGTCCTTACCCATTCAGACGTACGGATGTACACCATGAAGAACTAGCAGCATCTGCATAAAGTTGCAGACTGGCTGCTGTGTCTGACACAGAATCAGAGGTCTCTGGGCTCCATACATGATACTAATGAGATTACAAAGAGAGCATTTCCTCAGTCCATCAAAGCCAATACATACAGTATCTCCTGTAAGTGGTGAATGCAGTAAATAAGTTATGAGAACCCATCCAAATAATGATTGCAATATGGGTGCAGCAAGAGTCTGCATAGTAGTGACATAAGCACTGTACGTTTCTGACGTATCTGTAAATACATCTCCCCAACACACATGTGATGGAGAATGCAGAAGCCAGCTCCTGCTAATAACACAGGAGAGATTACCCTGAGGATCTTTCTAACTCATCATGAATACAGTAGAACAGAAATTTCATAAGGTATGTCAGCAGGATCTAATTTCATTTTGTTTAGCCTAACCGCAATTTATATGCCAGTTCTTCAACTTTCCTTGCCAAGGGATACCAGTATATGCTGTACATAATGGCAGTATGCTAGAATCTATTCAGGACTGTGGGCAAATTGCCAATGGTTTAAGGACTGTACATGCACCAGGCTGCAGTGCGCATGTGCTGCGATGTTGCTGCAATGCAGCAGTATGATTGACATACTGTCTGCATGTATTTGGAGGCGGAGACAAGGGGGTAAATTTACTAAGATTCGTATTTTCCCGTTTCAGGTCAAAGTTCAATCACGAATGACATCGAAAGTGTAAAACTGCAACTTTTTGAATTTATTACGACTAATTTACTAAGCTGTCGTATTCGGGTTTTTCTTTTGTTCCGATGTCGATGCCATTCGTGTTTTTATTTCTATTTTTACGGCAGTGATTAGCAAAACACTGCCGACTTTTTAAAAATGAATCTCGGCCGGATCTGTGTGATCCGTGCTGGGGTTCATTTTTTTTTTTTTTTTTTAAATTAAACAGTGTAAAATAAAAATAAAAATTGCGTGGGGTCCCCCCTCCTAAGCATAACCAGCCTCGGGCTCTTTGAGCCGATCCTGGTTGCAGAAATATGGGGGGGAAAATGACAGGGGTTCCCCCATATTTAAGCAACCAGCATCGGGCTCTGCGCCTGGTCCTGGTTCTAAAAATACGGGGGACAAAAAGAGTAGGGGTCCCCCGTATTTTTAAAACCAGCACCGGGCTCCACTAGCTGGACAGATAATGCCACAGCCGGGGGTCACTTTTATATAGTGCCCTGCGGCCGTGGCATGAAAAATCCAACTAGTCACCCCTGGCCGGCGTACCCTGGGGGAGTGGGGCCCCCTTCAATCAAGGGGTCCCCCCCCCCAGCCACCCAGGGGCCAGGGGTGAAGCCCGAGGCTGTCCCCCCCCATCCAATGGGCTGCGGATGGGGGGGCTGATAGCCTTTGTTGTAAATGAAAAGATATTGTTTTTAGTAGCAGTACTACAAGGCCCAGCAAGCCTCCCCCGCATGCTGGTACTTGGAGAACCACAAGTACCAGCATGCGGCGGAAAAACGGGCCCGCTGGTACCTGTAGTACTATTACTAAAAAAATACCCAAATAAACACAAGACACACACACCTTGAAAGTAAAGATTTATTACATACATGCACACAAACATACATACATACTTACCTTATGTTCACACGCAGGTCGGTCCTCTTCTCCAGTAGAATCCAAGGGGTACCTGTTGAATAAATTCTACTCACCAGATCCAGGGTCCCAGGGTCCTCGGGGGAACCATTTGTAATCCAGGTACTTGAATAAAAAAACAAAACGGATTCCCGAGCCACGAACTGAAAGGGGCCCCATGTTTTCACATGGGACTCCTTTCCCCGAATGCCAGAAACCCACTCTGACTTCTGTCTAAGTGGGTTTCTTCAGCCAATCAGGGAGCGCCACGTTGTAGCACTCTCCTGATCGGCTGTGTGCTCCTGTACTGAGTGACAGGCGGCACACGGCAGTGTTACAATGTAGCGCCTATGCGCTCCATTGTAACCAATGGTGGGAACTTTCTGCTCAGCGGTGACGTCACTTTAGGTCAACCGCAGGGCAGAAAGTTCCCACCATTGGTTACAATGGAGCGCATAGGCGCTACATTGTAACACTGCCGTGTGCCGCCTGTCACTCAGTACAGGAGCACACAGCCGATCAGGAGAGTGCTACAACGTGGCGCTCCCTGATTGGCTGAAGAAACCCACTTAGACAGAAGTCAGAGTGGGTTTCTGCCATTCGGGCAAAGGAGTCCCATGTGAAAACATGGGGCCCCTTTCAGTTCGTGGCTCGGGAATCCGTTTTGTTATTTTATTCAAGTACGTGGATTACACATGGATGCGACGAGGAGCCTGGGACCCTGGATCTGGTGAGTGTAATTTATTCAACAGGTACCCCTTGGATTCTACTGGAGAAGAGGACCGACCTGCGTGTGAACATAAGGTAAGTATGTATGTATGTTTGTGTGCATGTATGTAATAAATCTTTACTTTCACGGTGTGTGTGTCTTGTCTTTTTTTGGGTATTTTTTTAGTAATAGTACTACAGGTACCAGCGGGCCCGTTTTTCCGCCGCATGCTGGTACTTGTGGTTCTCCAAGTACCAGCATGCGGGGGAGGCTTGCTGGGCCTTGTAGTACTGCTACTAAAAACAATATATTTTCATTATCACAAAAGGCTATCAGCCCCCCCATCCGCAGCCCATTGGATGGGGGGGGACAGCCTCGGGCTTCACCCCTGGCCCTTGGGTGGCTGGGGGGGGGGGACCCCTTGATTGAAGGGGTCCCCACTCCCCCAGGGTACCCCGGCCAGGGGTGACTAGTTGGATTTTTGATGCCACGGCCGCAGGGCACTATATAAAAGTGACCCCCGGCTGTGGCATTATCTGTCCAGCTAGTGGAGCCCGGTGCTGGTTTTAAAAATACGGGGGACCCCTACTCTTTTTGTCCCCCGTATTTTTGGAACCAGGACCAGGCGCAGAGCCCGATGCTGGTTGCTTAAATATGGGGGAACCCCTGTCAATTTTTTTCCCATATTTCTGCAACCAGGATCGGCTCAAAGAGCCCGAGGCTGGTTATGCTTAGGAGGGGGGACCCCACGCAATTTTTTGGGGAAAAATAATCACTTTCCCACCCCTTCCCACTGATATACATGCACGGATCTCATGGATCCGTGCATGCCTATCCAATCACGAATAAAAAAAAGCAGGTCTGTTTTTTTTAAGCACTTTTTTACGAGTTGTAATTTTTCACGGCAGTGTTTTGTTTTTTTTTGCTTTGCACTTCTTAGTAAATGACCGAGATTCATACTTAAACAGCCGCGTTTTGACCGATGGTGTATTCATTAGTGATTTTTTTCCAAGGACTTCCAAATATTACGAATGCCCTCATCACTGCCGTGTTTGAGTTTAGTAAATTACCGAGATGACACTTTGATGAAAAAACGGCATCTCGGTCAAAATCGGGACCTTAGTAAATTTACCCCAAGGAGTGTTCCTGAAAACGGTGGTGTGTTACCTCAGTTTTGGGGCTGGCTCCTTGGCTTGTGCAGTGTAGTTTTGCCAGACATTGGGGCTAATTCAGGTTGGATCGCAAATCGCGATCCACCGGAATTTTTGCGGCGGACCTCTGCCTGTCAATCAGGCAGAGGCGGTCGCGTGGCGGCAATGCTCCAGGGCAGAGACGGAGTGTTGCAGGACGAACCAAACGGTTGGTGGACGAACGTATGCGTGTCTGGGGCGTGGTCGCTGCGTGATGTCACACGCAGCCGCCGTGACAGGTAAAATGGCACCGGGACTCCTGCGGCCCCCAGCATGTGAGCAAAAGGATATCAAATTCTGCCGATTAGCAGAATTTGCTATCCTTACTGAATTAGCCTCATAATGAGTAACCTGAGAATCATTCAGTAAAATCAATGCTACGACCAATGGTTAACTATGTTGATCTGATGCTGCATCCTGGGAAGCAGCCACCGAATCAGGGAAGCCATCCATGGGTGTCTTTTTGCACAAGACACCGCCTGATGACTAATCTACACTGTACGTGAGCAAATCACTTAGAAAAATCGCTGTCGCGCCATTTGCAGGACTCCGGAGAGGTAAGTAATTAAACATGGGTGGAGGGTGTGCAGTGCACATGAACCCCTGGGTTCAGGGGGACCCTCAATGCACACCCTACACCCATGTTAAATACTTACCTCTCCGGAGTCCTGTGGCGACATAGCAGTAGCAGCATAAATCACCCAGAAAATGGTGCGGCAGACATTTTTCCAAGTGATTTCCGCGTGCACAGTAGAGATTAATCATCAGAAACATGGCCATTTTCCTAGAGACCTGCCCAGGCACAATGCCATTCTACTACACTCTAGAGAGAAGTGGGCTCACACGGAGTTTGTGTCCACCTCTGGTCCTATATAAGTCTTGGAAACCTAAATAATGAGGTTATTGATCAGAGACTGTAGAGCATATGCATAACAGAGCCCCTAAATCTGAATCAGAATTCCTGGTGATGTACTCAGTGTAGACATTACAATCGCTCATTCATGCGGAATAGTATACATAACAACTTGGAGAGCAATACAATACACAGTAAGAAAGTGCAGAACACTTTTAAAAAGAATGTGCTGAGCTAGGTAGCAAAAAATTGTTACATACAGATCATTGTGCACTCACCAACAAGCTTCAGGCGACAGTTGTGAAACTTTTCATAATTGAAAGCTATTAAACATATTTAATAAATGTTATTTTGTGTTACTCCTGTGAAAAGAAAAGAGGTAATGCAGTCCAAGATCCCCGGAGGTGCGGAATGCTGGCCGATCTATGACATTTTTTTAAAGGTGCAATCACAAACAAGGCAAAACCATGCTTTGTAAGTGATCGCCCCTTTAAAAAAAACATCCAAGATTGGCCGTCATCCCGCGTTCCAGCCATCTTGAACTCCATTACATCCCACCGCATAAGTTAACATCATAGAATTTGACAGCAGATAAGAACAACTTGGCTCATCTAGTCTATCCATGTACATGCTTACACATTAGGGTTAATTTTTGTGAGGAGCCAATTAAACTACCAGTATAACTATGGATTGTGGGAGGAAAACTACACAAGTACGGGGAGAATATACAAACTATACACACTGGTGGGAATTAAACCCATGACCTCAGTGCTGTGTGGCATTAATGCTATACATTACACTATGGGGGTCATTCTGACCTGATCGCTTGCTGCAGTTCTACGCAGCGCAGCGATCAGGTCAGAACTGCGCATGCGCAAGCGCCACAGTGCGCCGGCGCATGGCTGACAGCCGATGGCTGTTGTTGCCTAGCGATCGCCTCTGCCTGATTGACAGGCAGAGGAGGTCGCTGGGCGGGAGGGGGCGTTTGCCCACTGTTTTGTGGGCGCGGCCCGGCCAACGCAGGCATGTCCGGACCGTGTGAGGGGGTGGGCCGCAGCAGCTGCGTGATGTCACATGCAGCCGCTGCGACCCGGGCACCGACGAGTAGCTCCTGGCCAGCGCGCAAAAGCTGCACTGGCCGGGAGCTACTCCTGAAATGCAAAAGCATCGCCGCTGTGTGATGCTTTTGCACTTCTGCGACGGGGCAGAGACTGACATGCGGGGTGGGCTAGCCCTGTGCTGGCCGTCCCCCCGCAGGTATGTGTTCCTGATCGTAGCTGTACTAAATTTAGCACAGCTATGATCAAGTCGGAATCACCCACTTTGTGTACTGCTTTAGGCTCTTATATGATGGCACTGTTAAATAATTGTTCATAGCGCTATAGAAAATGATCAGAATTACTTCTGCATAGACCACAGTTTCTTAAACTTTATTTAGAAGTATTCACTTCATGCAATGGACTGTGTGTATTTCATATTTTACAATTCTCTAAGTATTGACGTATCTAGTAATAAAAAGCTCCAGCAGACGATGTATGTAATCTCTGGGGGGTTGGACAGATGCTGCATCCAGAATTTTATCTTAAGGTGGTAAGTATTGAAGTTATTTTAGTTGTGTCACGTGGTGCAGTACAAACAAGGAAACATCTTTGGGCATTTAAAGCTATACATAGTAACATAGTAACATAGTAACATAGTATCTGAGGTTGAAAAAAGACAATTGTCCATCGAGTTCAACCTATTTGTGGTCTCCTATGCATGATGATTTGACTAAAATTTCTGACTGATGCTGCTGTCAGCCGTTGCATTTTATCCCTATTTATAGTAACTATAATGCATGACTTGACCCCTTCCACCAAATACAAAACGCTCTGCTCCTGGACTACCCACTTAACGTACAACTGTTGTCACCTATGTGAAACTAGTTAATTGATGAGAAAGGCGGTGTAACACAGGGGACTGCAATCATAAATTAAGTGGGAAGATCAGGAGCAGACCATTCTGTAACCAATGGAATGATTCGTGTTGGAGGTCTGAGATGACTGGGCAGATAAGGCTAGGTTTGAGGCTCCAAGGCACCAAGAAAAGATACATGAGAATACCATGGCGGGCTCTTTTCTCAGCTCGAACCATTCTTTCCTGATTGTACTCACTGTCAGCATACTGACCATAGTCGCATAAATGAATTTCCTTGTCGGCCCCTGGCGCATAAATCGGTCTTATTTTAGAGGTTCAACCTGTATACTTTTTGGTGTATGAAGAGGCAAACTGGGAAGGGAAAATGTTAAATGGATAAACAAGAAGAAAGAACACATTAAATGTTATCTTTGGGCATCACGGTCGGCATAGTGGTTAGCATTGACACCATAATCTCAATATCCGGTCATGGCTGATCTGTGTAGAGCTTGTGTGTTCTCCCAATACTTGTCTAGGGGTGCTAGGGAATATAGATGATAAAATCCCTGGGGCAGGGACTGATGCGAATGACTGCAAATATTCTCAATATAACGCTGCATTATGTGTGTGCATTACATAAATAAGGTTTAAGTTGCCCATTGCAAGTGTATTGAACTTTTTGCAATAGACACACACACGTCTTGGAGTGCTAGAAGGAGAATAGGTGTTTTACCATTCTTATCAAGTAATGATACTTTAAAATGTTATACTACATTTAACCAGGGAAAGATCAATTCTCACTTGGAATGTATTACTTTAAACTAACGGTATCAATTGTAGCATTTAAAAGTGTTTGTGCATAGCAGGATCATAAATATCTGTACTGTTGTGGGGGTCATTCTGAGCCGCTCGCTGCGTTTTAACGCAGCGGAGCGAACGGGTCCCTGCTGCGCATGCGTCGGTGCCGTAGTGCGCCTGCGCATGCGGGACGGCCGAAGGCCGTAGCAGGATAGCGATCGCCTCTGCCTGATTGACAGACAGAGGTGATTGATGGGCGGGAGAGGGCGAAACGGCGGCGTTCGGCCGCCATTTCGTAGGCGCGGTCCGGCCAACACAGGTGTGGCCGGACCGAACGGGGGGCAGGCCGCAGCGGCTGTGTGACGTCATACGCAGCTGCTGCGGACCAGGGAGCGAGGAGTAGCTCCCGGCCAGCACGCTAAAGCTGCGCTGGCCGGGAGTTACTCCTGAAGTGCAAAGGCATCGTCGCTGTGCGATGCCTTTGCACTTCTGCGAGGGGGGCCGGACTGACATGCGAGGCGGACTAGCCCCGTGCTGGGCGTCCCCCTGCATGTCAGGAAAGATGATCGTAGCTGTGCAAAATTTTTCACTGCTACGATCAACTCGGAATGACAGCCTGTGTGTATAGCACCCCCTCCAGCTATCTATGGCGCCGGCGCATGCGCAGCAGGTACCCGTTCGCTCTGCTGCATTAAAACGCAGCGAGCGAACGGGTCAGATTGACCCCCCCTAGTCCGACTCCAAATAGACATAATAACATTCTGATAGCACCAACATTCATCGAAAAATATAACTGTACTTAATCTTATCTTAATAGACTCTAACATTATTGTTCAGCTACCTTATGTATCAACTGCACACCATACTATTATTGTTGTATTATCTTTACGTTCTGTTGCATGTCATCGTATTACAGTACATTTATTTGTATTGTGATCCCTTCATTATACAGTGCTGTGTAATATGTTGATGTTTTATGAATAGAAGATAATAAAAACAATTTTTCCACTGTAATATTATACAGTATATAGCAGCTAGTACTATAAGCCTGATTAATACTTAATGGTGTTTTGTTTTGTTCACAAATGCACGATTACTAGTAAACTGTGGGTCTATCACACTGTGTGCGGAGAAACCCATCTGCATTCTTGCACACAATGCTTACCTTCACGCAAGATGATTGATAGGCAGACACTGTTTGGGGGACGTAAAGGGGGAGTGATGGGAAAAATGCAGGCATGTTGTGGCCATTTTATGGGCTTGTTGATGTCTGCGTATACGATCGCATACACTGGTAGTGTGCAGTGCTGTAACTAGACATTTTAGCACTGTGTGCAAGAAACAGCATTGGTGCCCATCTGAATATTTTAAAATAGGGCCAGTAGGCGTGCACCCAAAATACAGGTGTGTGGCTTAATGGGGAAGGGGCATGGCCACAAAATAATAGAAATTCATATTACACTGCACAGTAGTCTCCATTATTCAAATTACGCAGCACAGTAGTGCCACTTGCACATATTACACCAGGTAGAACCCATTTTACACATAACACCAAGTAGAGCCCGACAAACATTAAGCCACGTAGAGTCCCCTTTCACACATTATGCCAGGTAGAGTCCCCTTTCACCCATCACGCCAGGTAGTGTTCCCTTTTACACATTACAGCAGGTAGAGTCCTCTTTTACACATTACGACAGGTAAAGTCCCCTTTTACACATTGGGCAGGTAGAGTCCTCTTTTACACAGTATGTCAGGTAGAGTCCCATTTTCCACATTATGCCAGGTAGAGTCATGAGAGAGAGAGAGAGAGAGAGAGAGGGAGGGAGGGAGAGAGAAAGAAGCGCGGCAGGTAGAGAGACAGAGAGAGAGACCGTGGGGCTGCAGGAGGGTTGGTGAGGTGTTTAGTAACTGCAGGAGTCTATCGCTGAGAATGCTGGGAGAAAGGGCACCGGACTTCCACGGTGCACCGATTCAGATATTCCTCAGTGTGCAGGTTGTGGGAACAAAGATAGCCGACACAAGCAGAGGAGACAGGCCGGCAGCACGGCTCCTCCAATACCCGGAAGTCCCTGTTCACGTCGCAGAGCAGGAGGGTGGGGGCGGAGCACACGAGGGATAGACTGCCTGCTGTACTGTACACAGCAGCCAGCACAGCAGGTATCTGAACTCTAAAGATACAAAGACAGCCGGCTAATCAGGGTGGATGCAGATGGTGCACACACAGGGCAAATGCGCTGTGGGCAAAGCACCATCTGCCTACACCTAGTTACGGCCCCGGTAGTGTGGTTCTAGTTTCTCACTTCAGGTAGACATGCTGCATAGGGGTTGGGTATGAAATATCAACAGTGCAGAACCTAATATTCAGAAGACTGACAGTGGGATCCCAATGGTCAGAATCCAGATGGCTTCTGGGTCAGTTTTTCCCCTACCCCTAACCTCCCACTCCCGCAGTGCAACCCTAATCGGCCCTTCCCACAGCCTAACCCTAACCCTCCTCCCTCGTAGCCTAACCCTATCCTCCATACAGTGGCGGAACAAGCAAGCGGTGGGCCCAGGTGCAACAAAATGCTTTGCCCCCCCCCCCCCCCCCCATCCCATCCAAGTCCACCCCATGGGCAGTGCGCGCCGTAGGCGCGCGCAAAAATACATAGTGGCGTGGCTTCGTGGGGAAGGGGTGTGTCCACAAAATAATACCAATTCATAAAACGGTGCACAGTAGTCTCCATTCTTCAAATTACGCCGCACAGTAGCACCACTACACCAGGTAGAGACCCTTTTACTCCTTACAGCGAACAGATTCCCCTTTTTACACATAACGGCAGACAGTGTGCACTTTTTACACATAACGGCAGACAGCGTGCCCTCGTTACACATAGCGGCAGACAGCATACACTTTTTACACAATGGCAGACAGCGTGCCCTCGTTACACATAGCGGCAGACAGCGTGCCCTCGTTACACATAGCGGCAGACAGCGTGCACTTTTTACACATTACGGCAGACAGCGTCCCCATTTTACACATTACGGCAGACAGCGTCCCCATTTTACACATTACGGCAGACACCATACACTTTTACACATAAAGGCAGATAGCGTGCCCTTTTTACACATTACGGCAGGCAGATTCTACCTTTTTACACATAGCGGCAGGCAGATTCCCCATTTTTATACATAGCGGCAGGCAGATTCCCCATTTTTATACATAGCGGCAGGCAGATTCCCCATTTTTACACATTGCGGCAGGCAGATTCCCCATTTTTACACATTGCGGCAGGCAGATTCCCCATTTTTACATTGCGGCAGGCAGATTCCCCATTTTTACACATTGCGGCAGGCAGATTCCCCATTTTTACATTGCGGCAGGCAGATTCCCCATTTTTTACATTGCGGCAGGCAGATTCCCCATTTTTATACATAGCGGCAGGCAGTCCCCCCTTTTTACACATTGCGGCAGGCAGTCCCAACAAATAAAAAAAGAAAGAGACAGAAAGAAAGAAAGAAAGAAAGAAAGAAAGAAAGAAAGAAAGAAAGAAGAATTATACTTACCCTCTCTGTTGGCTCAGGCTCCTCGGTGCAGCTTCCCGGGCAGTAGAGAAGAAGGAGGAGGGAGGTGAAGGAGGGAGCCGCAGCAGCGCTGTGTTACTGGTGGAGGCGCTGCTGCTGCTGCCCCTCTGCTTCCCTATAGGCTGTTCTCAGAGACAGCCTATAGTGAAGCAGAGGAGCAGCAGCAGCAGCGCCTCCACCAGTAACAAAGCGCTGCTGCGGCTCTCTCCTTCACTGAGAGACTGTGACCTGTTTGTATATGAGGGAGGGAGGGACGGACCCTCCTCCCTCCTTCGTGTGCGGGTGGCCAGAATCGTTCCTTATGACGGGCGGGTCACGGGAGCGCTGGTGTGCGGCTGCGGCATGACATACAATGAGTCATTGTGACTCATTCATGTAATGCCGGCCGGCGGCTGTGGGCCCTTGAGTGCGGCGGGGCCCCAGTGCAATGCACTGCCTGCCCCGCCAGTAGTTCCGCCCCTGCCTCCATCACTCCTGCTGCCTAACCCTATCCTTCCCCTAGTGGCTAACCCTAACCCCAACCCCTGTACTTACCTCCAAGATCAGTCAGGATTCGACCGTGGGGACCCTGCTGTCGGTCATCTTACTGTCGGGCTACCAACTGTTTGTATTTCTAACAGATCCCGCTGTGTAGCCATAGACTAACTTGAGCGGTTGATTATCAGAGGATCTGTGCATGCATTGTGAATGTGTACACAGCTGCTGTGCTTTAGTAATGGTTTTGATGAGCATCTCTATTCACTTCTGGGCAGTTGCTACACTTGCACATATCTGCAGGCAAAAAAATAGGATTTTAATTACCTACCAGTAAATCCTTTTCTCATAGTCCGTAGAGGATACTGGGGTCCACATTAGTACCATGGGGTATAGACGGGTCCACTAGGAGCCTTGGGCACTTTAAGAAATGAATAGTGTGGGCTGGCTCCTCCCTCTATGCCCCTCCTACCAGACTCAGTCTAGAAACTGTGCCCGAGGAGACAGACATACCTTGAAATAAGGATTTAACAACAGTGGTGAGATACGAACCAGCACACACCAAACAAGAGGAAAGCCATGCTAACCAAACTTGAACAGGAACCTCAACGGCTGAACCAATAACAATACTTAACGTAAGTAACAGTGCAGGAAATACGAAGCACTGGGCGTGCGCCCAGTATCCTCTATGGTCTACGAGAAAAGGATTTACCGGTTGGTAATTAAAATCCTACTTTCTCTTACGTCCTAGAGGATACTGGGGTTCACATTAGTACCATAGGGATGTACCAAAGCTCCCAAACCAGTGGGAGAGCGCTGAGGATCCTGCAGAATGGATTGACCAAACTGAAGGTCCTCAGAGGCCAAAGTATCGAACTTGTAGAACTTAGCAAATGTGTTCGAACCTGACCAAGTAGCTGCTTGGCACAGCTGTAAAGCCGAGACACCCCAGCAGCCGCCCAGGAAGAACCCACCGACCGAGTAGAGTGGTCATGAACAGAGTTAGGAACCGGCAAACCTACTGTACAGTAAGCATGCTGGATAGTAAGCCTGATCCAGCGTGCAATTGTCTGCTTTGAAGCAGGACACCCAATTTTATTGGGATAATAGAGAACAAACAGCGAGTCCGATTTTCTTTGACGAGCTGTCCGCTTCACATAGCTCTTCAAAGCCCTCACAACATCCAAGGACTTTTAAGTAGCAGAAGGGTCGGTATCCACCGGAACCACAATAGGTTGGTTGATGTGAAATACAGACACCACCTTAGGAAGAAATTGCTGACGAGTTCTGAGTTCAGCTCAATCCTCATGAAAAACCAAATAGGGGCTCTTGTGAGACAACACCCCTAATTCCGACACACGTCTTGCAGAAGCCAAGGCCAACAGTGTGATGGTCTTCCACGTTAGAAACTTGAAGTCAACATCCTGTAAAGGTTAAAATCATTCAGATTGCAGGAACTGCTGCAACACCATGTTGAGATCCCAAGGTGCCGTGGCAGGCACAAAGGGCAGTTGAATGTTGTCGAAGTCGAAAATATTGCATACACACCACATGTAAACCCCAGGGTGGCCTCTGTGCGTGCACGTTTTCGCCGTGTGTTCGCATACATGCACGCTACGTACACTGGTTCATGAACCTTGCGTATTGGCGCGTGGATATGCGCATAGATATGCGCAGAATTGTAATATTCGTAAACTACTGTAAATACTGTACTCTTGATATTCGGTGGTAATCCAGTGGCGAACATCTTCAAGTACACCTGGACCAAGCATCGCCCATTCATTCAAACCCACCTATGACCCCTCATGTACTGTAAATTACCTGCCCCTTGACCTATGAAAGAAGAGCTTACATTTCCCATTGTACTGTATTTGGACACATTGTATAAAGGAGAGGCTTCCTGACCAGACTCAGTCTATTTTTCTCTAAAGGTCATCTTGCTAAGACTGACTGAGTTCTGGATCCAGGAGCACTTGCGAACAAACGTATGTATTATTGGTTGTAGCTCTTCTCTGTAATATTGTTGTATCTGTTACCTATATCCTTTGAGTAAATATTGTTGATGCGTTGGACCACAACATAACATTTAACTACTGGTGTCACATTCCATTCTTGTTTGGGGGATAAGGTGTATTCAGCCACACGTGTCACTAAATTGTGCGCATAGCGGGTCAGCATGTATACGCAACGTGCATACATATCTTAGCGGTTATTTGCTTATGTTTAATGGCTGCAGCGGCCCAAACCACAGTGTGATACGGTATTGCTTTTCCTTGTAAGTTAATCGAACTTCACAGTTAGGGGCTCTGGCCAGTTCACCTCATACTTGCGGACTTGCAGGGCCTAACAGACTTTGGTCTAACAACAAAGGGTGGAGGACGCATCTAAAGTAAAACAATTTCTGTTGTTGTGTTAAAACTAAATGATGTTGTTAAACCACGTCTGTCCTGTATAGTCTCAGAGGTGGTGGTGCGAACCGAGGGACTGCAAGGAAAAGCTATTCTGTTTTATTTTGTGTTACTTTTGGCGCGAAAACGCGCACAAGCATTCTGATATTTTGTGTATATTCTCATATATTGTTGCCATAGGTTGTAGTAGTCATTATAAATCTGCATAAAATCGGATAAGTCATTTGTTATACGTTTATTGTATTTGTTTAGTGGGTACTTGTAAAAGCACATACAAAACTTGGTCCTGGCCTAAAAGTTTGGGCAGCACTCAACAGAAGTTATCCACGTGGGTGACTTTCAGGGTGTCTAGGGAACAAAAGTGTATTGTGTATTAATCGCAAAATATTTGCATTTCACAAGTGAAGCTCCGTTCCGGCCTAAAAGTGTAGGTAGCACGTAGCGGAAGCTTTTCGGCAGGGGACTTCCGGTGCTCAAAGGGAACGTGGACACATTTATCTAACTGAGATAATACAAATAGTGCTTTTACTGTATTACTACAGTTGGGTAAGAGAGTGTGGCAAGCTGCGTGCAAAAGTATGCAGCGATACACACTTGCGTACGCAAGTATACACGTGTCATAGTAAAATAATACGTGGACGCGTATATACCGACGCACGGGTATACATGTGGACGCACAGGAAGCTGGAAATGTGAGTGCGTATTTACGCAAGCGGAAGTTAACCGCATAATAGAAGTAAATTTTAAGGTGGGATAAAAGAATTATATTTGAACATTAACAAGTAACTTTCTGATTTTAGACAGATTACTGAAAACCTTATTATAAGTGTAGTACCTGTGGGGCAAGCTATCAATCAAAGGGAGTGATTTTTTTTTCTGTACAGAAAATCTAAAAGTGTGGGTTGTTGAAAAGTAAGCGTGAGTGGACTGAACCCCGAAAAGCGGGATCTCGTCGGTGAGGCACTGAGTTAGCAGAGGCTCGGTGGCGTGGAGGTTAGCGACCTCCCGTATTAATTGGTATTGAGACACATAGTGTGTGTGTTTTTAAAGGTAAAACGTGCGGAGGAGCGTGATATTTGGTGTTACGCTCCGGCTGTGGAGCGCAGCTTGTGAATTTGACTCCCGTGATCGTAGGGCGTATAGATAACAAGTATCTATAAGCCGTGCGATTGGACCGCACGTGTGTGTGTGTGTGATACGTGGCGCAACGTAATATTATTTGCATAATTTTGCGCAATTGGGTCATCATACGTGCTGTGTTAGCATACGCAGACGTGATTTGTGTAAAGAAAAGGAATTTTTCGCTGACTCTCTCTCAGGAAATATTCCTGGTGGAACTCCATAGGAAGGCTTGGTGACGTTTCCCAAGCGGAATTCCTGTGGAAAGAAACCAAAAAGATCAGGCTTTTAACCTCCACTGAAAAAGGTGGGGCATTGATTTATTGCTGTTAATACTTCATACTTCCAGTGCAGAGGGGTCTGGTAGGGTCCTCACTGGGTACGCGGGGCGACCACTACTGGAGTGGACCGTGGTACTGTCCAGCGGAGACAGAGCTGGTGAAAAGCGCTCAAAGGAACTTTTAACCGTCATCTCGCGTGGGCCATTTGGTGTTTGTGTTTAAAAAGTCCACAATGGGAGCCAAGTGGGCACGCGAGAGGCGTTCAGAAGTTAGGGTTCAGGCTGAGGGGTAGAGGCCGAGAGGGTCAGCTCGGTATATTATGTATAGGAAATATGGTCCATAAACAGAGGCTTTTTGTGATGAATGGGTACGAATGACTGTTGCTGATAGGGTGTCATTTCCTACGGTTGGAAGTTTTGAACCAGAGATGCTGCAGAATGTTAGAATTAGGATATGTCTGATCAAATCCAAGAAACAAAGGATTAGACATAACAACTGTTTAAACATATGGCAACAAGAGGGAGAAATGCAAAGGGAACTTGCTCGTGTAGCAAGTTCCAAACCAGACAGGAATGTGAATGCGAGTGCACCACTACCGCCATATGCCGATGGAGAGAAGGCTGCTACAATAGCATACCAGGAAATGATAGGGATGCACTTACAAATTGTATTAACCCTAACCCATGCAAATTGTACCCTGTTTTAAGTTCTTTCAAGGGTCATATATGCATGAATAAAATAGTTTTTATCCATAATACAGGCTCTTTTATTAGACAGCGCACACTGTCTAGGCCTTCTGAGGTAATATAAAGCCAATGTGTTTTTGTTCTGTTTAATGATTAGCAACTCTCTCATACTTATGGTTTTGGGGTTTTTCAAGATATATTGCCTTCTAAGGTAACTTTAAGAGCATTAGATTTGAAACTGCCTTCTGCGGAAATTAGAATTTCTTTAATCAAATTTTGTGACAAGTTGTAATAAATACTGTTTCTTTTCTTTTTCTTTACTTTCCTTTTTTCGCAATTGGAGAAATGGACACCCACAAACTATAACAAGGAAAGTTATTGTATTTGTAGGTTACTGTCCTACTCTATGTTCTCCCTTCATTTTTTGTTTGCTATCAAGGTAGCGCCATTCTATCACATCGCTCTTCTTTTATTGTTTAGACTTTCTCTGGGCCTTTGGGTAACCCTGATGTTTTAGATACTGTGGGCTGCTCACCTAGTGAAGCGCCAAATACTTTTTCCACTCACATACTGTATACTATGCATATAATGTGTATACGAAACATAAATGTGTTTTGTGTTTAGACTTTGGTCCCAACCCCAAGATATCTCATTATGGTAAGGAAATATTCCAAAATACGGAAAAATCCAAAATACTTCTAATCCCAAGTAACTTGAAATCTCCATCGTTGTTGATGACAATCAATCCTACCTCTCAAGCTCACTTCATAGGTGTCATCCTTGACATATAGGAAGTGAATTGTTCCCCACATTCAATCTGTATCCGAATCCTGTTACAAACATATAAAAAACATATCCAGAATACGACCATATCTTACACATGACACTGTAAAAACTCAAATTCATGCATTCATTATCTCCTGCATTGATTATTGCAATAGTGTCCTTCCAGCTCTTCCACAAAATAGACTTTCACCGCTACAAACCATTTTGAATGCAGCTTTGAGGCTGATTTTCCTGGCTAAATGCTCATTGTCCGCTGCTCTACTCTGTCAGTCTCTCCATTAGTTACCTGCACTTTACCGAATTCACTATAAAATACTTTTACTCACACATAAGGCTATTAATCAAATGACACCAACATACATCTCTTCACTTATCTCAAAATATCTTGAGCCGAGCCCCCTGCAATATGTAAGGTGAGATTATATTTTCAACTGACTGTGGCCGCGCAGCACAGTCACAGGAACTGCCAGAGCTCCCGTGTGTTCTGATCACAATCATTTCTCTCCGTCTTTGCTGGTTGGTGGAGACTAACACCTGGGATGATTTTGTCTGCAATGCTTTAGGTGAAACTAGTGCAGGTTAACTATGTAACCCAGTAACATACTAATGACATCATTATTTACAGGGTTGGACTGGCCCACAGAGGTACAGGGGAAACCCACAGTGGGCCCCACTGCCTGGGGGCCCTCCTCCTCTTCTAGGGATCAGGTTTCAGGCTGTGCACTTGAATTATACATATGTTATCTTATACTGTGCAGGGCTATGGTGTATTTTTTACAATGCATTCCTGTTATTAATCTGGGACATTATCATGCATTGGCTAGCAGTATATGCTACATATATTTATATATAAATTTATTAAGGAGCCCAGCACACACACTCTCTAATGGTTGGGAAAACCAATGTGGCGGCTGACCACACTCACTCTAGAGACTGGCCACACCCCTAAACATGGGCCATAACCACTGCATTCCCCCAGTTGGAAATTGATTATTTATGCTCTGTCATGAAGAGTCTTATAACTAAGACTGGGATTGTCTAATAAATAGATAGCTATCTTATGGTTATGTACATCAAGAATTGCTTTCCTTTGTTTGTTTGTTCTTTCCTTCTGTGAGGTACAGTAGTGCAGATACCTGACGGTAACATCTGCATACAATCTTCTGATAGAAACCTGATTACTAGAGATGAGCGGGTTCGGTTCTCAGAGAACCGAATCCTACCGGACTTCACCATTCGAGCCCGGATCCGAGTCAGGCTCGGGTTTTCCCGCCTGACTCGGAAACCCGAACGCGGCAAAACTTCATCATCCCACTGTCGGATTCTCGCAGGATTTGGATTCCAGATAAGGAGCCACGCGTCGCGGCCATTTTCACTCCAGTCTCGGAGAGTGTATTGAGAGGACGTGTCCTCAGTGTTCAGTGTCTGTGTAGGGGCGGGAAAGTGGGGTGGCGAGTCTTGTGCTGTGTTGTGCTGTACAGTCCAGTGTAGTCAGTGTATTGTGCTGCATCAGTCCAGCCAGTCACAGTGTTGGTGTTCTCTGCTGCCATATATCCAGTGTAGCTGTATAAAGTGGTGCTCTGTTGTGCAGACCACTGGTAGTGTCCTGTCTCATCAGTCATTCCAGTGACGATATACGCTGCTGCTATATGTCCACTGCTGCAGTATAATAATTATAACAACAACCTGTTGGGCTGCATCAGACCAGTGGTAGTGTCCTCTCTCATCCGTCATTCCAGTGACGATATACGCTGCTGCTATACTGTATGTTCACTGCTGCAGTATAATAATTATAATAACAACCTGTTGTGCTTCATCAGACCAGTGGTAGTGTCTTGTCTCATCAGTCATTCCAGTCATTCCTGTGCTGCATATTGTCTCATATAACTGCCAAAAAATAATGGAGAACAAAAATTTTGAGGATAAAATAGGGAAAGATCAAGAAGAACCACTTCCTCCTAGTGCTGAAGCTGCTGCCACTAGCCATGACATAGACAATGAAATGCCATCAACGTCGTCTGCCAAGGCCGATGCCCAATGTGATAGAAGAGGGCATGTAAAATCCAAAAAGCCAAAGTTCAGTAAAAAGAATAAAAAAAAAGAAATTTAAATCGTCTGAGGAGAAACATAAACTTGCCAATATGCTATTTACGACATGGAGTGGCAAGGAACGGCTGAGGCCCTGGCCTATGTTCATGGCTAGTGGTTCAGCTTCACATGACGATGGAAGCCCTCATTCTCCCGCTAGAAAAATTAAAAGAGTTAAGCTGGAAAGAGCACAGAAAAGAACTGTGCGCTCTGAGCTGGTATCACAAATCCCCAAGGAGAGTCCAAGTGTGTCGGCAGTTGCGATGCCTGATCTTCCCAACACTGGACGGGAAGAGTTGGCTCCTTCCACCATTTGCACGCCCTCTGCAAGTGCTGGCGCTGAGGAGGAAGTTGACGATGAGGATTCTGATGGTGATGGGGTTTGTTTAAGTCAGGCACCGGGGGAGACACCTGTTGTCCTTGGGACAAAGAAGCCCATTGTGATGCCTGGGCAAACTACCAAAAAAGCCACCTCTTCGGTGTGGAATTATTTCTCCACAAATCCGGACAACAGGTGTCAAGCCATTTGTTGCCTCTGTCAATCTGTAATAAGTAGTGGTAAGGATGTTAACCACCTAGGAACATCCTCCCTTATACTGTACGTCACCTGCTGCGCATTCATCAGAAGTCAGTGTCAAGTTGTGAAACTTTGGGTAAGAGCATAAGCAGTCCACTGACACCTAAATCCCTTCTTCCTCCTGTACCCAAGCTCCTGCAAGCCACACCACCAACTCCCTCAACGTCAACTTCCTCCTCAGTCAGGAACGTCCGTAGTCCTGCAGGCCATGTCACTGTCAAGACTGAGGAGTCCTCTCCTAACCGGGATTCCTCCGTAGGATCCTTGAGTGGTATGCCTGCTGTTGCTGCCGCTGCTGTTGTTGCTGCTGGGAGTTGATCGTCATCCAAGGGGAGAAGTCGGAAGACCACTTGTACTACTTCCAGTAAGAAATTGACTGTCCAACAGTCCTTTGTGAGGAAGATGAAATATGACAGCAGTCATCCTTTTGCAAAGCGGATAACTGAGGCCTTGACAGCTATGTTGGTGTTAGAGGTGCGTCTGGTATCCACCATTAGTTCAGTGGAACTTAGAGAATTGATGGAGATAGTGTGTCCCCGGTATCAAATCCCATCTAGGTTCCACTTCTCTAGGCAGGCGATACCGAGAATGTACACAGACGTCAGAAAAAGAGTCACCAGTGTCCTACAAAATGCGGTTGTATCCACGGACATGTGGACAAGTGGAACAGGGCAGACTAAGGACTATATGACTGTAACAGCCCATTAGGTAGATGTATGGCCTCCCGCAGCAACAACAGCAGCGGCACCAGTAGCAGCATCTCGCAAACGCCAACTCGTTCCTAGGCAGGCTACGCTATGTATCACCGCTTTCCATAAGAGGCACACAGCTGACAACCTTTTACGGAAACTGAGGAACATCATTGCAGAATGGCTTACCCCAATTGGACTCTACTGGGGATTTGTGATATCAGACAATGCCACCAATATTGTGCGTGCATTACATCTGGGCAAATTCCAGCATATCCCATGTTTTGCACATACAATTAATTTGGTGGTGCAGAATTTTTTGAAAAATTACAGGGCTGTGCAGGAGATGCTGTCGGTGTTCCGAAAAATTGCGGGCCACTTTCGGCATTCTGCCACTGCGTGCCGAAGACTGGAGCGCCAGCAAACACTCCTGAACCTGCCCCGCCATCAACTGAAGCAAGAGGTGGTAACGAGGTGGAATTCAACACTCTATGTGCTTCAGAGGACGGATGAGCAGCAAAAGGCCATTCAAGCCTATACATCCACCTACGATATAGGCAAAGGAGGGGTAATGCACCTGACTCAAGCGCAGTGAAGAATGATTTCCGTCTTGTGCAAGGTTCTCCAACCCTTCGAACTTGCCACACATGAAGTCAGTTCAGACACTGCCAGCTTGAGTCAGGTCATTCCCCTCATCAGGCTTTTGCAGAAGCAGCTGTATAAATTGAAGGAGTAGCTAAGACGGAGTGATTCCGCAAAGTATGTGAGACTTGTGGATGGAGCCCTTCATTCGCTTAACCAGGATTCAAAGGTGGTCAATCTGTTGAAATCAGAGCACTACATTTTGGCCACCGTGCTCGATCCTAGGTTTAAAGCCTACATTGTATCTCTCTTTCCATCAGACACAAGTGTGCAGAGGTGCAAAGACCTGCTGGTTAGTAAATTGTCAACTCAAGTGGAACGTGACCCGTCAATAGCTCCTCCTTCAATTACTCCCGCCACAGGGGCTGCAAGGAAACGGATAACATTTCCTAGCCCACCCGCTGGCGGTGATGCAGGGCAGTCAGGAGCGAGTGCTGACATCTGGTCCGGACTGAAGGACCTGCCAACGATTACTGATAAGTCTACTGTCACTGCATATGATTCTGTCACCATTGAAAGAATGATGGAGGATTATATGAGTGACAGCATCCAAGTAGGCATATCAGACAGTCCGTATGTATACTGGCAGGAAAAAGAGGCAATTTGAAGGCCCTTGCACAAACTGGCTTTATTTTACCTAAGTTGCCCCCCCTCCAGTGTGTACTCCGAAAGAGTGTTTAGTGCAGCCGGTAACCTTGTTAGTGATCGGCGTAGGAGGTTACTTCCACTAAATGTGGAGAAGATGATGTTCATCAAAATTAATTATAAATTCCTCTGGGAAGACCTTTACCAGCAATTGCCTACAGAAAGTACACAGGGACCTGTGATGGTGGATTCCAGTGGGGATGAATTAATGCTCAGTGAGGAGGATGTACACAGTGAAAGGGGTGAGGAATCGGATGATGTTCATGAGGTCGACATCTTGCCTCTGTAGAGCCAGTTTGTGCAAGGAGAGATTGATTGCCTCTTTTTCGGTGGGGGACCAAACAAACCAGTCATTTCAGCCACAGTCGTGTGGCAGACCCTGTCGCTGAAATGATTGGTTTGTTAAAGTGTGCATGTCCTGTTTATACAACATAAGGGTGGGTGGGAGGGCCCAAGGACAATTCCATCTTGCACCTCTTTGTCTTCTTTGCATCATGTGCTGTTTGGGGACTAGTTTTTTTAAGTGCCATCCTGTCTGAGACACTGCAGTGCCACTCCTAGATGGGCCAGGTGTTTGTGCCGCACACTTGTTAGTCATACAGCTACCTCATTGCGCCTCTTTTTCTTCTTTACATCATGTGCTGTTTGGGGCCTATTTTTTTAAATATGCCATGCTGCGTGTAACTGCATTGCCACTCCTAGATGGGCCAGGTGTTTGTGCCGCACACTTGTGTCGCTTAGCTTAGCCATCCAGCTACCTAATTGCACCTCTTTTTCTTCTTTGCATCATGTGCTGTTTGGGGACTAGTTTTTGAATAGTGCCATCCTGTCTGTAACTGCAGTGCCACTCCTAGATGGACCAGGTGTTTGTGCCGCACACTTGTGTCGCTTAGATTGGCCATCCAGCTACCTAATTGCACCTCTTTTTCTTCTTTGCATCATGTACTGTTTGGGGACTAGTTTTTGAATAGTGCCATCTTGTCTGCAACTGCAGTGTCACTCCTAGAGGGGCCAGGTGTTTGTGCCGCACACTTGTGTCGCTTAGCTTAGTCATACAGCCACCTCGGTGCAACTTTTAGGCCTAAAAACAATATTGTGAGATGTGAGGTGTTCAGAATAGACTGGAAATTAGTGGAAATGAATGTTATTGAGGTTAATAATACCGTAGGAGCAAAATTACCCCCAAATTCTGTGATTTTAGCTGTTTTTAGGTTGTTGCTTTTTCAAAAATCATCCAGATCCTAAACCAAAACCAAAACACGAAAGTGTCGTTTTGGCAAAACCAAGTCAAAACCAAAACACGAAAGTGGAATTAGAACCAAAACCAAAACACAAAACACGAAAAGTGCCCGCCGCACATCTCTGCTGATAACCCACTGTAAATGCACTTTAGGAAATTTCCACCAACTAGACCAATTGTAGGTTTACACTTGTACATTTTATTAACAGGATGCTGGATATTTATATATGTAAATACTGTAAAAGGATTTCTAATTTCCATATGGATGTCATTTACATGTCAAAGAATACAAATACAAGTCTTGTAAAAACAAATGCAGTAAAAGCACGGCTCTTGATTTCTTTATTTGTGGGAAGTATAAAATCTGAATTGATGCCAAACATACTAATGCATTGCAATAAAACTATAAATGTCAGGAAATAAGAAAAAAATATATAATAATTGCACATTTAACAAAAGGAATGATGGGTGATATAAAATGCAAAGTATAGGAAGCAACTTAAAAATCTCAAATTTACGTAAGGGAAATGTAAAAAAAAAAGTTTTATACTGTATTGTAATAAATATTCCTTGCTAGTGTAGAACACTGTTATAATTATTATCATCGTATATTATATATATATAACAGAGCTAGACAGTGAGGACAACAGGACATACATAAAACAGGAACATACAAAGTAAATGCCGACATGAAAACAATGGGTAAGAAGATGAGAGAGCTTACACTCTAATTGGTAGAGGCCACAGCTGAAACATGAGAAGTGAAAGTGGCTCACAGTGGAAATTGGGATAGTTATGATGGTGCATTAATGTGAGTAGTACAGGTGGGAGTAGGGTAGGTGTGATGGTGCATTGGTGTGAGTAGTATAGGTCGGAGCAGGGTAGGTGTGATGGCATACCTCCCTACTGTCCAGATTTTGGCGGGACAATCCCGTTACTCTGGTACTATCCCGCTGTCCCACCCACAGGTCGCAGTGTACCGCAGTGGGGGGGGGGGGGTCAGTTGCGAGTTGGCATGTGCACAGCTCAGCGTGAACCCCACAGTGGTGAAAATGAGGGCGTGGCCCGCAATCGCAACACTTCCCGTGAGCCCATGCCCCCTTACCTGCGAGGCCACGTACCCTAGCTTCAGAAAGTTGGGAAGTATGTGATGGTGCTATACTACTTACACAATTGCACTCCATTACAATTAGCCCATGGCTTGCTTTACTCTGCAGGTATGTAAACATTATGATAACAAAAAAACAAATATTATTATTATTACTACTACAGGTTGAGTATCCCATATCTGGAATGCCGAGACCAGGAGCATTCTGGATGTGGGATTTTTCCTGATAACAGAATACCTGATATCTGGATGGGTCCCGGTGGTCCGCAGTGTTGGCGGGGGTGGGGGGGGGTGGGGGTGTCCTGGAGGTCCGGTGCATTCGGGGGGGGGGGGGGGGGTCGGGGGTTGGACCTGTTACTACTACTATTATTATTATTATTGTTATTATTATTTCCTTTATATCTGTACAGTAGCCCAATCATATTGACTGACTGGTGAACACCATTTTATTAGATGTAACACACATAATATACAGTATACTGCAGAAACAATTGATGAAACATAGGCTGAGTTGACCTCTCTCATTTAGATTACTTACTGTATTTGGGTACAATTGCAGTATTTTGACCTGTTTTATTTGTGTCACAGTATTTTTCCCACAATGATAACATTAGAACGTGTAAAATATTGCCTTCAAGTGGTTTTACAGCCAGTGTAGACATCTGACATAACGAAGTGGAGACTCTGCTTCATTTTTACAATGCTTCTAATCTTTTAAATGGCTTAGGGACTGCCACAGGCTCAGTATCTGTACCTCTTTGCTCCTGCTGAACTCTCATGTCATAGCACAAGCAACCTGATGTACCTAAGGCACTTTGGAACTATGTTTAAAGCGACTTCATTACTGGCTAATGTTTTAAAGCTGAAGTCTCTATGCCATAACATAACATATATTATAGTGCATATATTGTGCTGTCAAATACTGTACATAATTGCTGTCAATTTTATAGCTCTGTAGAATGCCAAGGTTATAAATTTTCAACCTGTGAACCTGGGATGTCAATCGTTTGACGAAAAATGGTTTTATAGTCTATTTATTTTAATTCACTTCCTTGATCTGTGTTGAAACTTGCTTTAATTATAAAAAATGTATTCTAGAATCCACCAAACATAAGCTCAAGATTTAACTGTTTACTCACGCATTTCACTAATATCCATTGTTAAGCTTGTCTTTGTATTTTGGGCCTGATTCAGGTTGGATCGCAATGCGCGATCCAACCGCAAAATCTGCTAAGAGGATGCGGGCGCATGCGCCCGCATTCTCTGCAGTGCCCCGCACAAAATGCGAAAGCCTCTGCCTGTCAATCAGGCAGAGGCTCTCGCGGGCGCGATGGGGGTGCAACGCTCCGTTTCCTAGGCGGAAATGGAGCGTTGCGGAAGCAGGGAAACGAGGGCGGCATCATCCAAACAGATGGCATGGCATGGGCGTGATCGCGGTGGCTGTGTGATGTCACATGCAGCTGCCGCGATCTGAAAGATGGCGGCGGGCCTCCTGTGGGGGCAGCCAGGCTGTGCCTGCAGGATGCAACCCTACTTTCCAGCGATCATGCTGGAATTGCGTGATTGCAAAGCACTTTGGGTCGGTCCTATATAAATAACATTATTATTATTATTATTATTATTATTATTAATAACTATATTTAATTAAAAAACAGGATATTTTACACTTAAAAAATAATTTTTTCTCAGTTTTATTATTTATATTTTAATGTACAGTATTTTCTCTACAATCTACTTCCCTTTTCCTGCTATGCTCTATCTCTGCTGATAGGAGCAATAATCTGTTCTGTTCCTCATCACACTTAGTGATGTGCACCGGAAATTTTTCGGGTTTTGTGTTTTGGTTTTGGGTTCGGTTCCGCGGCCGTGTTTTGGGTTCGGACGCGTTTTGGCAAAACCTCACCGAAATTTTTTTGTCGGATTCGGGTGTTTTTTTCAAAAAACCCTAAAAAACAGCTTAAATCATAGAATTTGGGGGTCATTTTGATCCCATAGTATTATTAACCTCAATAACCATAATTTCCACTCATTTTCAGTCTATTCTGAACACCTCACATCTCACAATATTATTTTTAGTCCTAAAATTTGCACCGAGGTCGCTGGATGGCTAAGCTAAGCGACCCAAGTGGCCGACACAAACACCTGGCCCATCTAGGAGTGGCACTGCAGTGTCAGACAGGATGGCCATTCAAAAAAATAGTCCCCAAACAGCACATGATGCAAAGAAAAAAAGAGGCGCAATGAGGTAGCTGTGTGACTAAGCTAAGCGACCCAAGTGGCCGACACAAACACCTGGCCGATCTAGGAGTGGCACTGCAGTGTCAGACAGGATGGCCCTTCAAAAAAATTGTCCCCAAACAGCACATGATGCAAATAAAAAAAGAGGCGCAATGAGGTAGCTGTGTGACTAAGCTAAGCGACCCAAGTGGCCGACACAAACACCTGGCCCATCTAGGAGTGGCACTGCAGTGTCAGACAGGATGGCACTTCAAAAAAATACTCCCCAAACAGCACATGATGCAAAGAAAAAAAGAGGCGCACCAAGGTCGCTGTGTGACTAAGCTAAGCGACACAAGTGGCCGACACAAACACCTGGCCCATCTAGGAGTGGCACTGCAGTGTCACGCAGGATGGCCCTTCAAAAAAATACTCCCCAAACAGCACATGATGCAAAGAAAAAAAGAGGCGCAATGAGGTAGCTGTGTGACTAAGATAAGCGACCCAAGTGGCCGACACAAACATCTGGCCCATCTAGGAGTGGCACTGCAGTGTCACGCAGGATGGCCCTTCAAAAAAATACTCCCCAAACAGCACATGATGCAAAGAAAAAAAGAGGCGCAATGAGGTAGCTGTGTGACTAAGATAAGCGACCCAAGTGGCCGACACAAACATCTGGCCCATCTAGGAGTGGCACTGCAGTGTCACGCAGGATGGCCCTTCAAAAAAATACTCCCCAAACAGCACATGATGCAAAGAAAAAAAGAGGCGCAATGAGATAGCTGTGTGACTAAGATAAGCGACCCAAGTGGCCGACACAAACATCTGGCCCATCTAGGAGTGGCACTGCAGTGTCACGCAGGATGGCCCTTCAAAAAATACTCCCCAAACAGCACATGATGCAAAGAAAAAAAGAGGCGCAATGAGGTAGCTGTGTGACTAAGATAAGCGACCCAAGTGGCCGACACAAACATCTGGCCCATCTAGGAGTGGCACTGCAGTGTCAGACAGGATGGCACTTCAAAAAAATACTCCCCAAACAGCACATGATGCAAAGAAAAATGAAAGAAAAAAGGGGTGCAAGATGGAATTGTCCTTGGGCCCTCCCACCCACCCTTATGTTGTATAAACAGGACATGCACACTTTAACGAACCCATCATTTCAGTGACAGGGTCTGCCACACGACTGTGACTGAAATGACTGGTTGGTTTGGGCCCCCACCAAAAAAGAAGCAATCAATCTCTCCTTGCACAAACTGGCTCTACAGAGGCAAGATGTCCACCTCCTCCTCATCGTCCGATTCATCACCCCTTTCACTGTGTACATCCCCCTCCTCACAGATTATTAATTCGTCCCCACTGGAATCCACCATCTCAGGTCCCAGTGTACTTTCTGGAGGCAATTGCTGCTGGTGAATGTCAAAGTCAGAAAAATATCCCTATACACGCTGCCATATTTGCACCTCACGCTGGTCCGCGCTGCGCATGCGTGCGCTTTCCCGTGATAGCGCATACCCGCTGATGCGTGCACCCGCTCGCATCGGTATGCGTATTTACGGTAAAGAGTATGTAGTCGTAGCGTGCGACCCAATCGTTACATATTTTCACAATTAATGTAGTTTGTAGACCATGATCCCTTTGGTAGATTCTGAAAGTTTGGTTAATATGGAATGTCCCTGAACGGAGGAATCCCTCTTTGTATTGTGCTAAGGGCCTAACAGGAATCATACAGCAGTGTTTGGTACCCATCGGAAGAGTATTTAAATAGCAATATTCCGGTGTTGGTTTGGAGCGTATTAATCGCTCGTGCGGATAGTTATGGACATAAGAAGTTTATGTCCATTTCTATTATTTACTCATACTCAGGTATGCGGCGGGAAACCTAGTTTCCCACCCACCTGAGCCGTTTGAAATCGTCACAGCCCACCTGTATGAATCACCCTATGACCTTTTGTTATAGTGCGAAGCCGAATTCCTGCGTCCAATGGACAATGAGGTTGTAGGGACCATTAGATTGCATTGTGTGAGTAGCATAAAAGACGGGCCTGTGGCGTCCAGCTTTCACTTCTCATCAAACGGTTCTCATTGCTGATAATCGGGAAGCTGGATGTCCAGAGGCGCATGCGATCATACCCTTTGTGCGTAAGTTTTTCTCCGTAATCATATTGTCTTACTGTGAGCCAATCTCTCTCTCTCTCCGTCTCTCTCTCTCGTCTCTCTCCCTTCTCTTTTTCTCGTATCTCCCATTGACTAATATTGTATTGTATTAGATCAGCATAGTATTGTATTGTATTTCTTGTATAGTTATTCGGTTAGGAAGTCTCTGTTATATTGTAGTGTATCATTTGTACTGTGATTCTTTTTTGCAAGTATAATAGTTATAATACAGATAATAGGCTTTGGACCCTAAACCAGTATCTGTGTATTATCCTATAGTTTTAAGTGTTCACTTGAGCGTCGGTGACGCTCAAGCAGCTTTGTAGTTAGTCAGGTTACACAAGGTTGCACTTACACCCTGTATTCACATTAAGGTATTCTGTGTATTTCATTGATAAAAGGTTTAGACAAAGGTATAGCGTTGTGAGCGTCTGCGCCGCTGGTGATCTCCTCGTGGTCTCGAGCGTCCGCTACGCCATAGCGAATCATTACTCTAGTCATCACCAATAACGTGTTGTCCTGTGATCACTGGGCCGTGAGCGAACGTGACGCTTGAGCGTCTCGCCTACGGCTAAGCGATCGTTACGCAACTAGCGTACCCTTACGGTACTTCTTAAGTAAACAGCGTACTGTGTTCTTAGACTTCATTAAGGGTTGTTTATACGACAAAGGAATTTAACATTGTCAATTGGGGACTCGTCCTGTCCTTCTCATATCTGCACTAGGTAGATCAGCAGACATTATCCCCCAGCAAAGGGTGGGAGGTTGTCTCGCAGTGCTGACGGGATAAGCGTCTGCTTCACTTAGATAAAGAGTGCTGAAGGAATCCGGGAACCGGAAGTAAGAACAAAACGCTTGTGTCTTTTAAAACTGTTTATTTTTCTTCTGTCTTGCGTATATACGCACGCATACATATATATATATCTGCATTTCTTTTCCATCTGTGTATTTCATAAATTTCGTATATCACTATTCCTGTTTGCCAATTTTTATAGTTGATAGAAAGTGCTAAAAAAAGATTTGCTGTTATTTCATAATAGAGGTAATAGTTAAAAGTGTAGACAAACACACAGGTTTGCCTGGGAGATAAGGCAAAGCCAGTGGGGTACGCGGTAGATGATCAGGGATCATTTACATTGATAAAAGTATATTGTGTTACGGTGGATCTTTGTTTTGCGTACACGTGTCTCTAACAAAGACTAGCGTACGCAATCCAAAGGCCGACGCACGCAGCGTTCATTACGCAACGTAGCGTCCGGTTACGCCCACGTAGCTCAAGTAACGCAAAGGCGATAAGTAACGCACAGCGGTAGATAACGCGACGCGGTAAATAACGCAAATCTATTTTTGGAAAATTTGAAATTTAGTTTAACAGATCCTGCTCCTAATTGGTAACACAGCTGGGCTAAAGAAAATTTCTGCGCAGAAATAGATATAGAAACGAAAGTGTACATGTGTTGAGTGAGTGTGTTTTTTTTTATTACATAAGTTTATATAACTTAGAGGTTGAACCAAAAAGAAATCGGGTAGGACATACGTGTAAGTGACATATACGGTGGCTAAGGAGGCATCCTTGGTTAAATAAAATATGAGCATTAGAGTATAGCGGGTCACAAGGTAACAAGACCAGGAGGTCACAAGGTAACAAGGCCAGGAGGTCACAAGGTAACAAGACCAGGAGGTCATAAGGTACAAGAAGGTCCGCTATAAAGGTACAAGAAGCACAACCCCGGGGGTTGGTGCTAAAACCCATATAGGCCATTGGAAGCTCTGGCTGAAGGAATTCGCAGCCGCAATTTTCGATTCCATTGATCTCTCAGTACATAACAGGTAGTGCTTATGTACTGAACGATTGTACCGCACGTAATTGTGTGCAGTAGTTAGTAATCTGACCTAATACCATTAGAGTAAAGTGGTCACAAACGCTATTTGTACATTCTGACGTGATTTGTGTAATTTTTTATTTTTAAAAGGGAAGTTCGCTGGTCACTCAGGAACTATCTAACAACCTCACCTTTACTGGAAAGAGTAAGTGTCCTGCGGGTAACCCTCATATGTTCCAGTAAATAAAGGTTCACAGGGGCCCTGAGTTGGGTACAACAGCTCTGGATACAGTGATTGCAGTACTGGCCAACGTGGGCGAGAAGTGAGTGGGGTACTTGGTAAACCGCCACCGCCAGCCTGCCCAGGACATCTTGGTTTGTTTGTAAGGGTTCGCTGAAAACCTTGATATAAAGATCCAAGGAGGAATAAGCAACACCTGCAGATTATGGGGGCCAATTGTTCAGGTAGGGGGCGATCAACCTCGGTTCGGGTTGATTCAGAGAACCGACCAGTCGGGTCGGCAAGATACATCATGTGTGAAAAATACGGAAGTCACACAGAGGTTTTATGTGATGAATGGGAGAGAATGACTGTACAAGACAGGGAGAAGTTCCCAAGAATAGGTAGCTTCAGTCCAGAAGTGTTACAAAATTTAAGGAGGAGGATATGTCTCGTAAAATCAACAAAGAGACGAATTCAGCATCATGATTATTTACAGCTGTGGCAACAGGAAGGTGAGATACAGAGAGGTTTGGCTCTGGCGGCGGGATCTGGGGCAGTCAGGAAACTGATCGCCACAGCCCCGCCACCACCATACATAGCAGGAGAGGAGTTGATTACGGAGAGAAACGCACTGGGTTGTAAAACACAAACACTTAGTAACCCTGTAAATGTTAATGATGTTAACCAAGTAACTCATGCAAGTATTAACCCGTGCAAGTTGTACCCTGTTTTGAACTTTCCTCAGGAGTGTGATCAAGAAGACGATCCAGCAACAATTTCAGCTCTCTCTCTAGCGGCCACCATAGCAGAGACCACAGTAGGCACAGCAACACCCACGAGATTAGCGAAGGCCCCTAGCGGAGGGATAGGTGAGGTCGTGTCAACGGGTAAGTACGGCACCATGCATTATACTGAAACAATTTCACCACAAGTTGTAGAATCTACACAGAATGAGGTTGTTAGAGTTAACCCTGTTAGAGTAATAGCAGTTCCCAATGGGAAAACAGATGTATCAGGAGCCACTCCCATAAGGAACATTGCCATGTACACTCCATTTTCCCGAATGGAATTAAGAACAATAGTGTCTGAATTTCCTGACCCCAGGAAAGACTTAGTTGCTAGCCAAAAATACATCAGGGATCTAGGTAACACTGTAGAACCCAACAACAAGGATTGGCAGATACTGCTAAGAGCTTGTTTACCTTCAAATGTCGACTCAGTTCAATTCTTAGCTGATTGTGGACTAGATAAAGATGTACCACTTTCAGATGTGTACAACAAAGATAACGTAAAAAGGATAAATTTACAGCTAAAGGAGTATTTCCCAGCCGTTGTTAAATGGAACAAAATATTCTCCATTAGACAAAAAGAGTCCGAAACGGCAACAGAATATTTTCATCGGGCACTATTAGAAATGGCAAAGTACACTGGAATAGAAGACATTAGGACCAACCCAAACCACCAAGAAGTAGCAGTATCTGTACTGATGGATGGTTTAAAGGAAACATTAAAGACTAGGGTTCAGACCACGCAACCATGTTGGCGAGGTCTGTCGGTGTCCACATTGAGAGAGGCTGCTATTGATCACGACAGAAACATCACTAGACACAGGGAGTCGCAAAGTGATAAGTTGATGGCAGTAAGTATACAGGCGCTGACCACAAGGCAGCCTGCGTATGTACCACCGAATCCTGTGGGTAAGTCAAGTGTAATAACATGTTTTTCTTGTAACAAACAGGGACACTATGCACGAGACTGTAGAACAAAGAGTGTACAAAGATCTTTTCAACCCCCTAGACAACGACACGACACACGACATTGGGAGCAGGGTCCACAGAGGCGGAGTTTTGAGCCACATACAGGGGAAACAAAAAGATACCCCCCGAACAGAGATTGGCATGCCTCTGGTAGTTCCCAGCTAACTCCCCCACAAGTAGTTGCTGCCAACGGGATTCAGGGAGGTCAGCATACCCAATAGGGGTGTGGCCATACCTGTAATCTGCAGCCAGTGAAATTGATTGCCAGTCTTGGAAGTGAACCAGAGATTGCAATCAATGTAGCTGGTAAAACCTTAAACTTTCTTGTAGACACAGGGGCGGCCAAGTCAGTGATAAATTCGACAGTGGGCATGAGAACCACTGGTAGGACAGTTCCAGCCATGGGAGTAACCGGAGTAGTCCAGCACTACCCTGTTAGCAAACCAGCCGAGATTACAATAGGGCCTTTGCATACCAAGCATTCATTTTTGCTAGCTGCATCGGCACCAACCAATCTCCTGGGAAGAGACTTACTATGTAAAATGGGTTGCGTCATTTATTGTACTCCTGAAGGTGTATTCTTGGACATTCCTGAGAATCACGCTCAGGAAGTACGAGACATGTTAGACTCCCCATCAAAATTAATGTCACATCCCATTATGACAAATAGGAATCCATCCCAAATAGAAGAGATGACATCTCAGATACCAGAGTCACTTTGGACAAAAGATGGACAGGACACTGGATTAATGGCAAACGTAGCTCCAGTAGTTGTACAAGTAAAAGATGGTAGGATAGCTCCAAAAATCCCACAGTATCCTCTGAAGCCAGAGGTGGAGTTAGGAGTTTTCCCAGTAATAGAGCGCTTGCTACAACAGGGCATTCTAGTAAGAACGTCCAGCACAGCAAATAGTCCCATCTTCCCTGTTAAAAAGAGTGGGGGGAGGGGTTACAGGCTAGTGCAGGATCTAAGGGGGATTAACAAAATAGTTGAGAGTCAGTTCCCCGTAGTGCCAAATCCAGCTGTCATCCTAATGCAAATTCCTCCCACTGCCAAATTTTTCACTGTTATTGACCTCTGCTCCGCATTCTTTTCGGTACCTCTGCACCCTGACAGCCAATATTTGTTTGCATTCACATACAGAGGAGTCCAATACACGTGGACTCGGTTACCCCAAGGTTTCATAGACAGTCCAAGTATATTTTCTCAGGCTTTGCATGATTGTTTACAGTCTTTCCAACCGGAGGGTGGATCAGTATTGATACAGTATGTAGATGATTTACTACTGTGTTCAGATTCGCTGGAAACTTCCCTGAAGGATACGAAACAGCTCCTGTTTCATCTTTCAGACACAGGACATAAGGTTTCCAAAGACAAGTTGCAATTATGCCAACCTAAGGTAAAATATTTGGGACACTGTCTAACACAAGGACTGAGACACCTGACCGCTGATAGAATCCAAGCCATTAGAGACATGACACTGCCACAAACCCAGCAACAGATCAGGACGTTTTTAGGAATGTGTGGGTATTGCCGTAATTGGATCCCAGGGTTTTCCATATTGGCGTTACCTTTGCAGGAAATGGTCTCCTCAAACAAACCTGATAGGATCTCGCATACAGACGAATTCGAAACAGCATTTGAGAGACTCAAACAGTGCCTAACGCAGGCGCCAGCACTAGGTATGCCAGACTATGGGAAACCCTTTGAACTATACGGAACAGAAAGTGCTGGTTGCGCAGCAGGTGTACTAACCCAAAAACACGGTGATGCCAGCAGGCCAGTTGCATACTACAGCGCTCAGCTAGACACGGTAGCGCGATCCCTCCCCACATGCTTGCGTAGCGTTGCGGCGATAGCATTGCTAGTGACAAAAAGCGAAGATGTCGTGCTAGGCCACAACCTCACAATCCATACACCACATGCAGTATCTGCCTTATTGAATTCTGCCCAAACCAGACACGTCTCATCAGCAAGGTTTACAAGATGGGAATTGGCATTAATGGCCCCAATAAACATCACCATAAGGAGATGCAGCGCATTAAATCCTGCGACATTTCTCCCAGGTGTGCCTGGTCAGACACAAAGGGTGGAAGGTGAGAGTGATGGGGAAGGAGGATTTAATACAAAGGAAGACACACATGATTGTATGGAATATTTGACCCAAAATTTTACCGCAAGGCCTGACATCAGTGACAATCCACTGGAAGATGCAGAACTCACGTTCTACACTGACGGTAGTTGTCATAGACAGTCAGACTCGGGAGACTTGTGTACTGGATACGCAGTCGTAGATGACCAAGACACCATAGAAGCGGAACCGCTAGGTCCACCTCACTCAGCCCAGGTTGCTGAACTGGTCGCCCTAACCAGAGCATGTGAATTGGCTAAGGGTAAGTCAGCCAATATCTACACCGATTCTAGATACGCCTTCGGGGTAGTACATGATTTCGGAGCCCTATGGCGCCTCAGAAATTTCATGACGGCAGCTGGTACACCGATAGCGCATGCAGCTTATATAAAAAGGCTTCTAACAGCGATACAGGAACCCGACAGAGTGGCTGTTATCAAATGTAAAGCACATACATATAGTCAAGACCCAGTGTCACTTGGTAACAGCCGAGCAGACGAAGCAGCTAAGCTTGCAGCTGCTACCCCCATACAGACAGACACCACACAACTGATGGTAGTTAATACCATCAACACACAGAAGTTGTGTGAAATGCAGAATTTGTGTTCCACACAGGAAAGAGCAGTCTGGAAGGCAAAGGGATATGGCCAGGAGTCCTCAGGGCTCTGGACGGATGGACATGGTAAACCAGTGGCCCCCAGAGCATATCTTCCATGTCTGGCTGAAGCAGCTCATGGGTTGACTCATCTAGGCAAGGAGGGAATGTGCAAATTGGTAAGAGCATACTGGTGCGCCCCAGGATTCTCCTCTCATGCGGGTAAAAGAGCAATGTCATGCCTTACCTGTCTGAGAAAGAATATTGGAAAAGCAATACCTACAGAACCATCCCATATCCCACCTGCCGGCGGCCCTTTCCAGGTAATACAAATTGACTTCATTCAATTACCCCCATGTCGAAATTTGAAATATGTACTTGTTTGTATAGATGTTTTCTCGAATTGGGTCGAAGCATTTCCAGCAGCTACAAATACCGCTATGTTTACAGCTAAGAAAATTGTGCAGGAATTTGTATGTAGATATGGTATCCCTAGAATCATTGAAAGTGATAGGGGTACCCATTTTACCGGTGATGTCTTTCAAGGAATGTGTAAATTAATGGGTATTGATAGCAAGCTGCACACTCCGTACCGTCCGCAGGCGAGTGCGAAGGTCGAAAGAGTGAACAGCACTATTAAAAATAAATTGAGTAAAGTAATGGCAGAGACAGGATTGACGTGGCCAGAAGCTTTACCCATTGTTTTGTATAGCATCAGAACCACTCCCAGGTCCCCTCTTAACCTGTCCCCTTTTGAAATTCTGTTTGGTCGACAACCGCATGTCATGATTAACCCTCAGGATGATTTGAAATGTAACAATGAAGTAACTGTAAAATACTTGATTAACATGAGTAAGCAGTTGAGGAATCAAAATGATAATCTGAAGTTGGTGATTCCTGATTTACCAGATAGTAATTGTCATGACATTGAACCTGGGGATTATGTAATGATACGAAATTTTCTACGTTCAGGTTGTCTTATTGATAGATGGGAAGGACCATACCAGGTCTTATTGACTAGCACCACAGCATTGAAGGTTGCTGAGAGAGAGAGTTGGGTCCATTCATCCCACTGCAAAAAGGTTGCTGATCCAGAGAGGTCCCGTGATAAGGAACAGACGGTAGAGGTTGTATCACTGGAGTGTCTGTTCCAGGAGGACTGAGGCGGCACCTGAGCCTTGAAGACCGAAAGCAGTTGTTGACTCCCTTCCCCCTTTTATTGTTTTTCTCCACTTCCCATCCCCTCTCCCTTAAAATTTCTTTTTCCCCCTTCTCATTCTTCTCTATTTCCTCCTCGAAGATGGACTTGCCCCAAGAGACTGTGATCCGGATTTTGATGTTAACCATGATGTTGACCAGAGCAGTCTGTTCCGGCGAGAGTACCATAGAGGTCGAGAGAGGTTCTGGAATGGGTTCCGATTATGATGATGGAGGCGTAGTTTTCCAAGATCAACCAAACCAACAAGCAAAGGCGAGTATCAGAAAACGATCCGATAGAAGAAATTGTGATGGATTGTTAGCTGAAGAAAACTGTATCTGTAGGCTCTGTGACAATTTGATTGAGGATGGGTGCATAAAGAAATGCCAATCCAGTTTTAATATCCATATGGACCGGCATCCATTGAGTGACTATCACTCCTTAGTGGGTAACGTATTAAACCAAACAGATTGTTGGGTATGCTCTCAAGTACCTCAGGGTCATAGCAAATCAGGGCTAGTACCATTTCCTTTAACGTTAGGGGAGGTACTTGAGCTAAGTGGTGGGAGACCGGTGGACCGGAGGTTTAACATCTCCAGCCCTCCTAGTTTGAAGCTCCACCAATACCATGTGGATAGGTCCCTCTTATGTTTCAATATCTCCAATCCCCGTAAGCCGGGAAATTGGGAAGTGTCATGGAGCAACCACACCATGACCTTCTCACACAGAGCAGATAGAATGCCTACAGATACAGAGCTTGTACGCCACATAGCCAGTAGAGGAAAATCTTTCCGGTATAGATACACCCTAGGAAATAGAATTACTAGAGTTGGAGAAGTATCACCAGGATACTGTGCACATATCGTACAGTCTGATACGTGCATTAAGCAGATGGAAGAATTAGGGTCAGGAGATTTCACATGGAAGGTTTGTAATATGGTAATGTCCTTCTCCGTCCCATATGTTCTCCCCGATGATGCATATTTCATATGCGGGAGAAAGGCGTACAAGTGGCTTGCCCCAAACTCTGAAGGATTGTGTTATATTGGAAAGGTATTGCCTGAAGTGATGACTGTTACACATGACAAAATGAAGGACATACACCGTGGTGCCCAAGCTCCTTATACTCACACTCATTACGAGCACCGAGTTAAAAGACAACTGTCAGAAAGGTTAGAGCATCCGGCCTCTGATCTTATCCATGAATCCACCGGGATTCAGGTTCTGGTAGCGTTAGATTTCACTCGCACCGCTCGGGGAGTGATGAATTATAGATACATTTCCGCACTCGCCAATTTGTTAGATAACATCACTGAAATGTATGATGACACGTTCAGATACACTGGAAGAGAACTTCAAGCTTATAAAACAGAACTAGTTCAGCATAGGATGGTTCTTAATTATCTTACAGCAGTAACAGGCGGATATTGTGTTACACTGGCAACACAGTACGGCATAAAGTGTTGCACGTATATCACAAATAGCACCGAGGATCCGGTAGAGGTCATAGACCAAAAGATGGACGATATTCTCCAATTGAAGTGGGAATTTCGTCGAAAACACAATCTCACCCTTGCTGCTGTAGGTAATGAGCTGACTAGTTGGGTGTCATGGTTGAACCCGCGAAATTGGTTCTCCGGTTTAGGAGACTGGGCTCAAGGAGTCATAATGGATGTTGGAAAGTTTCTCCTATGTATTTTAGGTGTTGTTATATCTATTGGATTGATATTTAGATGCGGGCAGGCTTTAATGAGGTGCAAACAAAGTACAAGAGTGATGAGCTTGAGGAGTGAGGAAACTGTAATTAACCAGGATTTGATTTATGACCCAATGATAGAAACCAGGATGTGATGAAAAATGCGATTATACGGTCCGTTTCTTTCACCTGTTTTTCTGCTTTCTTCCAAGATACAAAGACCCCCTTGGACGAGGAAGTTGACGAGACGCTATACAGACAACAGACAAGCACCAAAGATGAAGTTTTGACAACCTATGATATGGACACTTGATGAACTTTGCCATGGATCCCCAGTTTCCCTAGTATTTTTAAACTCACGCTAGCCCAACATTTTTGTAAATCTGATGGCACTGACAAAGCTATTTGCTCATGCCCAAGGAGCAATACAGCGCAAAGAAGACGACTCTCAACAGATACCGAACAAAACTTCAACGACAGATGTACATTTACCTGACATAGAATATCATTGCATTTTCCATAAGTGTTCTTCATCCTCATCTCTACAACCCTCAGGTAATAACACACATAGTATAGGGAATACAGGCACAGATATCAGCAATCACATACTTCCCCCATTCATGTATCATCAACTAAAATGTGCATCCCCATTTTGTTACAACTGAAAGCCGAAATGAGCTCGGTAAAGTTTGACAGCCCATCCACAGACCTGTACCACGGGATAAGAAGGAATTCAAATGTATACTTCGCAATACCTCGAAGCTTGATTTACCACACGTACGGCACGATGATACATGACCCTCCAAACATGGACTCATACACACATGCTTCTGCTTTCTCACTAGATCATACCCTCTTCACACCTACTCCTCTCTTCTTCCTTACCCAACCATGGAAATGAATTAACCCCTGACTTATATTTTTCTCCTTTTTTTGTTTTGAAGGTGGCAGTTATTATTGACTGCCAAAGGGTGGACTGTCAAAGTCAGAAAAATATCCCTATACACGCTGCCATATTTGCACCTCACGCTGGTCCGCGCTGCGCATGCGTGCGCTTTCCCGTGATAGCGCATACCCGCTGATGCGTGCACCCGCTCGCATCGGTATGCGTATTTACGGTAAAGAGTATGTAGTCGTAGCGTGCGACCCAATCGTTACATATTTTCACAATTAATGTAGTTTGTAGACCATGATCCCTTTGGTAGATTCTGAAAGTTTGGTTAATATGGAATGTCCCTGAACGGAGGAATCCCTCTTTGTATTGTGCTAAGGGCCTAACAGGAATCATACAGCAGTGTTTGGTACCCATCGGAAGAGTATTTAAATAGCAATATTCCGGTGTTGGTTTGGAGCGTATTAATCGCTCATGCGGATAGTTATGGACATAAGAAGTTTATGTCCATTTCTATTATTTACTCATACTCAGGTATGCGGCGGGAAACCTAGTTTCCCACCCACCTGAGCCGTTTGAAATCGTCACAGCCCACCTGTATGAATCACCCTATGACCTTTTGTTATAGTGCGAAGCCGAATTCCTGCGTCCAATGGACAATGAGGTTGTAGGGACCATTAGATTGCATTGTGTGAGTAGCATAAAAGACGGGCCTGTGGCGTCCAGCTTTCACTTCTCATCAAACGGTTCTCATTGCTGATAATCGGGAAGCTGGATGTCCAGAGGCGCATGCGATCATACCCTTTGTGCGTAAGTTTTTCTCCGTAATCATATTGTCTTACTGTGAGCCAATCTCTCTCTCTCTCCGTCTCTCTCTCTCGTCTCTCTCCCTTCTCTTTTTCTCGTATCTCCCATTGACTAATATTGTATTGTATTAGATCAGCATAGTATTGTATTGTATTTCTTGTATAGTTATTCGGTTAGGAAGTCTCTGTTATATTGTAGTGTATCATTTGTACTGTGATTCTTTTTTGCAAGTATAATAGTTATAATACAGATAATAGGCTTTGGACCCTAAACCAGTATCTGTGTATTTCCTATAGTTTTAAGTGTTCACTTGAGCGTCGGTGACGCTCAAGCAGCTTTGTAGTTAGTCAGGTTACACAAGGTTGCACTTACACCCTGTATTCACATTAAGGTATTCTGTGTATTTCATTGATAAAAGGTTTAGACAAAGGTATAGCGTTGTGAGCGTCTGCGCCGCTGGTGATCTCCTCGTGGTCTCGAGCGTCCGCTACGCCATAGCGAATCATTACTCTAGTCATCACCAATAACGTGTTGTCCTGTGATCACTGGGCCGTGAGCGAACGTGACGCTTGAGCGTCTCGCCTACGGCTAAGCGATCGTTACGCAACTAGCGTACCCTTACGGTACTTCTTAAGTAAACAGCGTACTGTGTTCTTAGACTTCATTAAGGGTTGTTTATACGACAAAGGAATTTAACATTGTCATGAATGTCTCCACGGAGGAATTGATTATAATTCATTTTAATGAACATCATCTTCTCCACATTTTCTGGAAGTAACCTCGTACGCCGATTGCTGACAAGGTGAGCGGCTGCACTAAACACTCTTTCGGAGTACACACTGGAGGGAGGGCAACTTAGGTAGAATAAAGCCAGTTTCTGCAAGGGCCTCCAAATTGCCTCTTTTTCCTGCCAGTATACGTACGGACTGTCTGACGTGCCTACTTGGATGCGGTCACTCATATAATCCTCCACCATTCTTTCAATGGTGAGAGAATCATATGCAGTGACAGTAGACGACATGTCAGTAATCGTTGGCAGGTCCTTCAGTCCGGACCAGATGTCAGCACTCGCTCCAGACTGCCCTGCATCACCGCCAGCGGGTGGGCTTGGAATTCTTAGCCTTTTCCTCGCATCCCCAGTTGCGGGAGAATGTGAAGGAGGAGCTGTTGACGGGTCACGTTCCGCTTGACTTGACAATTTTCTCACCAGCAGGTCTTTGAACCCCTGCAGACTTGTGTCTGCCGGAAAGAGAGATACAACGTAGGTTTTAAATCTAGGATCAAGCACGGTGGCCAAAATGTAGTGCTCTGATTTCAACAGATTGACAACCCGTGAATCCTGGTTAAGCGAATGAAGGGCTCCATCCACAAGTCCCACATGCCTAGCGGAATCGCTCTATTTTAGCTCCTCCTTCAATGTCTCCAGCTTCTTCTGCAAAAGCCTGATGAGGGGAATGACCTGACTCAGGCTGGCAGTGTCTGAACTGACTTCACGTGTAGCAAGTTCAAAGGGTTGCAGAACCTTGCACAACGTTGAAATCATTCTCCACTGCGCTTGAGACAGGTGCATTCCACCTCCTTTGCCTATATCGTGGCCAGATGTATAGACTTGAATGGCCTTTTGCTGCTCCTCCATCCTCTGAAGCATATAGAGGGTTGAATTCCACCTCGTTACCACCTCCTGCTTCAGATGATGGCAGGGCAGGTTCAGGTGTGTTTGGTGGTGCTCCAGTCTTCTGTACGCAGTGCCTGAACGCCGAAAGTGGCCCGCAATTCTTCGGGCAGCCGACAGCATCTCTTGCACGCCCCTGTCGTTTTTTAAATAATTCTGCACCACCAAATTCAAGGTATGTGCAAAACATGGGACGTGCTGGAATTTGCCCAGATGTAATGCACGCACAATATTGCTGGCGTTGTCCGATGTCACAAATCCCCAGGAGAGTCCAATTGGGGTAAGCCATTCTGCGATGATCTTCCTCAGTTGCCGTAAGAGGTTTTCAGCTGTGTGCGTATTCTGGAAAGCGGTGATACAAAGCGTAGCCTGCCTAGGAACGATTTGGCGTTTGCGAGATGCTGCTACTGGTGCCGCCGCTGCTGTTCTTGCAGCGGGAGGCAATACATCTACCCAGTGGGCTGTCACAGTCATATAGTCCTGAGTCTGCCCTGGTCCACTTGTCCACATGTCCGTGGTTAAGTGGACATTGGGTACAACTGCATTTTTTAGGACACTGGTGAGTCTTTTTCGGAGGTCTGTGTACATTTTCGGTATCGCCTGCCTAGAGAAATGGAACCTAGATGGTATTTGGTACCGGGGACACAGTACCTCAATCAAGTCTATAGTTGGCTCTGAATTAACGATGGATACCGGAACCACGTTTCTCACCGCGCAGGCTGCCAAGGCCTCAGTTATCCGCTTTGCAGCAGGATGACTGCTGTGATATTTCATCTTCCTCGCAAAGGACTGTTGGACAGTCAATTGCTTACTGGAAGTAGTACAAGTGGTCTTCCGACTTCCCCTCTGGGATGACGATCGACTCCAAGCAGCAACAACAGCAGCGCCAGCAGCAGTAGGCGTTACACTCAAGGATGCATCGGAGGAATCCCAGGCAGGAGAGGACTCGTCAGACTTGCCAGTGACATGGCCTGCTGGACTATTGGCTTTCCTGGGTAAGGAGGAAATTGACACTGAGGGAGTTGGTGGTGTGGTTTGCAGGAGCTTGGTTACAAGAGGAAGGGATTTACTGGTCAGTGGACTGCTTCCGCTGTCGCCCAAAGTTTTTGAACTTGTCACTGACATGATGAATGCGCTGCAGGTGACGTATAAGGGAGGATGTTCCGAGGTGGTTAACGTCCTTACCCCTACTTATTACAGCTTGACAAAGGCAACACACGGCTTGACACCTGTTGTCCGCATTTGTGTTGAAATAATTCCACACCGAAGAGCTGATTTTTTTTGTATTTTGACCAGGCATGTCAATGGCCATATTCCTCCCACGGACAACAGGCGTCTCCCCGGGTGCCTGACTTAAACAAACCACCTCACCATCAGAATCCTCCTTGTCAATTTCCTCCCCAGCGCCAGCAACACCCATATCCTCATCCTGGTGTACTTCAACACTGACATCTTCAATTTGACTATCAGGAACTGGACTGCGGGTGCTCCTTCCAGCACTTGCAGGGGGCGTGCAAATGGTGGAAGGCGCAAGCTCTTCCCGTCCAGTGTTGGGAAGGTCAGGCATCGCAACCGACACAATTGGACTCTCCTTGGGGATTTGTGATTTCGAAGAACGCACAGTTCTTTGCTGTGCTTTTGCCAGCTTAAGTCTCTTCTTTTTTCTAGCGAGAGGATGAGTGCTTCCATCCTCATGTGAAGCTGAACCACTAGCCATGAACATAGGCCAGGGCCTCAGCCGTTCCTTGCCACTCCGTGTCGTAAATGGCATATTGGCAAGTTTACGCTTCTCCTCAGACGCTTTTAATTTTGATTTTTGGGTCATTTTACTGAACTTTTGTGTTTTGGATTTTACATGCTCTGTACTATGACATTGGGCATCGGCCTTGGCAGACGACGTCGATGGCATTTCATCGTCTCGGCCATGACTAGTGGCAGCAGCTTCAGCACGAGGTGGAAGTGGATCTTGATCTTTCCCTATTTTTTTAACCTCCACATTTTTGTTCTCCATATTTTAATGCGCACAACTAAAAGGCACCACAGGTATACAATGTAGATGGATGGATACTAGTATACTTATGGACGACGAGTGACGACACAGAGGTAGGTACAGCAGTGGCCTACCGTACTGCTATATACAGTATAATGGACCTGGTGGACACTGTCAGCAGACTGCGTTTATACTTAGTATAAAGAAAAAAAGACACCACAGGTATACAATGTAGATGGATAGATACTTAGTATACTTATGGACGACGAGTGACGACACAGAGGTAGGTACAGCAGTGGCCTACCGTACTGCTATATACAGTATAATGGACCTGGTGGACACTGTCAGCAGACTGCGTTTATACTTAGTATAAAGAAAAAAGACACCACAGGTATACAATGTAGATGGATGGATACTTAGTATACTTATGGACGACGACTGAAGACACAGAGGTAGGTACAGCAGTGGCCTATCGTACTGCTATATACAGTATAATGGACCTGGTGGACACTGTCAGCAGACTGCGTTTATAGTATAAAGAAAAAAAGACACCACAGGTATACAATGTAGATGGATGGATACTAAGTATACTTATGGACGACGAGTGACGACACAGAGGTAGGTACAGCAGTGGCCTACCGTACTGCTATATACAGTATAATGGACCTGGTGGACACTGTCAGCAGACTGCGTTTATACTTAGTATAAAGAAAAAAAGACACCACAGGTATACAATGTAGATGGATGGATACTTAGTATACTTATGGACTACGAGTGACGACACAGAGGTAGGTACAGCAGTGGCCTACCATACTGCTATACACAGTATAATGGACCTGGTGGACACTGTCAGCAGACTGCGTTTATACTTAGTATAAAGAAAAAAAGACACCACAGGTATACAATGTAGATGGATTGGATACTTAGTATACTTATGGACGATGAGTGACGACACAGAGGTAGGTACAGCAGTGGCCTACCGTACTGCTATATACAGTATAATGGACCTGGTGGACACTGTCAGCAGACTGCGTTTATACTTAGTATAAAGAAAAAAAGACACCACAGGTATACAATGTAGATGGATGGATACTTAGTATACTTATGGACGACGAGTGACGACACAGAGGTAGGTTAGGTACAGCAGTGGCCTACCGTACTGCTATATACAGTATAATGGACCTGGTGGACACTGTCAGCAGACTGCGTTTATACTTAGTATAAAGAAAAAAAGACACCACAGGTATACAATGTAGATGGATGGATACTTAGTATACTTATGGACGACGAGTGACGACACAGAGGTAGGTACAGCAGTGGCCTTCCGTACTGCTATATACAGTATAATGGAGCTGGTGGACACTGTCAGCAGACTGCGTTTATAGTATAAAGAAAAAAAGACACCACAGGTATACAATGTAGATGGATGGATACTTAGTATACTTATGGACGACGAGTGACGACACAGAGGTAGGTACAGCAGTGGCCTACCGTACTGCTATATACAGTATAATGGACCTGGTGGACACTGTCAGCAGACTGCGTTTATACTTAGTATAAAGAAAAAAAGACACCACAGGTATACAATGTAGATGGATGGATACTTAGTATACTTATGGACGACGACTGACGACACAGAGGTAGGTACAGCAGTGGCCTACCGTACTGCTATATACAGTATAATGGACCTGGTGGACACTGTCAGCAGACTGCTTTTATAGTATAAAGAAAAAAAGACACCACAGGTATACAATGTAGATGGATGGATACTTAGTATACTTATGGACGACGAGTGATGACACAGAGGTAGGTACAGCAGTGGCCTACCGTACTGCTATATACAGTATAATGGACCTGGTGGACACTGTCAGCAGACTGCGTTTATACTTAGTATAAAGAAAAAAAGACACCACAGGTATACAATGTAGATGGATGGATACTTAGTATACTTATGGACGACGAGTGACGACACAGAGGTAGGTTAGGTACAGCAGTGGCCTACCGTACTGCTATATACAGTATAATGGACCTGGTGGACACTGTCAGCAGACTGCGTTTATACTTAGTATAAAGAAAAAAAGACACCACAGGTATACAATGTAGATGGATGGATACTTAGTATACTTATGGACGACGAGTGACGACACAGAGGTAGGTACAGCAGTGGCCTACCGTACTGCTATATACAGTATAATGGACCTGGTGGACACTGTCAGCAGACTGCGTTTATACTTAGTATAAAGAAAAAAAGACACCACAGGTATACAATGTAGATGGATGGATACTTAGTATACTTATGGACGACGACTGACGACACAGAGGTAGGTACAGCAGTGGCCTACCGTACTGCTATATACAGTATAATGGACCTGGTGGACACTATCAGCAGACTGCGTTTATAGTATAAAGAAAAAAAGACACCACAGGTATACAATGTAGATGGATGGATACTTAGTATACTTATGGACGACGAGTGACGACACAGAGGTAGGTACAGCAGTGGCCTACCGTACTGCTATATACAGTATAATGGACCTGGTGGACACTGTCAGCAGACTGCTAAACTACTAGTATAAAAAAAAGCCACCACGGGTATACAATGTAGATGGATGGATAGTATACTTTATGGATGACGAGTGACGACACAGAGGTAGGTACAGCAGTGGCCTACCGTACTGCTATATACAGTATAATGGACCTGATGGACACTGTCAGCAGACTGCGTTTATAGTATAAAGAAAAAAAGACACCACAGGTATACAATGTAGATGGATGGATACTTAGTATACTTATGGACGACGAGTGACGACACAGAGGTAGGTACAGCAGTGGCCTACCGTACTGCTATATACAGTATAATGGACCTGGTGGACACTGTCAGCGGACTGCGTTTATAGTATAAAAAAAAAAGACACCACAGGTATACAATGTAGATGGATGGATACTAGTATACTTATGGACGACGAGTGACGACACAGAGGTAGGTACAGCAGTGGCCTACCGTACTGCTATATACAGTATAATGGACCTGGTGGACACTGTCAGCAGACTGCGTTTATAGTATAAAAAAAAAAGACACCACAGAAGTGTTTTTCAGGCAGACAAACGTATACTGGTGGTCACTGTCAGCAAAACTCTGCACTGTACTCCTGCTATAGCTGCTCCCCAGTCCCCACAATTAAGCAGTGTGAGCACTCAGCACAGATATATCATGCAGCACTGCACACTGAGCACAGATATGGTATGGAGCGTTTTTTTCAGGCAGAGAACGGATAAAAAACTGGTGGTCACTATTAGCAAAACTCTGCACTGTACTCCTCCAAACAGCTGCTCCCCAATCCTCCCCACAATAAGCTAAGCAATCAGATCAACTGTGTAGTATATAACTAGTATATAAACGGAGAGGACGCCAGCCACGTCCTCTCCCTATCAATCTCAATGCACGTGTGGAAAATGGCGGCGACGCGCGGCTGCTTATATAGAATCCGAATCTCTCGAGAATCCGACAGCGGGATGATGACGTTCGGGCGCGCTCGGGTTAGCCGAGCAAGGCGAGAGGATCCGAGTCTGCTCGGACCCGTGTAAAAAAGGTAAAGCTCGGGTGGGTTCGGTTTCTCGGAAACCGAACCCGCTCATCACTAATCACACTGCTTCTTATATTACACCAAATTCCCAGGTCCAGCCCGGGTCACTGAACACGGATTTCAAGGCGTGTCACAGCAGCATGATACCTATTCACATCTCACTCTGATCCCAGGATATTGCAGGGGCGCCTGGAGATGACATCCAAAGTGGAATCAATCTGGACTGGTCAGATATTAATTGTTTCTCCTTGTGCCATGATCCCTATTCTTAGCAAAGTTAGGGATACCAAAGGGATTTGCATGGAGGGTGGTCTATGTTTTGGGGAGATGCAAAGTAAAGAGTAAGAGGAGAACATCATCCAAACCCCTGTATCAGCCAAAAGTCCAGTATTGACATACGACAAATCTCAACACACACACACACACATACTTACATACAGTATATATATATATATATATATATATAAATAACATTATTTTTGAATAATACTGTACTACATTGAAATCTGTTTCTTGCCAAACCAGACAAATTATGATATACACCTCTGTAGGGTCTTCATTACTTGAGAGGGTATTCTTATTTGTAAGAATTGAAATATAGCATTCGTGTTTACTGTTCCTAATACATGAAATAAGATTTTTCTGTATGACTACATTCTTTTGATAGAATCAGCTAGGCCTGGGAAAATGGCCTCATAGGAATAGATTTATTAAAGCTTCAAAAACAGACAAGTGGAGGTGTTGCCCGTAGCAACCAATCAGATTCTATTTTTCATTTTCTAGGGCGCAATAGGGAAATGACAGCTAGAATCTGGTTGACTGCTAGGGGCAACACTACCACTTTTCAACAAGAAAAGGTAGGATGGACCTACTGTTGGCGCAAAGACAAGATGATGGTTGAATTTCACCGTGGGATCAAAGTCCAAGAATGATGGTAAGGAAGTTCGTTATTGTTCTCAATACGTGTTCTTCATGGAAGTAGCTTTCAAAGATGTTGCATGTAGAGAGAACACAAATAATGTACAAGGGTTCAGTGGGATTCCCCAAAAAAGTTAATTTGAATGAAGGTGACTTCTGCCCGGACTCTATGGACTATAGTGATACGGGGAAGTGTGCAGGTATCCGTAAGGGTTCACCCTGGTGTTTCAAGATAGGCGTGGCTCCTCACATGTGTGCTTACTTACAAACACTTGGAGAAAGCCTGTAAAGGTTTCTTTAAAGCCTCTAAGTAAATACTCCTGGTGCCAAAAATGTGTGTGCCCCAAATATTCACAAACAGATACTTCTAGATGATGCTCACATCTAAGCTTACTTCAATAGACGTCGTACTTTCATGTAGCGGTTTCTTTACTTCAGCAGGCTGGATGGTCTTCCTCGTTCACTCCCTGACTTCGTATTGGGCTGGTGTGCACTGGCTCCTCCCACTATGGATAGTCAGCCTCCCCGTGACTCCCACCTCAGTGTCCCTGCCCGTACACTCCTGTAATTCCCTCTGTGTCCCTTCCCGCACCCTCCCTGTAATTGCCTCTCAGTGTCCTTGACCTCAGCTTCCCTGTAACCCCCCCCTCTCATTTTCCCTACCCGAACCATCCCTGTAATTCCCCCTCAGTGTCCCTGTTCACACCCTCCTGTAATTCCACCTCAGTGTTCCTGCCCGTACCCTCCCCATAATTCCCATTCAGTGTCCCTGCCCGCACACTCCTGTAATTCCCCCTCAGTGTCCCTACCCACAGCCTCCCTGTAATTCTCCCTCAGTGTCCCTGACCTCAGCCTATCTGTAACTCCCCCCTCTGTGTCCCTGGGTGGAGGAGGTGGGGGGCGCCAGTTCCTCACTTTGCCAGGGGCGCTCAGACCACTAGATACACCCCTGGCTGTAATGTGTAAAAAGGGGGACGCTGTCTGCTGTAATGTATAAAAGGGGCTCTACCTGGTGTAGTGGCGCTACTCTGCAGCGTAATTTGAATAATGTAGACTACTGTGCACCGTAGTATGAATTGCTATTATTTAGTGGCCACGCCCCTTCCCCGTAAAGCCACGCCCCTATACATTTTTCATGCGCCTACGGCGCGCACTGCCCCTATCTTACATGGGGGGGCGCCACTGTCGTTTCTTGCACACAGCGTTAAAATGCCTAGTTACGGCACTGGGTTGCCGTGGGCAACTTCTCCACTGGCTCGCTGCTTAGTACATCTCCCCCATAGATTGTAAACTCCATTGGGACAGAAACTGATATGAATGGCCAAATATTCTCTGTAGTGGTGCTGTGGAATATGTGTGCACTATAAAAATATCTGGTAATCAATCATCATCATCATCATCATCATCATGGTGCATCATTACCATAAGGTGTGAGGCACTCCCCATGAGTGTTTCTGACCCCCTCCCCCTCACTCTGCCTTTCTCATATGCCACTATTCCTCCTCTCTCTCTCTCTCTCTCTCTCTCTCTCTCTCTCTCTTTCTCTCCCATCTGCCCCTATTTTTACTCCTTCCTCCCATCCCAGAGCAGGGCCATAGTCATATGTCCCCCCATAGCAGAAAATTGTTTGTGAACCCCTGAACATCACAGCCAGTACCCTTGGTACTATTATCCTAGGTTGAGAAACTCTGCCCTAGAATTAGTGCTGGCTTAGCAAAACCACCCTCAAGTGTTTTAGTACATTGGGCAGGTGTATTAAGCCTGGAAAAGTGATAAGGCAGTGATAAGTGCAAGGTAATAACTCACCAACCTATCAGCTCCTGTCATTTTTCAAACCCGTAATGATGGGCTAGTGCGTTATCACCTTCCACTTATCACAGCTTTATCACTTTTCCAGGCTTAATATATCTGCCCCAGAACATTGGATTTAAAATTCAAATCTTGTGTTTTGGATTTCTTAAAAATAAATAAAAACAGCTAAAATCATGTAATTTTTGCAATCCAAAACCTGAAATGAACCACGGTAAAATCCAAACTGGCAGATGTTTCGGTTCGGATCATCTCAGGAGATCTGAGCCAGCATTCGGTTTGGATTGGATCTGCAAAAATTTGCATGGGTTTGAATTTCCAGAGAACTGAATGGCAGGTCTCTACCTAGTATATTGTGCAAGAATAGATGTGCTCTTAATCTCAACCTTCTCGCTACAACCATTACTAAAGTATTCATTTTGTACCATGATCACCAACCAGGGACGGCAACAGAAATCTTGGGACCCTGTACACTCATATTTTTGGGGCTCTATCCCTCCAAGGTAGGTACAGGATAGTCGGCCATTGGCTCATCCCCCCCCCCCTCCGTCTCTCTAAAACCTCACCCCTCGCCTATATCGCTCCAGTCCTCCAGCCTCATCCTCATCTGTGGCTCTCCAGCACCATCCTTCCCACTCACCCACCCGTGTCCCTCAGCCCCCCCCCCATTCCCCCATGTCTCTCAGCCTCCCACTGTCTCTTAGCCTCATCATTCCCATGTCTCTTAGCCTCCCTATTCCCATGTCTCTTAGCCTCCCCATTGTCCCGTGTTACTCAGGCTCCCCATTGTCCTGTGTCTCTCAGCCCCCCATCACCTTGTGTCTCTTAGCCTCACCCTGTCTCTCAGCCCAGGGGCATATGCAGAATTTGTGGGGAAATACACACCCACAATACATAGAACAAATACACACACACGGAACACATATAAACACACACATACACAGACATAAAACACATATATACACACACAATTACACTAACTACTGCTCTGAGGGAAAATGATGCCTGGGTCTTGGCACTTAGCAGCTCAGCACTCAATATACTGAGACTGAGGCAGCCAGCAAAATCAATCTAAGATCTTTGATCCCAGCAAAGTACTGCTTTGCTGGGATCAAAGATCTTTAATTGATTATGCTGGCTGCCTCACTCTGGATCATCAGCATACAGAGTACCAACTGGACTCCCAAGTTTCCTGAGGGTCTGGGGCCCCTCAGAATCATGGGGCCCGTCACAGATGTCCCTTTTGCACCTCCACCCTGTTGCCAGAACTGCCACCAACTACTGTACCTTGTGCTTTATTTCTCCAAGACTGTAGTGCACAATGTGACCGTGGATTGTTATATACTGTAGCCATACAATAATAAGATGTGTACATTTAAAAAGGAAACATGGACATGCTTATCACTGGTATGCTGCATACAGCACATATTCTTTGCAAACTTATATTAATTCATTTGTGTGTTTCCAAGCTTTTCTCTGAGTAATATAACGATTATTTTTCTTGCCATAGTTGGCATGCATGACACTGTATAAATAATTACGTACTCACAAGGGAATCTGCACAAAGTCAGACACTGTAAATGGTATTTTTCTTAAGAAACACGCCCAGTACATTTTTCTACACCAACCTACAGAGTATATATATTATTTTGAAACGTATTATATTCACATTGACCAATACATAGTTAATAAGTACTTGTATCGATTAGATAACATTTTCATTTATCTTACACCCAATGTAAATGATGAAGCAATATTATATAACTATTAGTAACTCAGAGATGCTTTAGAGTGACTAATAAAAGACCAATGCATATGTATTATAGTGAAAATCCTGTGCAGTTGCATACACATTCCATGGGGTGCCCTGAACAGTGGCAGCTCCAGAGGTTGTGCTGCAGCACAGTCCAAAATTAAAATATGGGAACAGCACCAACTGCCAGTGAGTCCGTTTGGAATGTGCATTGGTGTGGCTCCCCTAGAGGCAGAGATGTGTATAAAAGGCACTACTGTGGTCATTATGTGTATAAGGGGCACTACCATTTACTGTCATTATGTGTATAAGGGGCACCACTATTGTGGGCATTATATGTATAAGGGGCACTACTGTGGGCATTAGGTGTATAAGTGGCACTACTATGGACATTATTTGTAAGGGGTATTATTATTGTGGGCATCATGTGTAAGGGGCACTACTACTGTGGAAATTGTGTATAAGTGGCACTACTGTGGGCATTGTGTATAAGGGGAATTACTCTGCAGCATAACATGTATAAGGGTACTACTTATAGCATCATAACGTGAATAAGGGGCACTACTGAGTGACATTACGTGAATAAGGGGCACTACTGTGTGTTTTAACATGAATAGGGGCACTTCTATGTGGTGTAATGTGAATCAGGGGCGCTATATGTGGTGTAATGTGAATATGATTGTGCTACTGTGTGGTGTAATTCGATTTGGGGGTACTCTGTGACCACAACCCTTACTTTGAGACCACACCCTTTTTTTGTAACGCAAGTCTTTGACGCATACTGTTCCAATATAAAGTATGGGAGTTAGGGCACATATTTATAGTTTGCAGGGACTGCCGAAAACCCTAGTGCTTTTTTGGATGCTGGGATATTGGACACTGAAAGGTCATAATAAAAGTGGATACATTAACTGTTTGGGACTTATAGGAATTGCATGGTTTAGAATGGCTAGGAAGTCTATGTCTGGAATTAGGCCAGACACCAATGAATTTTACTAATGGGGATGGAGGAATTTAAATCAGCCCTAGCCACATTCTCCTTATACCTTGAAAAAGACACCATTGTGGTGTTGAAACGCTTTGGAATAGGAGAGATATCTGGGGACCTTTGGACCTACATTTGGCTGACAGCATCACCATCAGAGGATGCCTGGTTATGTTCCATCTATGCTCATTTGTCTACTTTTGCTTGTAGACACACCCAGCTAGCGAGAGTCCAATCTACCCAACTGTTTTTATGTATATATGTAATTTTTTATTAAAACTGTTGTATACAGTGGCCTGGCTGGCAAGATGGAGAGATGTGTCCTCTGAGTGCTCGTGCCCCACGCCACTTATACCCTCTCTGTCCCGGGACACAGCCTGAGTCCAGACCTCCAGCCTGCCCGATTATCTCCCTCAGGCCACCCCAGTGTAGTTGATTTTAAGCTTACACTATTCGCAGACGACCTACTAGCGGTCCTGTCAAACCCAGTTATCTCCATCCCCAACCTGATGACTGAATTCCACCGGTTCGGCTCTCTGTCAAATTTTAGGATTAGCTTTTCCAAGTCAATTGCAGTGAATGTGTCGGTTCCTTCTCACTCCTTGCCAGGGCTCAAACAAGCCTTCCCTTTTACTTGGCACCCGTCTAGTCTTAAGTATCTTGGGGTTACTTTACATACTCATCTCTCCCACCTGTTTGAGGAGAATTTTAAAGGTTTACTCTCCACACTTCGTTCCGAATTTAGGGATTGGGGCAATAAAAGGTTGTCATGGTTGGGGAGACTCAGTGTGATAAAGATGAATGTTCTGCCCAGGGTCTTATACATTTTGCAGACATTACCTGTACACATCCCCAAATTGTGGTTCCAAGACTTACATAATCCTGTGCGGGACTTTGTGTGGGGCAACAAAAGACAGCGCTTCCAATATAACATCCTATTCCACCGCAGACATATTGGAGGATTACAGTTACCTAATTTCTCACTGTATTATGATGCCCTTATTATGAATAGGATTATGGAATGGTGTAGGACGACAGACACCACACAATGAGTCCTTATAGAAAATTATACCCTATCAACACAAATAGACCTATACCTCTGGTGCTCTAAGATCCAGGTTATTACCCACCCCACCATTGAGCCCACATTGGCTCACTGGAATAGATTGGGGACTCTTCTGTACGTGTCCTCAAAATTTCCCCCCCTAACTCCGCTGTTTGGCAATCCTGACTTTCCCCTGGGTATGTCTGGGAGTGGTTTTGTTTTATGGAAATTAGGTGGGGTGTCAACCAGCTGGTGGAGGGTGGAGAACTCCTCTTTTCCCTTACGGTGCAGTCTAAATGGCATCTTACGCCCTCAGCGATTTGGAGGTCTCTGCAATTGAAACACTGGGTGTAGAGTGAGATCAGGCACTGCTAGACCCCTGACCGTTTTTGAGTCCATGTGCCTGGACTCTGCTTGTCCACCTCATTTTCTTTCATGATGCTACAGGAATCTGATTGAACATCAGTTTTCAGACCTACCCAAATTTACGAGACAATGGGAACAAGACTTGCAGATTAGCCTAACAAAGGCAGATTGGAAAAGTTTCTAGGCTACTTTTGTTATTTCAAACAGCTACTCTGTGATTGAGACTCAATTTAAAGTTTTATCCTGTTGCTACAGATGTCCCCTCACATTGGCCAAAATTTTCACTGGGGTTCCGGATACCTGCTAGCGCTGCAATACTGGTATGGGTCCACCATTGCATATTTGGTGGGACTGTTCCTCCCTTCTCCCCTTTTGGACTAAGATTATCTCCATTTCTATGATGATATTGGGCTCAGACTGTCACATGCCAGAGGCGGCATTCGCCGCGCTTACCCCTGCGTGTCTGCTGGTCTGTGTTGCGGCCTCTGCCTTCGGTGGGCCACGGGCTCCGGCGTCTGGCTGGCGCGGCTCCCGGCGGTTCTCCGAGGCATAGGCGCCGCCATGACACCCGGCATCACGTGGACGGGGGGCAGGTGACGTCATCAGACTACTCCGCCAATCCAGCGGTGGCGGGAGATTCAAAGTCAGACGCCGGACAGAGCTTCAGTGCCTGAGTATCGTCTTTCCCTGACGTGGATGCCAGCGCTCTTGTTCCCGGCAAGGATCTCTGCAGTTGTACTCCAGTGTCTCCGGCATTTCCAGGTGCCAGTTCGCTGCACCGGTTCCAGTGTATTCAGCGGTCGGTATATCTCTCTGCGGTCCAGTCACCAGTGCTCCTAGGAATCAGCGTGGGCTGCGGGCCTAAATCACCGTTCTCAAGTTCTACGAAATCACCAGCGTCTTAAACCCCTGCACTTCAGTTCTTCACATCATCAGCGTCTCAGTCACCGTTCACAAGTTCTACAAATCAGCAGCGTCTTAAACCCCTGCACTTCAGTTCTTCACATCACCCATCATCAGCGTCTCAGTCACCGTTCACAAGTTCTACAAATCAACAGCATCTTAAACCCCTGCACTTCAGTTCTTCACATCATCAGCATCTCAGTCACCGTTCACAAGTTCTACAAATCAACAGCGTCTTAAACCCCTGCACTTCAGTTCTTCACATCATCAGCGTCTCAGTCACCGCTCACAAGTTCTTTATCCATCTGTGCCTTTAATCATTATTTATAAGTTCCTCAAGTCATCAGTGACTTTTAAACCTCACCCACAGTTTCTTCAGTTACCAGCATCTCTAATATTGCTCACAAAACCCTTCAGTGGGTCTGGACATTTCCCTCATTAATCCCTTTTTGACATATGACTTTAAGTTGTTTTTTCCCTGCAATAAAGCTCTTCAATATTTCATCAAACTCCACTGTCAGCGTCCTGTATGAGGAAATCCTATATTAGGCCACCCCTTTTCCGGCTCAGTTGTGGTTCCTCTTCCCAACCATCAGAAGAATCCCACAACACCCTCAGTCTAGGCCAGTGACACAGACATTCCATCTGAACCTGTGTTTTGGCTTCTCAATGTTTTTCTTGGTTCCTTGACAACTTATAAGAAGTCCCTCTTAAAGTTTTTTAACAGTGCGGCTAAAGCGGTCATCCCAGTTCGGTGGCAGTCTATTACTCCACCTACTATTAAGGAATGGCTTAATAGACTTGATATATATATATGTCAATGGACGAACTGAGAGTAACACCGGAGAGGTTCCAGTCATTTGCAGCTACGTAGCATCCATGGCTCGACTTTTAATCTTCCCCAATGTATTTATTGAATATGACCTAGGTTCTAATTCTACATTTCCCCCTGTCAGGCTGGTATCACTTCGCATTGAGGAGACCTGTCCCCTTAGTGGTTTGCAGAGTGTTTTGAGTTTCCACACACCCCCTACCTTCTTCTTACTGTCGTTGTCCTCTTTTTTTCTTTTTTTTTTTCTTTCTTTTCCTTCTTTTTCCTGCCATGGATCTTCTCTTCCTTTTGTATGTACATTTATATTTACTGTTGTATTGATTGTACTTAATGTTCGAATGGTGTTCCATCTGAACTATTTGAGAGAATTTGCTGTGCTGAGATTATGATGATTCGTTTTGTATGTCTCTGCTCACTGTATGTTGAACAAACATTTGTTTTTGTGTTATTCAATACTGCCTGTCTAGCTTGTTTGTCTTGATATGCCAAAACTAATAAACATTTATTGGAAAAACAAAACATAACTGTTTTACACTATTGGGAGCGTATTATCCTATTTATCTTTAGGAATGATATAGATAAGTGAATACACAAAATGGAAGCTGGATGTCAGTTTGTTTATTGTTCAGAAAATACACTTGCTTTAAGAGTGATTTTTATGTTTGCAGAAACTGTGATTTTTAGTCAAAACAAAGAAGTAAAAGCCAGCTGCACAGTATGTCATGAGACTGTGGTTAGCTAGTGTTCTGCAGAATAGGGAATTGTATCTGCAGAATAAAGATAATTAAAACTAGGTGAGAGGTAAAATTTATTTTGGTATTAAACAGTCATAATCACAAGATGTTGAGCTAATTAATTGGAAATCCCCCATAAGGGGAGATTATGAATTAATTATATATTATGATAAATGATTTGTGATTGGTCTATGTATATGATTGGCCTGATAATTTGATTGGACTATGTAATGCTGTAATGAAAGTATATAAGATGAAATCAATGTGTCAATATCCGGTTCATGATATTCTTTTATCGTGAGCCCATGTGAACTTCACCTGCAATAAATCTACCAAAGAGACTTCATTGTTCTTCAATTACTTTACATGGCAATATCATTTGGAGGTCCCACCAAGATCAACCCAACATTGACACACAAAGAAGGAAGGTGTGCTGGAGCCAGGATACCTGGATTAACAGTAGCCACAGGTAAGAGCTGTTATCTTACTTCTGCTCCATGTGTCCCTGCCTCAGTCTACTGCCTTTGTGTGTCATTGTTGGCTTGTAAGTCTTTGAAGTCTTTTTGGAGATTGTGAGTATGGAACCAAATTGAATTTATCTGCATTTTATTACCAGTTACAGTGTTTTGTTTAGATTGTTAAGATTGTAATTTCTGTCATTTAAAGATTTTATGGGATCTTTTGTCTTCCATATCTTGCTAAATTGAGGGTGAAGTCTGTGAGTGATTGTGAGTGTGATTGGCCGAGGCTTCATGCCGGCAGAATCTGGACAGGGCCCAGGTAGTAGAGAGGCTCCGGTTAAACTCTCCTATGCTGGATAGTATCAGGGATACTATCAGCACCTTCAGCACCTTGTACACTATAAGGCCAAGCTTAGCAGAGTGTGGAACATGTGTGTCTGTCCAGAGCCGTGACACCGGATGAGGTGGTGAGGTTTACCACAGGTGGAGTAATATCTCTTTAAACAAGGGAATGTCCCTATTTACCATTGTATTGGACACTGAGGCTGGACTTTAAAATAAAGATTAGCCATTACAATAGGTCAAGAGATGTACACACTGAAGGGCTCTTCTATGTAGTGATGTGCACCGGAAATTTTTCGGATTTTGTGTCTTGGTTTTGGATTCGGTTCCGCGGCCGTGTTTTGGATTCAGACGCGTTTTGGCAAAACCTCCCTGAAATTTTTTTGTCGGATTCGGGTGTGTTTTGGATTCGGGTGTTTTTTTACAAAAAAACCTCAAAAACAGCTTAAATCATAGAATTTGGGGGTCATTTTGATCCCATAGTATTATTAACCTCAATAACCATAATTTACACTCATTTTCAGTCTATTCTGAACACCTCACAAGGGCCCTCATTCCGAGTTGTTCGCTCGCAAGCTGCTTTTAGCAGCATTGCACACGCTAAGCCGCCGCCTACTGGGAGTGAATCTTAGCTTAGCAAAATTGCGAACGAAAGATTCTCAAAATTGCGACTAGAAATTTCTAAGCAGTTTCTGAGTAGCTCGGGACTTACTCTGCCACTGCGATCAGTTCAGTCAGTTTCGTTCCTGGTTTGACGTCAGAAACACACCCAGCGTTCGCCCAGGCACTCCCCCGTTTCTCCAGCCACTCCCGCGTTTTTCCCAGAAATGGCAGCGTTTTTTCACACACTCCCATAAAACGGCCAGTTTCTGCCCAGAAACACCCACTTCCTGTCAATCACATTACGATCACCAGAAAGAAGAAAAAACCTCGTAATGCCGTGGGTAAAATACCAAACTTCTTAGCAAATTTACTTGGCGCAGTCGCAGTGCGAACATTGCGCATGCGCAATTAGCGGAAAATCGCTGCGATGCGAAGAAAATTACCGAGCGAACAACTCGGAATGACCACCAATATTATTTTTAGTCCTAAAATTTGCACCGAGGTCGCTGGATGGCTAAGCTAAGCGACACAAGTGGCCGACACAAACACCTGGCTCATCTAGGAGTGGCACTGCAGTGTCAGGCAGGATGGCACTTCAAAAAAATAGTCCCCAAACAGCACATGATGCAAAGAAAAAAAGAGGCGCACCAAGGTCGCTGTGTGACTAAGCTAAGCTACACAAGTGGCCGACACAAACACCTGGCCCATCTAGGAGTGGCACTGCAGTGTCAGACAGGATGGCACTTAAAAAAAATTGTCCCCAAACAGCACATGATGCAAAGAAAAAAAGAGGCGCACCAATGTCGCTGTGTGACTAAGCTAAGCGACACAAGTGGCCGACACAAACACCTGGCCCACCTAGGAGTGGCACTGCAGTGTCAGACAGGATGGCAGATTTAAAAAATAGTCCCCAAACAGCACATGATGCAAAGAAAAAAAGAGACGCACCAAGGTCGCTGTGTGACTAAGCTAAGCGACACAAGTGGCCGACACAAACACCTGGCCCATCTAGGAGTGGCACTGCAGTGTCAGACAGGATGGCAGATTTAAAAAATAGTCCCCAAACAGCACATGATGCAAAGAAAAAAAGAGGTGCAATGAGGTAGCTATGTGACTAAGCTAAGCGACACAAGTGGCCGACACAAACACCTGGCCCATCTAGGAGTGGCACTGCAGTGTCAGACAGGATGGCACTTCAAAAAAAATAGTCCCCAAACAGCACATGATGCAAAGAAAAAAAAAGACGCACCAAGGTCGCTGTGTGACTAAGCTAAGCGACACAAGTGGCCGACACAAACACCTGGCCCATCTAGGAGTGGCACTGCAGTGTCAGACAGGATGGCACTTCAAAAAAATAGTCCCCAAACAGCACATGATGCAAAGAAAAAAAGAGATGCACCAAGGTCGCTGTGTGACTAAGCTAAGCGACACAAGTGGCAGACACAAACACCTGGCCCATCTAGGAGTGGCACTGCAGTGTGAGCCAGGATGACAGATTTAAAAAATAGTCCCCAAACAGCACATGATGCAAAGAAAAAAAGAGGTGCAATGAGGTAGCTGTGTGACTAAGCTAAGCGACACAAGTGGCCGACACAAACACCTGGCCCATCTAGGAGTGGCACTGCAGTGTCAGACAGGATGGCTGATTTAAAAAATAGTCCCCAAACAGCACATGATGCAAAGAAAAAAAGAGGTGCAATGAGGTAGCTGTGTGACTAAGCTAAGCGACCCAAGTGGCCGGCACAAACACCTGGCCCATCTAGGAGTGGCACTGCAGTTTTCTAGCGAGAGGATGAGTGCTTCCATCCTCATGTGAATCTGAACCACTAGCCATGAACATAGGCCAAGGCCTCAGCCGTTCCTTGCCACTCCGTGTCGTAAATGGCATATTGGCAAGTTTACGCTTCTCATCAGATGCTTTTAATTTTGATTTTTGGGTCATTTAACTGAACTTTTGTTTTTTGGATTTTACATGCTCTCTACTATGACATTGGGCATCAGCCTTGGCAGACGACGTTGGTGACATTTCATCGTCTCGGCCATGACTAGTGGCAGCAGCTGCAGCACGAGGTGGAAGTGGATCTTGATCTTTCCCTATTTTAACCTCCACATTTTTGTTCTCCATTTTTTAATGTGTGGAATTATATGCCAGTATCAATAGCAATGGCCTACTACTATATATACTGCGCACAACTGAAATGCACCACAGGTATGGATGGATAGTATACTTGACGACACAGAGGTAGGTAGAGCAGTGGCCTTCCGTACCGTACTGCTATATATACTGGTGGTCACTGTCAGCTAACTGCAAAACTAAAATGCACAACAGGTATAGAATCTAGATGGATAGTATACTTGATGACACAGAGGTAGGTAGAGCAGTGGCCTTCCGTACCGTACTGCTATATATACTGGTGGTCACTGTCAGCAAAACTCTGCACTGTACTCCTCCTATATAATACAGCTGCTCCCCAGTCCCCACAATTAAGCAGTGTGAGCACAGATATATGCAGCACACTGAGCACAGATATGGAGTGTTTTTCAGGCAGACAACGTATACTGGTGGTCACTGTCAGCAAAACTCTGCACTGTACTCCTCCTATATAATACAGCTGCTCCCCAGTCCCCACAATTAGGCAGTGTGAGCACAGATATATGCAGCACACTGAGCACAGATATGGAGTGTTTTTCAGGCAGACAACGTATACTGGTGGTCACTGTCAGCAAAACTCTGCACTGTACTCCTCCTATATAATACAGCTGCTCCCCAGTCCCCACAATAAAGCAGTGTGAGCACAGATATATGCAGCACACTGAGCACAGATATGGAGTGTTTTCAGGCAGACAACGTATACTGGTGGTCACTGTCAGCAAAACTCTGCACTGTACTCCTCCTATATAATACAGCTGCTCCCCAGTCCCCACAATTAAGCAATAAGCACAAATATTTGCATCAACATTAATAAACGGAGAGGACGCCAGCCACGTCCTCTCCCTAACATTTGCAATGCACGAGTGAAAATGGCGGTGACGCGCGGCTGCTTATATAGAATCCTAATCTCGCGAGAATCCGACAGCGGGATGATGACGTATGGGCACACTCGGATTAACCGAGCCATACAGGAGAATCCGAGTATGCCTCGGACCTGTGTAAAATGGGTGAAGTTCGGGGGGGTTCGGTTTCCAAGGAACCGAACCCGCTCATCACTACTTCTATGTTAGAGATCCCGCATGGCAGCCCAGCAAGTGTGATGTATCAGAGACATGGGAGTGTGGCTGTGAGATTTCTCAAGAGATGGCATGCAAAATACTTTGATAGATCATTGATAGGAACCTTTAGCATAGACAAGTGAAAAGAATTAAGAGATAAATTAAAGGAAAAAGGCTGAAGAATGGAAGGTATATACATTATGGCTAGAAGCATCTAGTTATGTTCCCCCTTCAGCCTATTTAGCACAGATATCATTGTTTAAAGAGAAATGAAGACAGAGAAGAATAGGGGGGGAAAAGGAGTAAATTATGCCAACAGACACCCAGATAACATTATTGCAACTGGAATTACATGAAGTAAGGTAGCACAGCAATAAACATTTTTACGTGCTCCACTGAAAGTAGTAACTACTGATGAGGGCAAGTTATGGTCAATCCATGTGCCCTGAACCAGAGAAGAACTAAGCCAAATTTGTACTTAATGTACTGATTATAGGAGAAAGCCAAAGGAAGTTAAAATCAAGCTAGTACAGCTAGTACACATTCACTTACACATAGTAATATGGTACAATTGTTTACTGGTTTATTAACAACTGAAAAATAAAAGGCACTCAGTAAAGAAGCAGGGTGAGAAAACATCCATTTCAAGCACACAAGATACAAATAGAGTAAGAAAAAATGTTTCTCAGGGACCCACACAGAAACATACCAGATATTATTGAGTAAGGTTCAGGGCCAGTTCTAGACCTTGTGGTGACCAGGGCAAAAGTTTCCTGTGGCGCCCCCCCCCCCCCACCCCCACACACACACACAGTGTGCGCCGAAGGCGTGTGGTCAAAAATAGGGGTGTGGCTTCTTCATAGGGAAGGGGCATGGCCACAGTTATCTCACTGTACTTGTGCCACCCAGTAGTTGCGCCCCCAGTAGATGTGCCCCCAGTAGCTGTACCCCCAGCAGCTGTGCCCCCTGTAGATTTGCTACCAGTAGATTTTCCCCCAGCAGCTGTGCCCCCAGTAGATTTGCCCCCAGTAGCTGTGCACCCTGTATTAGTGCTCCCAGTAGCTGTGCCCCCAGTTGATTTGCCCCAGTAGGTGTTCCCCCTGTAGCAGTGCCCCCTGTAGATTTGCTACCAGTAGATTTTCCCCCAGCAGCTGTGCCCCCAGTAGATTTGCTCCAGTAGCTGTGCACCCTGTATTAGTGCTCCCAGTAGCTGTGCCCCCAGTTGATTTGCCCCAGTAGGTGTTCCCCCTGTAGCAGTGCGCCCCTGTAGTAGTGTCCCAGTATGTGCCCCCTGTAATTGTGCCCCTAGTAGTTGTGCCCCCTGTAGATTTGCCCCCAGTAGCTGTGCCCCTAGTAGTTGTGCCCCCTGTAGATTTGCCCCTAGTAGCTGTGCCCCCAGTTGATTTGCCCCCAGTAGCTGTTCCCCCTGTAGCAGTGCCCCCTGTAGTAATGCCCCCAGTATGTGCCCTCTGTAGTTGTTCCCCTAGTAGTTGTGTCCTCTGTAGATTTGCCCCAGTAGCTGTGCCCCCAGTGCCAGTGCCCCCTGTAGTAGTGCCCCCAGTAGCTGTGCCCCAGTTGATTTGCCCCAGTAGCTGTTCCCCCTGTTGCAATGCCCACTGTAGTAGTGCCCCCAGTATGTGTCCCCTGTAGTTGTGCCCCTAGTAGTTGTGCCCACTGTAGATTTGCCCCCAGTAGCTGTGCCCCCTGTAGCAGTGCCCCCAATTGCAGTGCCCCAGTATCTGTTCCCCCTGTAGCAGTGCCCTCTGTAGTAGTGCCCCTGTAGTTGTGCCCCAGTAGTTGTGCCCCCTGTAGTAGCGCCGCTTGCAAACTAGAAAAAAAACAAAACAATACTTACCAGCCCTACTCCTGCTTCTTCACCGCTGCCGCTGTCTACGGCCGCCGACTCCTCTCCATGGGAGAGACATTATGACATCTCTCCCATAGCAGCGCCGCACTGACACTAGGGGTCAATTATGACCTCTAGCGTCAGTCAGCGACGCCAGCTGCAGCGTTCGCCGACACAGCCCACTGCACCTGCTGTAACCGGAGAGAAAGGGGATCAGGAGAAGCGGTTCTTGCCACAGCGGCGGCGCCCTTGGGATAGGGGCTCCCGGGCAAAAAGACTGCTTGCCCGTGGCAAGAGCCTCTACTGGTAAGGTTCAAACCAGAAGTACAAAATTATGGACAAATAAAAAAGATATTTAATCTCAAGAAACTTTTTCCAATGTTGACCATTGCTTTTGTTGAGGGTCTTAGACTGCATATCTAAACTCGGTTGACCATTAATGATCTACTGTGGCATACAAAAGTCCCAGAGGATTTGGCAACCTTACCAATGAATCATGAAGATAACTTGGTTTTTAATAAAGTTACAAACAGAAACTATGCTTATGAACCTACAGGTTAAAGTTGCTCAAGTCACTTGTGATGTGGGCGTCACAACTAGACGCTGCCTATGGGGGACTGTATTTTAGCATAGCAAGGCTGCGATCGCTTGTGCAGCCCTGCTATGTTAAAAAAGTTTTGTGTGAAACAAGACTAGCCCTGCAGTTACTTACCAAGGGCCTAATTCTGAGTTGATCGCAGCAGCAAATTTGTTAGCAGTTGGGCAAAATCATGGCCCTCATTCCGAGTTGATCGCTCGCAAGGCGATTTTAGCAGAGTTGCTCACGCTAAGCCGCCGCCTACTGGGAGTGTATCTTAGCATCTTAAAATTGCGAACGATGTATTCGCAATATTGCGATTACAAACTACTTAGCAGTTTCAGAGTAGCTCCACACTTACTCGGCATCTGCGATCAGTTCAGTGCTTGTCGTTCCTGGTTTGACGTCACAAACACACCCAGCGTTCGCCCAGACACTCCCCCGTTTCCCCGGCCACTCCTGCGTTTGTTCCGGAAACGGTAGCGTTTTTTCCCGCACGCCCATAAAACGGCCTGTTTCCGCCCAGTAACACCCATTTCCTGTCAATCACACTACGATCGCCGAAGCGATGAAAAAGCCGTGAGTAAAAATACTATCTCCATTGTAAAATTACTTGGCGCAGTCGCAGTGCGAATATTGCGCATGCGTACTAAGCGGAATTTCACTGCGATGCGATGAAAAATACCGAGCGAACGACTCGGAATGAGGGCCCATGTGCATTGCAGGAGGGGCAGATATAACATGTGCAGAGAGAGTTAGATTTGGGTGGGGTGTATTCAAATGAAATCTAAATTGCAGTGTACAAATAAAGCAGCCAGTATTTACCCTGCACAGAAACAAAATAACCCACCCAAATTTAACTCTCTCTGCAAATGTTATATCTGACCCCCTGCAGTGCACATGGTTTTGCCCAATTGCTAACAAACTTGCTGCTGCGATCAACTCAGAATTACCCCCCATGTGCGATGGAACCAGCGATGAAGATCCCAGAATGGACGTCAGACATCCGCCCTCCAAACGCCTGGACACGCCTGCGTTTGCTGCTCCACTCCCAGAAAACGGTCAGTTGACGCCCCGGAATGCCTTCCACCTGTCACTCTTCTTGCGATCGTGGCAGCGATCGCTTTCTTCATTGTTCTTGTCGTTGGCCAGCGACGGCCGTCGCTGGGCAGCGATGCGCTTGCGCATTGCGGCCGGCGCACATGTGCAGAACCGATCCGTTCGCACCACTGCGAAGAACCGAAGCGTGCGAACGGGTAGGAATGACCCCCATGGCTGGGTGGGCAACAGAAAGGTACCCTAGACATAGACAGTTTCAGCGTGAAATAGGCAGGTGTCCAGCTTGATCAACTGGATACTTGCGCTGCCGGGCTGAAATTGTATGCTTATTCTGTAGAAACCAACTGCAGATAATAAGTTGTTAATTTGACCTGCAAACCGTGCTGGGCAGGACAATTTCAGATAATAATAATAAAGTATATAATAATTGTTAATTAAGGCTATTAATCTAATTTCACCTTATATTGTGTAACAAACCATGCTAACAGATATCCCTGCAAAGCAAAATAATAACAATAGCGGCTCTACTAACTTGTCAGAAAACTGTAATAAAAATGTTTACATGTTTACTAAAGATATATGTATACCAAATGAACAAACATTAATCAAAATGCAAAAAGCTTGTTATTTACTAGAAAGGACTAAAGAGGGAAAATGCAATGAAGGCTTGTGGCGCAGCTCTGAAGGTGAGACTGTTGCCCCATAATCACTCTTGCCAGCATTGGCACAGATGTCCCATGGACTGACTGATGGACATCATCTTGCAGAGGAAGACCAGTTAAGACTATACCTTCACATCTTCCGCAGACAACTGGTCCTTTCCAAGTTATACAAATTGATATCATTCAGCTTCCAAAGGTTAGGTTGTTTTAGTATGTTTTGGTTTATGTAGACATGCTCAGTGGCTGGGTAGAGCACCAAGTACAGCACTGAAGTTGGTACAGGAATTTATAGGTATGGTATACCATATGTGATATCATCTAACCAAGGCATACATTTACGGGACTAGTGTTTAAAAAGATGTGCCAACCAGCATCAAAATTGAACATTACAACGGGACTATTAAAAATAAGCTAGACAAAATATGTAGTGGCCAGAAGCTTTGCCATTAATACTACATGCATTCTGGACTGCCCCTAGAGGAGAACTGAATATTTCCCCTTATGAGATACTACTTGGAAAATTGTCCAATGTTACTATTGCACCTGCATACGAACTCAGTAAAACAAATAACTTAACTGTGAACTATCTTATTTCATTAAGCAATCAGCTAAAGAAGATTCAAGCTACTGTGACCAGCACACAACCTACTCCTGTGGAAGGTGCTTGTCATAATCTACAACCTGGTGATGAGGTAATGGTCAGAAATTTCCTAAGATCGGGCTCGCTGACAGACCGGTGGGAAGGACCTTATCAAGTCTTGCTGACAACTCCAACTGCTGTTAAGATAAAGGAGAAGACATTGTGGATCCACTCCACTCATTGCAGAAAAGTCACGCCTCCTGAGACAGCACAAGTGGAAGATATTCTCCAAGACACCACCTCTTCACTTCACCAGTAAAACCAACAAGTGAGTGGTTCGGGCATAATATTCCCTTGAGCTACTTGCCAACGCGTTATCTCTGTGGAGGGTACATAACTCCTGGATGAGTACTGTGAAGATCAAGGACACCAAAGACAATGCTAAACAGGATGATGCTGATGGGCCAAAGGCCAGACTGCCGACTGTGGGGGTGCATTCTCTCATGGGCATTTCTGATTACAATAATACTTATTTTGCTTGAGTTTTGTGTATACACTCCAGGTTCTGCTAATAACGTGACCAGTGAAACAAGTAATGAAAGATATAACAATGGTATGCTATTCAGAGCACGTGCACCCAGAGCCTTACAAAAAAAAGAATTAGAGAGATAAATTTACAGGTAACGCCATGATAGCAATGCATAGCAGGATTGCAGAGACTCTTAACAAAAGTAAATGTTGGATTTGTACCCACCTACCTATCAGTGTAGATGCAGGTATACCCCTTCTAGCTCATTACATAAGCACACCAGACATGATGGACAGAGAATGGTCCTGTCATAATCTGAAAATGGTAGTAACACTTGTGCCAATAATACACTTAATGTACAAAACGTAGTGTACTTTCCATATTTGGATGTCTCAGATGCAGGCTTGCTGTCTGCACCTACTCTACAAGTAACTGCAACCACAGGATAACCTGAATTCCGATTAGCTGTCAATTCAAAGCCCGGCATGTATGTGTTAGTAGTATAAAAATAGTAAAGGTATCTAAAGTTGTTGAACCCGGTATCACCCTTTGGACCCCCCTCTCTGCTGTACATTTTTTAGACCATGGGATGCTTAATTTTTACCCATGGCTACCAATGCAGAGATTGCTACTATATGTTGTTATCTGTGTTTTTTTTTTTTGGTGTTTTGCTTGGTTTTTCTTCTTTTTGTATGTTCAAATTTCTATGTCTTCCTTCCTTTCCTCATGTGTCCACCCACCTACCTCCTCCCTCCCGTGCCACTGTCAATTTCAGGTTATTCATGGTGCGACATTATGTTGGAGCCATGGCCATGATGTATCGATCAGTCAGTTGTTCCCCACATTTTTTTCAGTATGGCTAGCTTAAAGATTGTTTCCTACAATGTGAAGGGTTTAAACATCCCGGAAAAGAGATCAGGCCTACTACACACCTTACATACAGATGGGGCAGAGGTTGTTTTCTTGCAGGAAACACATTTCAAGCGGGGGGCCTCCCCGGGTCTTCGCTCTCGTCACTTTCCCAATGGTTACTTTAATGATTACTCAGGAGCGAAGACTAGGGGTGTTGCCATTATTTTTGCCAAACATCTGCGACTGCTAGATGTCTCCGAAATGTTGATAGGTGATGGGAGGGGGATTCTGGTTAGAGTTACCATGGCACATCAGACATTTACCTTTATAAATCTCTATCTTCCTAATCAAGGTCAAGCTCGGTTTCTTAAGGAAGCATTGGAGCTAATCGAGCAAAACCTGATGGGTACTTTGGTTGTGGGAGGTGATCTTAATTGTGTCCTTGAGCCCCGCTTGGATTCCTCCTCTGGGTCTCCACGGAATACTCTTAGAGAGTCCAGACGATTTAGGGCTGTTTTACATGATTTTCAATTGGTTGACGTTTGGCGTCTTTTGCACCCTTCAGATAAGGACTTTACCTTTTACTCACCCCCACATAATTCATATTCTCGAATAGATTACCTCTGCGTGAGCCATGCCCATCTGGATCTATTGGTTGATGCAACGATTGGCCAAGTTACTATATCAGACCATGCCCCGATTACGCTCACACTTTCTCTCCGTCATCCTCCCCCAATCACTGGCGCCGGCGGTTTAATGAACAACTCCTTTGGGACCCTGTTTGCCGAGCCCAGATTGAGACGGCAATAGATGATTACATCTCTTTGAATGCGACTGGTGATGTGTCCCCGGTTACATTGTGGGAGGCACATAAATGTGTGATCAGAGGTCAGTGCATACAACTAGGCTCGCGCCTGAAAAAACAGAAGGTCGAGTGTAGAAACGCCTTACTAGAGAAAATAAAAACGCTGGAACTGGCTCATAAGTCCACGTTAGCGTCGGACACTTTTGCCGAACTCCAAACAGCAAGGCAAGCTATTAAGACTTTACTCAGCGACGGTACCCGCAGAGCATTCCGTAAATGTCGACATAAATATTATAGATGGGGAAATAAACCCGGTAAACTTCTGGCACGTGCTCTTAGAGCTCAGATATCTTTAACATACATATCTAAACTCACGGGTGCTGACGGGGTGGCCCGGGCCTCTGATACTGAGATAGCGGAGATTTTCCATGACTATTATTCAGCCTTGTACAATCTGACCTCTACGCGGACATTAATTGCACGCAAAGATCACAAACACAATATACAGAAATTTTTAGACGAAATCACTTTCCCGACTCTCCCAACGGACATAGCTCGAACTCTAGATGACCCTTTTACTGAGGAGGAGTTGGTGGCTGCCCTGGAGTCCTCCCCTAATGGTAAAAGCCCAGGACCGGATGGTTTCCCAGTCACATATTATAAGGCCTTTCGGGATAAACTCTGCCCCCTTCTCCTGCAGGCCTGCAATGCCATATCATCAGCGGCCCCTTTATCAGGCCAGTCCCTGAGTGCCCATATTGCTGTCATCCCGAAAGACTCTAAAGACCCGACGCTCCCTTCCAGCTATAGGCCGATATCGCTGTTAAATGTAGATGTTAAATTATTTGCAAAGCTCATGGCTAACCGCCTTAAGCCTTTACTGCCAGATATAATACACCCTGATCAGGTCGGCTTTGTAATGGGCAGAGAAGCAAGGGATAATACTATCAGAGTTATTGATCTGATAGCGCACGCGCAAATAACTGATACTCCCCTCATGCTCCTCTCCACCGATGCGGAAAAGGCCTTTGATCGGGTGGATTGGGATTTTATGGAGGCAGTGCTTAGGCACTTAGGTCTGGGAGATGTTTTTCTGCAGAGGATTCTCGCATTATATAGAGCCCCGTCTGCTCGGGTTAGAGTAAATGGCGTTCTTTCTGAACCCATATCAATTTCCAATGGCAAGCGCCAGGGCTGCCCGCTGTCACCCTTAATCTTTGTCCTATGCATGGAGGCACTGGCTCGTGCGATCAGATCCTAACATTGCGGGCTTGCAGGTGGGCAAAATTGACCATCGTCTGGCCCTCTTTGCAGATGACTTGTTGGCGGTCATGACAAATCCTTTGATTTCTCTACCCAACCTTATGAAAGAATTCGCACGGTTCGGAAACTTGTCAAACTTTAAAATTAACTATTCGAAATCTATGGCAATGAATGTCACACTCCCACCTACAACGGCGTCCCTCTTGTCGCAGTCATTTCAATTTATATGGCAAAAATCCCATATTACATATTTAGGAATTCAAGTCCCATCGGCACTCACCACTATAGTTACCATTAATCATGTCCCTCTGCTTCGCAAACTAAGACAGGAGATGAGGCAGTGGCTCACGCAGAGGTTCTCATGGCTAGGCCGTATAAAATAGTGAAGATGAACATTCTCCCCAGGTTGCTATACCTCTTTCAAACCGTCCCTTTGAAACTTCCCCCTCAATTCTTAGCTGAAGCACACAAAGCGATAAGCCACTTCATTTGGGGCGGACGAAAGCCTAGGTTCAAGCATAGTCATTTATCTAGGCTGAAATCTCAAGGTGGACGACAGCTGCCTATGATTACTACATACTACCATGCCACACTACTACATAGAATTATAGACTGGTCCCGCCCCACCTCACATAGGAAGCAGTGGGTTGACCTGGAATCTTTTTCCACCGATCTTAACCTACAGGCAGTGCCCTGGTCTCTTAAAATTAGTCGCTCATCCCATCCCACTGTGGGACCCACCTTAGCTTTGTGGCGGTCGCTTCGATACAAGATGGGAATCTCGACTAAACGAACATCCCTTATGCCTATTTTCGATAATCCGTTATTCCCCACGCGAAGGTCCAATAAGATTGCTTCTAGATGGGAGGAAGCGGGTGTGACCAGAGTAGTCTTCTTGCTTGCACGTGGCAAACTCAAAACATTCTCTGAAATACAGAAAACGGGCGATATACCTGCTAAAGATTATTGGTTCTACCTTCAGGTACATCACTTTGTTACCTCACAGAGAGAGACGATAGACCTTTATAAGGCTCTCACTCCCTTTGAATCCATGTGCAATCAGGAGATAGCCCCCTCACATGTAGTGTCGGGCATCTACAAGATTCTTCAACAGGGTTCCTTCCCTACTGTCCCCTCCTTTTGTGATGCCTGGGATAAAGATTTAATACATCGGGGAATCAAGATCCAATGGGACTCACATTGCAAGGTCATAGCACAATGCTCCACTAGCCTGGACGTTGTGGAAACACAATACAAGTTACTGACGAGATGGTATAGATGCCCGTCCCTGCTCCATAAATTTTACCCCTCGGTTTCCCCTCTGTGCTGGCGATGTAGTAGGGATACTGGTACACTGATCCACATTTGGTGGGATTGCCCGTCAATTACCCCATTTTGACACACGATTAGAGATCTATCAACAAAGATTCTGGGAGGCCCAGTACCCTCTGGGCCGGACTTTTGGTTATTATCACATGTAGATATCCCCCTCTCCCGCTACAAGAAGTCCCTCCTTAAACACTTGAATAATGCGGCAAGAGCGGTACTCCCGGTACACTGGCGATCCACTAACCCACCGACAATATGGGAGTGGTTCCAACGCATTGACTTCTATATGCATATGGAAGATGTTTATTCCGCCGCCTTAGACAAATATTCAGACTATATAGCTACCTGGCTTCTTTGGATAGACTTTAAGACCACTAGAACCTATACTGATTATGCACCCTGAATACACACTGATGGTGGAGGTGGTTGAGGCCGCCGCACTGACCTCTAAATGTTCTACGTCTGTGGCCTTTCTACTCCCCCCCCCCCTTCTCCCTCTTTCCCTTTTTCCCCTTGTCCTCTTTTCTCTATTTATTTCCAAATGCTTGCTATCTTACACTCTGTATAAATGCTGTGTTATTAAGCAATATTGTTACGAGGCTGCATTTTATTTCTGAATCGGTAACTTGGGCTGAACGTCACATAGTTTAAGTTAACATATATGAATCTGTTACCCCTTCTTCTTTGCAACCATTCAGTTATGTTTTGTAACTACAGTTGATGAGCTGTGAGATGGCTGTCCACGTTCTACTTTTGATATGTATGCTGCAATGTTTGGAAAATGTTCTATATTGCAACATGAAAAAATAAAGAATTTATAAAAAAAAAATAGTAAAGGTAAAAGGACAAAATCTAGGATATACTAACTGCACTGGAGCCACATTTGTAGTTAAAATGTCAAGCAAGTGTTCACTGATGAACCAAAGATCCTGTTGGCATTCAATAGACACAAATGGGGTACTAACCCCTAACAACACTCTATTCCAGTTACAGGGAGAGGGATGTACCCTTGACAACAGCACATGTGGAGATGCCAATGGTAACAACACCGGGTACTTTATGATATATATAGTAGTCATTTATACCAAAATATGTGGAATGCCTCTGCCTAAAGGTATGTATTGCGTTTGTGGAAAATGGGCATACTCATGGATTCATTTAGGTGCTAAAGGACAATGTGTACTCTCCTATGTAGTCCCCTTTGTGAGAGCCATCAATAATCTGGGACAGTTCCCAAGAAATATTCCCATAGAGCATGACTTGTTGCCAAGTGACCTGACATATTTGAGACATCACAGTAAAAGAGAAGTGAAAAAAGGAGATGTATCTTTTAGATTTTCTGATGGTGAGCGAACTACTGGAACTCTATTTCTTCTGTCCTCTATGTATCTTGTGGAGAAGGCTGTGTCCCAAATCTTGATAGTATTAGATCAGATGGTAGTATAATTGGTGGTTTCAATCAATCAGGCAGTAGAAGAGCTTGCTCAAGTGAGAAAGATGGCTTTACAGAATAGCATGGCGCTGGATCAGTTGTTGGCAGCAGAAGGTGGCACGTGTGCAGTGTTAGGACAAGAATGTTGTACTTATATTGAAGATCACAGAGCTGAAATAGGTGCTCATCTGAACAAAGTAGGAGAGTTACAGCAGGAAATGAGAAGGTTAGGTGCTAGTGAAGGTTGGGATCCACTTGGATGGTTAGGAGGTAGTATTGTAAAACTTTTCTCTGGAATATTACAGTATATTGTGTTTGCTGCCCTTGTTGTGGGAATCATATATCTTAAGATTAAGTGTGGACTGGTAGTTTGGTTGCAATGTGGTAAAGGATTTAAAAGGCTGAAGATACATCAAGAGATGACTATTGTGGTCATAGATGAGGAGGGTCCACTGGAACAGGTGACTCAGGGAAATAGCCAGGAGCAGCAGGAAAGACAGGTGGTGTATGCTGACATGGAGAAGTCTTATGAAAGTTTACAGCTCATGGAAGTTGACCGCATATACCAGACGTTAGAAGGTGATCAGGAAGGTAGGGAAAGTACTCAGCATGGGAAAGTGCTCAGCATGTAAATTTCATTTATGAGATGGATAACAAGGTGGAAACTGACAAGGATGATTATGTTATACATGAAATACAGATGAGTTTCAATTAACTGTATCAAAACCCTCCTAACCAACACCGGAAGGTTCACATCAGAGATTAGCGATTTTCCCATCGGTATGGTGAGCATTGGTGCCAAGCCCAACCCCGTGAACACACCCTTTACCTGTGTTGTCTGTCTGCCTAACCCTCACTAGAAATTGTGAATTTGAACCTTCTGATTTGTGTATTAGAGTGCCAAGTATATTGGCAGAGAGAGGAATGATATAGATAAGTGAATACACAAAACGGAAGCTGGATGTCAGTTTGTCTATTGTTCAGAAAATAAACTGTTACTTTAAGAGTGATTTTTATATATTTGTAGAATCTGGGATTTTTAGTCAAAACAAAGAAGTAAAAGCCAGCTACACAGTATGTCATGAGATTGTGATTAACTAGTGTTCTGCAGAATAGGGAATTGTATCTTTGCAGAATAAAGAGAATTCAAATTAGGTGAGAGGTAAAATGTATTTTGATATTAAACAGTCATAATCACAAGATATTGCGCTAATTAATTGGAAATGCCCTATAAGGGGAGTATATGAATTAATGATATATTATGATAAATTAATTGTGATTGGTCTATGTATATGATTGGCCTGTTAATTTGATTGGACTATGTAATGCTGTAATGAAAGTTTATAAGATGAATTCAATGTGTCAGTGTCCAGTTCATGATATTCTTTTATCGTGAGCACATGTGGAGATGCCAATGGTAACAACACCGGGTACTTTATGATATATATAGTAGTCATTTATACCAAAATATGTGGAATGCCTCTGCCTAAAGGTATGTATTGGCTTTGTGGAAAATGGGCATACTCATGGATTCATTTAGGTGCTAAAGGACAATGTGTACTCTCCTATGTAGTCCCCTTTGTGAGAGCCATCAATAATCTGGGACAGTTCCCAAGAAATATTCCCATAGAGCATGACTTGTTGCCAAATGACCTGACATATTTGAGACATCACAGTAAAAGAGAAGTGAAAAAAGGAGATGTATCTTTTAGATTTTCTGATGGTGAGCGAACTACTGGAACTCTATTTCTTCTGTCCTCTATGTATCTTGTGGAGAAGGCTGTGTCCCAAATCTTGATAGTATTAGATCAGATGGTAGTATAATTGGTGGTTTCAATTAATCAGGCAGTAGAAGAGCTTGCTCAAGTGAGAAAGATGGCTTTACAGAATAGCATGGCGCTGGATCAGTTGTTGGCAGCAGAAGGTGGCACGTGTGCAGTGTTAGGACAAGAATGTTGTACTTATATTGAAGATCACAGAGCTGAAATAGGTGCTCATCTGAACAAAGTAGGAGAGTTACAGCAGGAAATGAGAAGGTTAGGTGCTAGTGAAGGTTGGGATCCACTTGGATGGTTAGGAGGCAGTATTGTAAAACTTTTCTCTGGAATATTACAGTATATTGTGTTTGCTGCCCTTGTTGTGGGAATCATATATCTTAAGATTAAGTGTGGACTGGTAGTTTGGTTGCAATGTGGTAAAGGATTTAAAAGGCTTAAGATACATCAAGAGATGACTATTGTGGTCATAGATGAGGAGGGTCCACTGGAACAGGTGACTCAGGGAAATAGCCAGGAGCAGCAGGAAAGACAGGTGGTGTATGCTGACATGGAGAAGTCTTATGAAAGTTTACAGCTCATGGAAGTTGACCGCATATACCAGACGTTAGAAGGTGATCAGGAAGGTAGGGAAAGTACTCAGCATGGGAAAGTGCTCAGCATGTAAATTTCATTTATGAGATGGATAACAAGGTGGAAACTGACAAGGAAGATTATGTTATACATGAAATACAGATGAGTTTCAATTAACTGTATCAAAACCCTCCTAACCAACACCGGAAGGTTCACATCAGAGATTAACGATTTTCCCATCGGTATGGTGAGCATTGGTGCCAAGCCCAACCCCGTGAACACACCCTTTACCTGTGTTGTCCGTCTGCCTAACCCTCACTAGAAATTGTGAATTTGAACCTTCTGATTTGTGTATTAGAGTGCCAAGTATATTGGCAGAGAGAGGACTGATATAGATAAGTGAATACACAAAATGGAAGCTGGATGTCAGTTTGTCTATTGTTAAGAAAATAAACTGTTACTTTAAGAGTGATTTTTATATATTTGTAGAATCTGGGATTTTTAGTCAAAACAAAGAAGTAAAAGCCAGCTGCACAGTATGTAATGAGATTGTGATTAGCTAGTGTTCTGCAGAATAGGGAATTGTATCTTTGCAGAATAAAGAGAATTAAAATTAGGTGAGAGGTAAAATGTATTTTGATATCAAACAGTCATAATCACAAGATGTTGAGCTAATTAATTGGAAATGCCCCATAAGGGGAGTATATGAATTAATGATATATTATGATAAATGAATTGTGATTGGTCTATGTATATGATTGACCTGTTAATTTGATTGGACTATGTAATGCTATAATGAAAGTTTATAAGATGAAATCAATGTGTCAGTGTCCAGTTCATGATATTCTTTTATCGTGAGCCCATGTGAACTTCACCTGCAATAAATCTACCAAAGAGATTTCATTGTTCAATTACTTTACACGGCGATATCAAGGAACTGCATGAAAACCAGTGATGGAGAAGAATGTATGAATACAAGTTTGACCATCTTTACCATCTCTGAATGGCCTGTTGTCTACTTTGAATTGTAGACCATCTGGTTCGGTAGGAGTACACGCAAGAGAGGCAGCTGAAAGCTCACATTCTATTGTTATAATAGAGTTACACTGTGATTGTTTCCTTTTATGTTCTGAGTCTTTCACAGAACTCACTTACATGGTTGACATCCAAAAGAGTATCTGACCTTCAGTACCTGATGGTTTGGTAATATCGTTTTGTTTTGGCTATATTGAAGTATTGGTGACACTTTATATTCACTGGGTCTACGGACTACCTATTTTTGGCACACTTATCAATACCACTTGTTGTACTAAATTACTCCTCCTGTGTTCCCGCACTGTCTCTCACATGTTTCCGTACAGTGAATGGTTGCCAGTCATCTACCAATCAGCATGCTGACACTGACAGCCATTCACTGTCTGACAGCAGACTGGGAGGTAGACAGAGATTGCTGTATAATTCAGAATCAGTGCGGATGGGCAGCATTCTATGCCTGCCTCCCAAGAAGCTCCAGGATAGATATTTCCCAGCCCATCTTGGCCTCTGCTTATAGGGCCCCTAGAATTGAGGAGCCTTGGGCAGCTGCCCAGTGTGCCTATACATTAAGATGTCCTTGTATACAGCTATTATGATTGGACACTGACAGCAAATACATCAACGAGATTTTATTGATGTCAGTGCTTTGTAGGGCCACCATATGCAATGATTACTGCGGTCACAAGTTCCTGGATAACAGCAGGCAGTATATTTCGCCATTTCGCCTAAAGTACAGTGACCAACTGTGACACTGAATGCCCTAGTCGCTCAAATTCCTCCCAGAGGTTCTCAGTGGGGTAAAATCTGGACTCTGAGCTGGTCAGTCAATCCAGGTTACTGAATTTTCTGTATACCAGTCCAGTATCACCTTGGAAATATGACATCGCACAGCCTACAATGATCCCCTTTTCAAACTTGGTTAGCGCCTTCCAGAAAGCCATTTCATTAGCAAGTAATCTAATCAGGAGCAAACCATTCGGTTGCGTGGGGGGATGTTCAATCACTTTTGTCTATATAGTGTAGTTTGGCTTTTGCTCCCCTCCGCCGATTACATCAAACAGAATTAAGACAGGAAAGAACATTATTATTATTATTATATTGTGCATATACAGGCTCCCTCCTGCCAGGCTACAGCTTCTTTGGAACTACAGACTCTCCAACATGGCCCCCTTCAGGTACAAAATGCTCTACTCTTAAATTTGATACACACTATAAGATTATCTGTCCAGTCTTCCTGGTTGAAACAAAAATCTGGTAATGTATGGTAGCAAACGACAATTGACCATTGCTCTCAAGCACTACAAAACTAAACATTCAGACAAATTGGTTAAATGAAATCCATTTGATTTAATCAATTTAAACGTACAACCATGTTTGTTCATTTTCCAGCTTTTGAGAGCAAATGATTGATTGTCATTTGCTCCCATCACAGGTGATGGAATAACAAATTAAGAGGTAAGTCCAGGAACAGAGCATTTTGTACCTGATGGTCATGTTGGAGGGTCTGGAACTACAAGCACAATCCACAAGTAAATTTATTAAAGTTATATTTATTTATTTATTTATTTATTGTATATTTGCATTTGAAATGGCCTGTCCAACTCCTGGCAGTGAGGGCACGGGTTGATCTCTTTATCCAGCAGACACTCCTGTGTTCTGAGTAGGGATAGCTATTGACCATCGATGATTTCAAAAATAATTTAGCCATTGATGGGGGAGAACCAGATGGTTTCCTGCTATCAATGGTATAGAACCACCCGATGTTTTTTGTTTTTTACAGAGTGCCGGGACACAGTATATAGGGGGTAATTCCAAGTTGATCGCAGCAGGAAATTTTTTAGCAGTTGGGCAAAACCATGTGCACTGCAGGGGAGGCAGATATAACATTTGAAGAGAGAGTTAGATTTGGGTGGGTTATTTTGTTTCTGTGCAGGGTAAATACTGGCTGCTTTATTTTTACACTGCAAATTAGATTGCAGATTGAACACACCACACCCAAATCTAACTCTCTCTGCACATGTTATATCTGCCTCCCCTGCAGTGCACATGGTTTTGCCCAATTGCTAACAGAATTCCTGCTGCGATCAACTTGGAATTACCCCCATAGTTCTGCCCTCAACAGCCCCACCCCCAGGGTCTGATTGGCCCACGGGACAGTCATTGAAAGCACAAAGATGACCATCGCTTTGCAAAACCATTGATGGTCATCTATTGCATATCATGTAACCATCAATGGACAACTGCCATATCACTATCTTTGGTAACCATCAATGGTAGGCAGACCGATGGCCATCTCTAGCTCTGAGATCAGTTTTTAATCTCCAGGGGTCAGAGGAGCATGTGATGTGCTTCTCCAGTCAGAGGTCCACAAAGCTCCGCTGCCCCATGTGCTGATTGTCATGTGTTTAAGGGGCATATGTTCTAAGCCATGGAGAGAGATAAAGTGGAGAGAGATAAAGTACCAACAACCAGCTCCTGTCATTTTCGAAACAGCCTGTAACATGGCAGATTGCACTTTATCTTTCCCCACTTTATCACTCTCCAAGGCTAAGTACATCAGCAGTGTAAGAGGAAACCTGTAGGGACCTCTCCTGCTCCTCTCCCTGAGGCACACAATGGGATCTATTCAATTAATTCAATTTATTCACTCCCGGGGGAGGGGTATTGCCATTGCAAAGATGTGTAAATGCCAGCAACGACATCCCCCTCACAGCCCCCTCTGGTGCCAAACTTGCAAATTATTATATACAGCCACACTTTCTCTTGAGTGCGAACAGGTGCTAGCGTGATGCAACTGAATTGACCCCAGTGTTGGGCTGGCCAGAGGTGCGACAAAGGCCGGGAGGCAACAAGCACACATTGCTTTCCCCGGTCCTAATACAGGTGCCAGCGCATACAATGAGCCGGATTAAGGGGGCCTGGGATGGAGGGGTTTAGAGGAATCACAGGCGGTGTGTCACCGCGGGGGTCCCGGGACACCCAACCACTATGTAATTGCGGCTGCGGTTACAGTGCATGGGAAGTGGTGTTGAAGCAGGGGGCGGGGCTACACAGCACTCACTCAGTGCCAGGCAGCCCAGCAGCATGCAGAGAGAGAAGGGGAGGATGGAGGAGCCGAGCAACTACATACAGTGAGTGTGTAGGGCCACTATATAGTCTGTCTATATGTATATGTGTCTGTGACTGTATTTTTCTATGTTTGTGACTATGTTTGTTTGTGTGTATAAGCATCTGACTGTATGTGTGTATAGTGTGTGACTAGGGCCCTCATTCCAAGTTGATCGCTCGCTAGCTATTTTTTGCAGATCACTTCAGTCTTTTTGGACCCAGGATTGACGTCAGACACCCGCTCTGCCAACGCTTGGACACGCCTGCGTTTTTCCAAACATTCCCAGAAAACGGTCAGTTGACACCCACAAATGCCCTCTTCCTGTCAATCTCCTTGCGATCGGCTGTGCAAATGGATTCTTCATTAAATCCATCGCCCAGCACCGATGCGCAGTTTTGCCGAATTTTGACCTGATCGCAGCGCTGCAAAAAATAGCTAGCGTGCGATCAACTCGGAATGACCCCCTATATGTGTCTGTATAACTGTGTGTAAATGTGTGTAACTATGTATGTATGTATGCATGTATGTATGTATGTATATGACGGGTATGGCTGTCTAAGTCGACCTGGAAAAGGTCGACAGTGACTAGGTTGACCCCAAAAGGTCAACAGGCACAAGGTTGACACACAAAAAAGCTTTATTTTTCTGTTCTGATAACACATCTGTAGAACAATAGATGCTGTCAATGGACTTTACTTTAAAGGGGGGTACTCACAGAGCGATTGCTGCCTAAAATCTAAGCAATCTGACTAGATTGCTTAGATTTTAAACAGTGATCTCTCCGCGTGTACCCCTCACAGCGATAGCGATGCGCAGCCCTGTGCATCGCTATCGCTGGTGCTAGATTGGCCTGCATGCAGGCCAATCTAGCGGGTCGCTGACTTCGCTCCCCCCGCACGCTCAGCACGCATCGCGCTGTGCTGATCGGGGGGAGAGATATGTGCTGAGCGGTTCGCTCAGCACACATCTCTTCCCACATCTACCAGTGAGTACTGGCCTTAAGAATAGACTACCACTCATGGTCCAGTGCTTTGATAATGCCCCCCAGGCTATAATTTGCCAGCCAGCTCCTGATTGATTCCTATGTGCATGTTCAGTAATCGCACAACCCTGCACCTCCTCCCTGCCTCCCACATACACACACACAAAATCTGGCACTGTGCAGCGGCACCATGTGTTCACCAAGGAGGCTGCAATGACCACAAAAGGATGAACAAAGAGTACAAGTCAATAATAGCTGAACTTCATTTATTAACTGTTTTATATTTGAGAGAAGATCAGTGGTGCAAATAGGGCGGCATGGGCCGCTATGGCCTACAGTACCATTAGGAAATAAGTAGCCGATACGCCATACCCACTACAATCTTTCAACTAGCATCATTAGCTGTACCGCTGAGCGAGTCACATCATGGCTAAATAAAACCCACGTGTACCACTAGAGAAGATGATTATTAATGAGCATGAAATAATCAGAATACACTATTGTTGCAAGTCTAGCAGATATTCCATATGTGAATATATATTATTCTAGAAGCTTTCTGTACTCATTCTTAAGGGCCCCATACACTAGAACGATAATGCCCGATTTCAGCCAATATAGGGCATTCGGGACGATATATCGGGTGAAATCGGGCATTTTGGCTGTGTATCTGATCTGATGCGCGTTCCCGCGAGCGTCGGATCGGCTTCCCTAGATCGTTAGTGCTGCACTCGTGATATGTCGGTTCCCGCAGACATGGCTGGGATCGTATACGATATATCGCATGCAAAATGTACAAAATCGTATGGAACCACTCCCGGGAAGCTCCAGGGAGAGTTCAAGGGAAATCACCTCCGACTTCAGCCTCAGACATATCGTTCTAGGGTTCTAGTGTATGGGGCCCTTTACTGCTGCTCATCATAGAGTACCTGTGATTATGTCAATGACTGCTCCATTTCCCTATTACATTAATGCGTGCAGACTTCCTATCAGAGTGTGAGATAACAAATCTACTAAAAGGTAAGGAATGTAGTAAAATACAGACAGGTAAGATTGTGGAGGTGGGGTAAATTATAAAATGCTGAAAAGCTCATACAGTATGACTCAAATATATTTTAGATAAGTATGGCTGGTATCTGGTCCGAAGGTCACAATAACCATGTTGGCATTCATATTGTAGACTACACAATATTGACATGATCCAAACTGTTGGTAGGCAACATGTCGACATCATCAGAATGTTGACATGTTCACAATGTCAACATCTGGACTGTCACTATATGAAATGTTTCAGTCTGAAGATGACAATGGTTACTTCTGTGAGGGCTAGGGTTAGGCTGTGGGGGAAGGTTAGAATAAGTTTGGGAGGCACTAAGATAACTAGGTAATTGGAATTTAAAAAAAACTCTCCTAAGTGGATGAAAAGGGGGTTGACATAATGACGTCATTACCGATGCGTGGCTTGCGTTGCATTAACGATAATGCCAAAAAGGACAATCGGATCAAAACAGTGTGTAGAATTTAATAAACTACAAAAATGCTAAAGCCCTCACTCACTGACTAACTCGTCACTAATTCTCTTACTTCCCGATATGTTAGGAAGATTACATTTAACATAGGTATTCTGCAGGTGGGAAATAGGAAAAGTAGGTAATTAGAATTTAAAAAACCTTCCCTAAGGGATGAAAAGTGTGTAGAATTTAATAAACTACAAACATGGTCCTGTAACTCTCTACTGTATCTGCTACAGGTGCTCCTCGGGTAATGCAAAGAACCATGGATTAATATTTACTTACATTAAAACGTCTCAAATTTGCAGCTCTATAGATTTACAAAATTTTTAACACCCACTTATATTTACAACCGTAAAAATCAGAAACTCCCGTGTGAAGAACTGATAGAACAGCTATTTTATATATATATATATATATATATATATATATATGTATATATATAAAACGACACCCTATTTGTTGCCCTTGGAACTAGTAGGCTGCAACCCTGCAACCTAATAGAGATCCCCTGCTAGTAGGGATCAAAGGATACAGATCACAATAGGTACTTTAGGTGCGCCAATATATACTATAAGGATATATTCTAGAACTATCCTCAATGTAGAAAATGTCGATATAGGTCTTATTTATTAAAATTTATTCCAATGTACATACAAATGTAAAAACATTACATAAAACCATTGCATAAAAATACAATTTGTATATAATATCGTCAGGACCTGCTTAACATTCAAGAGGCTAGATGTCATACACTTCACCCTTACGGGTGTGAGATCGAAAGTGAAAGGCCTCTGTATATTCTCAGGTCGTTTAGATAACCCAATGCGTGGACTTCCTCAGGGGTATATATCTTTCAAGAAACAATGGTAAGACATATTTCAGACATTTTTAAGAAACAATAATAAGACATATTTCAGACATTTGGATGCGAGCCGCCGAGAAAAGATACAGGGGGAGTGCACTGGAGCCCAGCCAAGGAAGGCTGCGAGCTCCAGCTGCACTTATTAATTAAATGACACGCACAGCGTGCGTTCCACAAACATAGGGGAAGATGGGTAATTTCCCAATTAAGCCCTAAAGTAACATATAAGTTATGTATATATTTATAAAAGTACCATTTGGAGCATGTACACTAATGAGACATTGTACTTTGAGTATCTCAAGCATTAAAACGTAATTTAAAACATATAAATTACATTAAATCTCCAGTATCCAATTAAGGAAGTGATGCAACAGTGTATCACTATAAAAACCCAGTAAGTAACCACTCCTTTTATATATATATATATATATATATATATATATACGGGAAAAAGTGAAGCGGCACTCACAGAACCAATTAAGTCACTCAGCAGGGTCCTCCATCAGCTTAGCGGGACCAGAGTCAATGTTTCATTTATTTTCAATAAATTTTGTCAGGCCATACAGTCTAATAGCAAAACATCTTACCTTAAATAGTGTGTAAAGGACAGATACCCCCCACCGGAACCATCCAAAGACGCGTGGACACCGGCGGTAACCAATGACGCCAGGGACATCACGTTGTGCGCCCTCTGGTGCCGTTTCTATGGAAACCCGGTCCAACAGCGCTAAAAGAAAAGAACCTTAACTAATGCATAAACGTAGTAAAACACCAGGTGGCGGGATAGGTCCTATATACTGATAATTGCACATTTTGTCTCTATGTTTCAAAACACAGTACATCAAATACTCAATCTGTCAGATACCCACATTAATCTTATACGATCAGTCTATCAGAATAACAAGGAGACAAAAAGGTAAGTATAAGGCTGGTATGCAAATTATTGAGAGGAGTCTAATAAAATCACCGGACCATATCAGAGAAATGGTCATATTTACAATGTATCCATACTGTACAAAAGGGAAAATGGAAAGATAGAAATAGGGTCCTGAAACCACATTGATCTGATAGCAAATAGCATTAACATTTATGAAAAATTACTATAAGAAACATCCCAAGTTATTGGTCTCATTGAGGCCCAATGGGGCCAATGTCTTCAGTCGGTAAATCCAGCGGGCTTCTATGCGAAGTAGGCGAGTACCACGATCACCCCCTCTTAAACTTATGGTGATGTGGTCTATAATCTTGTACCTAAGGGTAGCTAATGAGTGTTTCTTATCCCTAAAGTGTCTCGTCACAGGCTGTTCTTGTAGATTGCCTTGGATTGAATCCTTGATCGATCGATGATGTAAGGTCATTCTCTCACGGAAAGTCCTGGTTGTTTTGCCTATATACATAAGGCCGCATGGGCAACGGATGTAATGATCACATAGGAAGACTGACATGACTTTTAGCGCTGTTGGACCGGGTTTCCATAGCAATGGCGCCGGAGGGCGCGCATCGCGATGTCCGTGACATCATTGGTTACCGCCGGCGTCCACGCATCTTTGGGTGACGGTTTCGGTGGGGGGTCTCTGTCCTCTACACACTACTTAAGGTAAGATGTTTTGCTATTAGACTGTATGTCCTGACAAAATTTATTGAAAATAAATGAAACATTGACTCTGGTCCCGCTAAGCTGATTGAGGACCCTGCTGAGTGACCTAAGCTGTATCGGTCCTGTGAGTGCCACTTCACTTTTTCCCGCATATGCTATAACTGAAGGCACCCAGGCAAATCAATATTATATATACCAGGAGTGCCGGTCATCTATGAACACATTTTATATATATATATATATATATATATACACACACACACACACACACACACACACACACACACACACACACACACACACACACACAGATATATTTATTATATAAAATCATAAACTATAAACCTATAAATATATTAAGGAACTGGACAATTCAATTTATTAACTTGTACTAGCAATTCTGTTTTGTATTTTTTAAAGATTCTATTGATGTGACCTAGGACCTTTTGGGTGATCCCCATAGGATTATCTAAATATCTACAATTCTGGCAACAAGTATAAACATATATCTAAATAATAACTACCAAAAAAGAGTGCTGAGTCAATAATGAATTTCACACATTATTTTAACATTAATTTAATAAAAACACACATACATATATGCACTAAGACATGGTTAAGACACACACACACACACACACACACACACACACACACACACACACACACACACACACACACAATAATCTCAAACCTGTATACTTTATACAATGATCTCAAGCCTGTTTAAAGTTTTACCCACATGTAGGGCATAATTCAGGTTGGATCGCAAATCGCGATCCAATCAGAATTTTTACGATTGGCCCACGGACGCTTGCGCAGTGCCCGATCTGCGCACTTTATGCAGGAAGGGGGCATGCAGAAAATGCCAGCTACATATGATATGCCCCCCAGCAGTGCCAGCTACACATGATATGCACCCCAGCACTACCAGCTACACATGATATGCCTCTCAGCAGTGCCAGATAGCCATGATGTGTCACGCTCGGCTTGAGTTGGGGATCTGACGACTGATCAATGACTGAGAAAGAAACACTGAGGAAAGATTAGTTCAGTTTTAATGAGACTTCAATTATACACAACAGCTAGGAGATAAGTCTGAGTGAATTCTGAAGGACAAAATGTTCATGACTAGTAAACAATGATGAAGAATACTGAATAAAGAAGTGATTTATGATTTGTAAACAATGCCGAAGTTCACTGAATGGAGAGATGACTTGTGATTTGAAAACGATGCTGAAGAACACTGAATGGAGAGATGACTTGTGATTTGTAAATGATGTTGAAGAACACTGAATGGAGAGATGACTTGTGATTTGTAAATGATGCTGAAGAACACTGAATGGAGAGATGACTTGTGATTTGTAAATGATGTTGAAGAACACTGAATGGAGAGATGACTTGTGATTTGTAAATGATGTTGAAGAACACTGAATGGAGAGATGACTTGTGATTTGTAAACGATGCTGAAGAACACTGAATGGAGAGATGACTTGTGATTTGTAAACGATGCTGAAGAACACTGAATGGAGAGCTGACTTGTGATTTGTAAACAATGCTGAAGAACACTGAATGGAGAGATGACTTGTGATATGATGTTGATGAGAGGATTGCTGTGAGCTCCGTCAGCAAACGGATACCCTCTACTGGATAGTGGACCCAGTGGTTAAACTGCAAGAGGCGGTGGATTTAGAGCAAAGGACTGCAATAACAGAACTGACCACCGGGCGGACACAGCAGAACCAGGATTCCAGGGGTTAACCTGGGAGCATAGAGCTTGAGCACCTTACATTAGCAAGTAACTTGAAGCACTGGCACCATAGCTAAGCACCCACCCTTTTTTATAAGGGAAGACTGCACCGGATTGGCTGGACGCGAACTGGGATACCTATTGGCTAGGCTGCTCCCTGCACAGAGGACACATGTGGAACCAGCAAACAGCCACTACCTCTGGCCTCAGCCTCCCAGACGCCGTACTCCAGCAACAGGACACCGGGAAACAGACACCTCCGGCTGCCATGCTCCACTCTCCAGGACCCAGATTCCGGCCTCCAGATGCCCGGCAGCCGCATCGGAGGACCTCGCTGCCATAGCTCCTATCCGTCGCAGCCACACCAGCCAACCAACAGGAAGGCCGCAGGGACCAGAACCGGAGGTAAGACTCCAGATGCTGACAACATGCCCCCCAGCAGTGCCAGCTACACATGATATGACCCTAAGCAGTGACAGATACACATGATATGCCCCACAGCAGTGCCAGATACACATATGCCCCCAGCAGTGCCAGATAGACATGATATGCCCCTCAGCAGTGCCAGCTACACATGATATGACCCTAAGCAGTGACAGATACACATGATATGCCCCACAGCAGTGCCAGATACACATATGCCCCCCAGCAGTGCCAGATACACATGATATGCCCCCCAGCAGTGCCAGATAGACATGATATGACCCTCAACAGTGCCAGCTACACATGATATGCTCCCCAGCAGTGCCAGATAGACATGAAATGCCCCCCAGCAGTGCCAGATAGACATGATATTCCCATCAACAGTGCCAGATAGACATGATAAGCCCCCCAGCAGTGCCAGCTACACCTGATATGCCCCCCAACAGTGCCAGCTACACCTGATATGCCCCCAGCAGTGCCAGATACACATGATATGCCCCACAGCAGTGCCAGTACCAGATACATATATGCCCCCAGTGCCAAGTCCCAACAGTGCCAGATATGCCCCCACAGTGCCAGATATGCCTCCAATGCCAGATACACATGTCCCCACAGTGCCAGATATGCCCCCACAGTGCCAGATACACATGTCCCCACAGTGCCAGATATGCCCCCAATGTCAGATACACATGTCCCCATAGTACCAGATATGCCCCCAGTGCCAGATACACATGCCCCCACTGTGCCAGATATGTCCCCAGTGCCAGATACACATGACCCCAGAGTGCCAGATATGCCCCCAATGCCAGATACACATGTCCCAAGTGTGCCAGATATGCCCCCAATGCCAGATACACATGCCCCCACTGTGCCAGATACACATGTCCCCAGAGTGTCAGATACACTTGTCCCCAGAGTGCCAGATATGCCCCCAGCGCCAGATACACATGCCCCCACAATGCCAGATATGCCCCCAGTGCCAAATACACATGTCCCCACAGTGCTAGATACACATGCCCCCAGAGTGCCAGATATGCCCCCAGTGCCAGATACACACGTCCCCAATAGTGCCAGATATGCCCCCAGTACCAGAAACACATGCCCCCACAGTGCCAGATACACATGCCCCCAGAGTGCCAGCTATGCCCCCAGTCCCAGATACACAAGTCCCCACACAGTGCCCCCCCCCCCCCCCAAAGTGCTGCTCACCGCGCTGCTGCTGCTGGCTGTTCTCTTGGGCAGGGAGGAGAGCATAGAGTGCGCCTCTCCTGCCCCTCAGTCTCCGGTGGCAGTGCTCCAATTAGGCGCCAATCAAAGCTTGCAGTCCGGCAGCCAATCAGGACCCTTAGCTGCCGGTCCGCAAGCTCTGATTGGCTCACGGGCCAGCACCACTTACATGGGCGCTTGTGGGAGGCGAATCGGCGGGCCGGACACTGCGGCTGCAGTGCAGGGACTTGGCTCCAGGGCCGGCTCCAATATGGCGCGAGCTAGCGGCGCCCATTAAGTGTGGCGCCCTGTTCAGCCGCTCTATTGGAACGTGCCTGGAGCCGGCCCTGTCAGTCCTTATATTATTATTACAAGTTATTTATATAGCGAACACATATTCATCAGCGCTTTACAGAGAATATTTGCTCATTCACATCAGTCCCTGCCCCAGTGGAGCTTACAATCTATATTTCCTATCACATGTACACACATTCACGCTAGGGTTAATTTTGTTGGGAGCCAGTTAACCTACCAGTATATTTTTGGATTGTGGGAGGAAACCGGAGTACCCGGAGGAAACCCACGCAAGTACAGGGAGAATATACAAACTCTGGACAGTTAGGGCCATGGTGGGAATCGAACCCATGACATCAGTGCTAACCATTACACCATCCATATTTATACCCAGAGTACTTGCCCTATAAGGCTACCCAGAGCCGGCCCTAACCAATATGATGCCCTAGGCAAGATTTTGGCTGGTGCCCCCTAGCACCACCGCTGGTTCCGCCTCTGACCTTTCACCTCTTTCCTAGCACCACCACCCCTCATCCATAGCAGTCCTTATTTTGGTGTTTGTACCCCCTATATTTTAAATAGGAACAGTTCACACATCTGGCGCACAGCCCAAAAAGGGGTGTGTTTTTGCTGGCAAGGGGCCTGGCCACACAATAGTAACCCCAATTCCAATTACGCCACACAGTACTGCAACTTTATTCACATTTGATCATTCGATAGTGTCCATAATTCATATTACATCCCACAGTAGTATCACTTTACCTTTTAAATGTTACTCCTCACAGTAGAGCCCCTTATTCATATTACATCACACTGAATTGCTCCTTCTTCACATTACACCACACCCTATTGCTCTTTATTCACATTACACGACACAGTAGTGCCCTTTCTATATGCAATGCCACATAGTAGAGCACCTTATATACATAATGCCACACAGTAATGCCCCTTACACATATGAGACACATTATTAATGTCCTTATAAGCATAATGCGCCTTACACATTGTGACAGCCTTTATTAATGCCCTTTTACACATAATGTCCCTTACACATATGCTGCACATTATTAATGATCAAATACACATAATGACACACATAGTGCCCCCTACACATTTGCTGCACATTATTAATGCCCTTTTACACATAATGACACACATACAGTAGTACCCTGTTACACATATGCCGCACATTATTAATGCCCTTTTACACATAATGACACACATAGTGCCCCTTACACATATGTTGCACATTATTAATACATTTTTACATGACACACATAATGCTCCGTACACATACTCCGAACACTACTGCACAACCAACCCACTCACATGCACACAGCACTCACACTGCCACTAACACTGTGACCTCTGCCTCTGCTTGGATACAGATGTGTCCTCATAAATCTTGCCTCAATGCTAACGTCGGGCACATTTTTTTTAATGAAAATGCATCTTATTTGCATTACTATGTGGCTAGGATGCACAAGCAGCTTCTGCTGATTACAATGATATGCAGCATGCCTATATACTGTGTGAGACTGTGGCTGTATCTGCATATGAAATGCTACACACAGAATATAGGCATGCCGCATATCATTTTAATCAGCAGAAGCTGCTGATGCCCCTAGGCATATCAAATGCCCTAGGCAATTGCCTAGTATGCCTATGGCCGGCTCTGAGGCTACCTCAGCCTCCAAATTAGGGAGTGAGGTCAGAAGAGAGAACAAGGTCAACAGCACATCGTTCGCCAACAGTGACAATTTATATTTTGAGTCTAAAATTGGGATACCCTTAATATCTGGATTACCTCGCATTTTAGCTGCCAGATGTTCAATGCTTAACGCATAGAGTAAAGGTGAAAGCGGGCAGCCTTGCCTAATACCATTACGCAGATTAAATGGCAGTCAAGAAAGCCCGTTAACAGATACAAGCGCAGTAGGGTTGAAGTATAAAGCTTGTATTGCTGTGAGAAAGTCACCTCAAAAGCCATAGAACTGCAGTACATAAAACATACAGGACATTCTGTCAAAGGCTTTCTCCGCATCTAATGAAAGCATGACTGCAGGAATTTTGAGGCCGTTAATGTGAGTAACGAGATTAACCGTGCAACGCGTATTATCTAGAGCTTGTCTGGTTGGCACGAAACCGACCTGGTCTGTGTCAATTAATTGTTGTAAATAGTTTACTCTATTTGCTAGTACTGTCGCAAATAACTTAATATCTGCGTTAATCAGAGATATTGGCCCTCATTCCGAGTTGTTCGCTCGTTAGTGGTTTTTGCAACGGAGCGATTTGTCGCAAACTGCGCATGCGCAATGTTCGCAGTGCGTCTGCGCCAAGTAAATTTGCCAAAAAGTTAGGTATTTTACTCACGGATTAACGAAGAAATTTCTTCGTTCTGGTGATTGGAGTGTGATTGACAGGAAGTGGGTGTTTCTGGGCGGAAACTGGCCGTTTTATGGGTGTGTGCGGAAAAACGCTGCCGTTTCTGGGAAAAACGCGGGAGTGGCTGGAGAAACGGGGGAGTGTCTGGGCGAACGCTGGGTGTGTTTGTGACGTCAAACCAGGAACGAAACTGACTGAACTGATCACAGTGGCAGAGTAAGTCCCGAGCTACTCAGAAACTGCAAAGAAATTTCTATTCGCAATTATGCGAATCTTTCATTCGCAATTCTGCAAAGCTAAGATTCACTCCCAGTAGGCGGCGGCTTAGCGTGTGCAAAGCTGCTAAAAGCAGCTAGCGAGCGAACAACTCGGAATGAGGGCCATTGGTCTATAATTTGTACAGCAAGTAGTGTCATTCTGGGCATCTTCTTTTTATTAGTGAAAAGTTGGCTGCAATTGAGAAATAGCTTGAAGATGATTGCTTTCTGATTATATCTAGCAGAACAGGCTGAGCAAATGAGTCCAAACAATTGCAGGCAAGGGCGTGGTATCAACCTTTGCACATATGTAATATTTGCTTCCAGTTGCCAAGACTGAGTTCCTGAGTACCATAACAACGGCACTGCTGCCTGTTACAGTAGATAGTACTGCAAGAACATACAGTATGAGCTGAGTGTGCGTATGTATATCTATCTATCTATCTATCTATCTATCTATCTATCTATCTATATATATATATATATATATATATATATATATTGTATTTTGTGCTGTAAAGACAAATGTAAACCACTTTCAGTCCCATTTGGAGAAGGTGCTGTATAAATAACATTATATATATATATATATATATATATATATATATTTCATTAATTCTTTCCCTCAAAATTCTACACTCAATACCCCATAATGACAATGTGAATAAAGTTTTTTTTTTATTTTTGCAAATTAATGAAACATAGAAAACTAAGAAATCACATGTACATAAGTATTCACAGTCTTTGCTCAATACTTTATTGATGCACCTTTGGCAGCAATTACAGCCTCAAATTCACTCCTATGTAGGATAAAACTTAATAGACATCAAGTGCCCACAGGCGTCTCCATGCAATGCAATGTATGCAGAGGAGCTAAGATGCTACCCAATTCACAGGAGCCAACACGCCAACACATTCAGCAGAGGGGAGCCATATTAAGTTTTATCCTAAATATAAGTGAATTTATGTGTTACCTATGGAACCACCCAGAGAATGTCAGTGAGTTCAGTTACATCGTCCCTTAATATTGATGTATACCATGATGATATGATGTAGGCTTGTTTTGAAAAAGATTCAGCACATGAAACGTCAACTGTTATAGAGTCATGATTATACCGGAATAAAATTTTGTTGCACTATTTGGAGATATCTTTTCTTGGAGAGTGCCCCTCCATTCTTTTGGAATCTACAAATAAATAAGTGGATCCACCCATTCAGTGGATCTTTACTGGGAGCACCCCATTGATGAAATTTATTGATGTGAGTGCAGAACACATGTGGAGATATATGGCATACTGGAATGTTAGGAGACAAGAGATACTGGAATGTTCCAAAAGCCATTTGATTCTTATCAGTGAGTGGGGGAGTTTATGACCCAAACCAGTTCTGGCAGACCCTGCCACATGTACGGGGGTAGGACAGGAAGTGAGGAGTTTTTTTGAACAAAGGAAAGGGCAGTTAGTCAGTTGGAGAGTGGGAGCTGACCAGGCATGATGGGCACAGGCAAAGTGTCCAGGGAAGAGAGCCCATGCTGGGGCTGTGGGACAGGCATGGCATCCCACAGCCCCTGGCATTATGCAGCAGTGTGTGGATGCTGCTGGGAAGAGCAAGAGATTGCAGATTCGCAGTGTGGGAGTAGCAGCTGGATGGGAGGTGTGTGTTTTGGGAGAGGACAGTCTGGGTGAGTGGTAGGAAACCAGCGACGAGTCCAGAAGAGATCCTACTTAGATAGACTGTAGAGATCCCCCAGCTAATAGGGGGAGAATGCACCGAAAAGATTATCAGTTTGCGGACGCCGCACTACTGATTCCCAGAGACTGCGCAGGTACGCAGGTATGTAATGTGATGCTGTCCCATCATTGTTTTGTTTTTTTTTTAATCTGTTTTTATTGAAATTTTATTAGCATAAGAAAATAACAGGTACAAAAAGGTAATCAGTTCAAAAATGTAAGATCACAAGGTCAAGGCGTATGAGATACCTGTATAGAACATTGAAGCAATCTTAGTAGACCATAAACCAACAAAAAATAAGCAGTCAAGAAATAGAATCTGAAGCCGAGAAGCAGGGGCATCTTAAGAGAGGAGGGGGCCCGTGTGCACACTCCGGGTGGGCCCACTCCTCACCACAGCGCCATAGGCTCCGGCAATATGCCAAAGTCTACTGCGCGTGCGCAGTTCTCCCGAAACATGGTGCCCACCATGTTTTGGAGACAAAGAAATAACTGCGCATGCGCGGCGGCCATTAGAGATGTGCAGCAGAATTTTTTCGGGTTTTGTGTTTTGGTTTTGGATTCGGTTCCGCGGCCATATTTTGGATTCGGGCGTGTTTTGGCAAAACCTCCCTGAAAATATTTTGGCGGATTCGGGTGTGTTTTGGATTCGGGTGTTTTTTTTAAAAAACCCTCAAAAACAGCTTAAATCATAGAATTTGGGGGTCATTTTGACACCATAGTATTATTAACCTCAATAACCATAATTTCCACTCATTTCCAGTCTATTCTGAACACCTCACACCTCACAATATTATTTTTAGTCCTAAAATTTGCACCAAGGTCGCTGGATGACTAAGCTAAGCGACCCAAGTGGGCGGCACAAACACCTGGCCCATCTAGGAGTGGCACTGCAGTGTCAGACAGGATGGCACTTAAAAAAATTAGCCCCAAACATCACATGATGCAGAGATTAAAAAAAAAGAGGTGCAAGATGGAATTGTCCTTGGGCCCTCCCACCCACCCTTATATTGTATAAACAGGACATGCACACTTTAACAAACCCATCATTTCAGCCACAGGGTCTGCCACACGACTGTGGCTGAAATGACTGGTTGGTTTGGGCCCCCACCAAAAAAGAAGCAATCAATCTCTCCTTGCACAAACTGGCTCTACAGAGGCAAGATGTCCACCTCCTCCTCATCGTCCGATTCCTCACCCCTTTCACTGTGTACATCCCCCTCCTCACAGAGTATTAATTCGTCCCCACTGGAATCCACCATCTCAGGTCCCTGTGTACTTTCTGGAGGCAATAGCTGGTGAATGTCTCCACGGAGGAATTGATTATAATTCATTTTGATGAACATCATCTTCTACACATTTTCTGGAAGTAACCTCGTACGCCGATCGCTGACAAGGTGACCGGCTGCACTAAACACTCTTTCGGAGTACACACTGGAGGGGGGGGGGGGGGGGCAACTTAGGTAAAATAAAGCCAGTTTGTGCAAGGGCCACCAAAATGTCTCTTTTTCCTGCCAGTATACGTATGGACTGTCTGACGTGCCTACTTGGATGCTGTCACTCATATAATCCTCCACCATTCTTTCAATGGTGACAGAATCATATGCAGTGACAGTAGACGACATGTCAGTAATCGTTGGCAGGTCCTTCAGTCCAGACCAGATGTCAGCACTCGCTCCAGACTGCCCTGCATCACCGCCAGTGGGTGGGCTCAGAATTCTTAGCCTTTTCCTCGCAGCCCCAGTTGCGGGAGAATGTGAAGGAGGAGCTGTTGACGGGTCACGTTCCGCTTGACTTGACAAGTGTCTCACCAGCAGGTCTTTGAACATGTGCAGACTTGTGTCTGCCGGAAAGAGCGATACAACGTAGGCTTTAAACCTAGGATTGAGCGCGGTGGTCAAAATGTAGTGCTCTTATTTCAACAGATTGACCACCCGTGAATCCTGGTTAAGCGAATTAAGGGCTCCATCCACAAGTCCCACATGCCTAGCGGAATCGCTCTGTTTTAGCTCCTCCTTCAATCTCTCCAGCTGCTTCTGCAAAAGCCTGATGAGGGGAATGACCTGACTCAGGCTGGCAGTGTCTGAACTGACTTCATGTGTGGCAAGTTCACTGCGCTTGAGTCAGGTGCATTCCCCCTCCTTTGCCTATATCGTAGGCAGATGTATAGGCTTGAATGGCCTTTTGCTGCTCCTCCATCCTCTGAAGCATATAGAGCAGGCATTCCTAACCACGGTCCTCAAGGCACACCAACAGTGCAGGTTTTAGTGATATCCAGGCTTCAGCACAGGTGACTTAATTAGTAGCTCAGTTATTTTGATTTAACCATCTGTGCTGCAGCCTGGATATTACTAAAACCTGCACTGTTGGTGTGCCTTGAGGACTGTGGTTGGGAATGCCTGATATAGAGGGTTGAATTCCACCTCGTTACCACCTCTTGCTTCAGATGATGGCGGGGCAGGTTCAGGAGTGTTTGCTGGTGCTCCAGTCTTCGGCACGCGGTGGCTGAATGCCGTATGTGGCCCGCAATTCTTCGGGCCACCGACAGCATCTCTTGCACGCCCCTGTCGTTTTTTAAATAATTCTGCACCACCAAATTTAATTCAATGTATGTGCAAGACATGGGACGTGCTGGAATTTTCCCACATGTAATGCACGCACAATATTGGTGGCGTTGTCCGATGTCACAAATCCCCAGGAGAGTCCAATTGGGCTAAGCCATTCTGCGATGATGTTCCTCAGTTTCCGTAAGAGGTTGTAAGCTGTGTGCCTCTTATGGAAAGCGGTGATACAAAGCGTAGCCTGCCTAGGAACGAGTTGGCGTTTGCGAGATGCTGCTACTGGTGCCGCCGCTGCTGTTCTTGCTGCGGGAGGCAATACATCTACCCAGTGGGCTGTCACAGTCATATATTCCTGAGTCTGCCCTGCTCCACTTGTCCACATGTCAGTGGTTAAGTGGACATTGGGTACAACTGCATTTTTTAGGACACTGGTGACTCTTTTTCTGACGTCTGTGTACATTCTCGGTATCGCCTGCCTAGAGAAGTGGAACCTAGATGGTATTTGGTACCGAGGACACACTACCTCAAGAAATTCTCTAATTCCCTGTGAATTAACGGTGGATACCGGACACACGTTTAACACCAACACAGCTGCCAAGGCCTGAGTTATCCGCTTTGCAGCAGGATGATTGCTGTCATATTTCATCTTCCTCGCAAAGGACTGTTGGACAGTCAATTGCTTACTGGAAGTAGTACAAGTGGTCTTCCGACTTCCCCTCTGGCATGACAATCGACTCCCAGCAGCAACAACAGCAGCGCCAGCAACAGTAGGCGTTACACTCAAGGATCTATCGGAGGAATCCCAGTTAGGAGAGGACTTGTCAGACGGGTGTAGTACGGGTGACCGGCGGTCTCCTGACCGCCGGTCACCTTACCGACGCCGGGATCCCGGCAGCATACCGACGCCGGGATCCCGGCGGGGAGGGGCGAGTGCAGCAAGCCCCTTGCGGGCTCGGTGGCGACCTGCGGTCGCCACGGGTTCTATTCCCACTCTATAGGTGTCGTGGACACCCACGAGTGGAAATAGTCCCTGTTGGTCGGCATGCCGACCATCGGGATAGTGAGCCGTCGGGCTCACGGAGGAGGTCATGTGACTGTCGGTCAGCCGACCGGCGGTCACATGACTACCACCCTGTCAGACTTGCCAGTGACATGGCCTGCAGGACTATTGGCGTTCCTGACTAAGGAGGAAATTGACACTGAGGGAGTTGGTGGTGTGGTTTGCAGGAGCTTGGGTACAAGAGGAAGGGATTAAGTTGTCAGTGGACTGCTTCCGCTGTCACCCAAAGTTTTTGAACTTGTGAATGACTTCTGATGAATGTGCTCCAGGTGACGTATAAGGGAGGATGTTCCTAGGTGGTTAACATCCTTACCCCTACTTATTACAGCTTGACAAAGGCAACACACGGCTTGACACCTGTTGTCCGCATATCTGTTAAAATAATTCCACACGAAGAGATGATTTTTTTTTTTGTAATTTGACCAGGCATGTCAATGGCCATATTCATCCCATGGACAACAGGTGTCTCCCCGGGTGCCTGACTTAAACAAACCACCTCACCATCAGAATCCTCCTTGTCAGTTTCCTCCTCAGCGCCAGCAACACCCATATCCTCATCCTGGTGTACTTCAACAGTGACATCTTCAATTTGACTATCAGGAACTGGACTGTGGGTGCTCCTTCCAGCACTTGCAGGGGGCGTGCAAATGGTGGAAGGCGCCAAATCTTCCCGTCCAGTGTTGGGAAGGTCAGGCATCGCAACCGACACAATTGGACTCTCCTTGGGGATTTGTGATTTAGAAGAATGCACAGTTCTTTGCTGTGCTTTTGCCAGCTTAAGACTTTTCATTTTTCTAGCGGGAGGATGTGTTTCCATCCTCATGTGAAGCTGAACCACTAGCCATGAACATAGGCTAGGGCCTCAGCCGTTCCTTGCCACTCCGTGTCGTAAATGGCATATTGGCAAGTTTACGCTTCTCCTCAGACGCTTTTAATTTAGATTTTTGGGTCATTTTACTGAACTTTTGTTTTTTGGATTTTACATGCTCTCTACTATGACATTGGGCATCGGCCTTGGCAGACGACGTTGATGGCATTTCATAGTCTCGGCCATGACTAGTGGCAGCAGCTTCAGCACTAGGTGGAAGTTGATCTTGATCTTTCCCTATTTTACCCTCCACATTTTTGTTCTCCATTTTTTAATGTGTGGAATTATATGCCAGTAATATATCAATAGCAATGGCCTCCTGTACTGTACTATATGTATACTGCTAGTCACCAAAATGCTGCACTGTCCTACTATATACTGCTCACAATAATGCAGCACAGAGATAGTATACTTGACACAGAGCTGCAAGATACAGCAATGGCCTACTGTACTGTATTATGGGGGTCATTCCGAGTTGTTCGCTCGTTGCCAATTTTCGCAACGGAGAGATTAAGGTGAAAATGCGCATGCGCATGGTACGCAGTGCGCATGCGCTAAGTAGTTTAGCTCAAAACTTAGTAGATTTACTCACGTCCGACCGAAGAATTTCCATCATTGAAGTGATCGGAGTGTGATTGACAGGAAGTGGGTGTTTCTGGGCGGAAACTGGCCGTTTTTTGGGAGTGTGCGGAAAAACGCAGGCGTGCCTGGATAAAACGCGGGAGTGTCTGGAGAAACGGGGGAGTGGCTGGCTGAACGCAGGGCATGTTTGTGACGTCAAACCAGGAACGAAACGGGCTGAGCTGATCGCAGTGTAGGAGTAAGTCTCAAGCTACTCAGAAACTGCTAAGAATTTTCTATTCGTAATTCTACTAATCTTTCATTCGCAATTCTGCTAAGCTAAGATACACTCCCAGAGGGCGGCAGCCTAGCGTGTGCAATGCTGCTAAAATCTGCTAGCGAGCGAACAACTCAGAATGACCCCCCATATGTATACTGCTGGTCACCAAAATGCTGCACTGTTCTACTATATAGTGCTCACAATAATGCAGCACAGAGATAGTATACTTGACACAGAGCTGCAAGATACAGCAATGGCCAACTGTACTGTACTACTATATGTATACTGCCTTGTCACCAAAATGCTGCACTGTCCTACTTTATACTGCTCACAATAATGTAGCACAGAGATAGTATACTTGACACAGAACTGCAAGATACAGCAATGGCCTACTGTACTGTACTATATGTATACTGCTGGTCACCAAAATGCTGCACTGTCCTACTATATACTGCTCACAATAATGCAGCACAGAGATAGTATACTTGACACAGAGCTGCAAGATACAGCAATGGCCTACTGTACTGTACTAGGGAGGTCATTCCGAGTTGTTCGCTCGCAAGCGGATTTTAGCAGATTTGCTCATGCTAAGCCGCCGCCTACTGGGAGTGAATCTTAGCATCTTAAAATTGCGAACGATGTATTCGCAATATTGCGATTACACACCTCGTAGCAGTTTCTGAGTAGCTCCAGACTTACTCGGCATCTGCGATCATTTCAATGCTTGTCGTTCCTGGTTTGACGTCACAAACACACCCAGCGTCCGCCCAGACACTCCTCCGTTTCTCCGGCCACTCCTGCGTTTTTTCCGGAAACGGTAGCGTTTTTTCCCACACGCCCATAAAACGGCCTGTTTCCGCCCAGTAACATCCATTTCCTGTCAATCACATTACGATCGCCAGAACGATGAAAATGCCGTGAGTAAAATTCCTAAGTGCATAGCAAATTTACTTGGCGCAGTCGCAGTGCGGACATTGCGCATGCGCATTAAGCGGAAAATCGCTGCGATGCGAAGATTTTTACCGAGCGAACAACTCGGAATGACCTCCTATATGTATACTGCTGGTCACCAAAATGCTGCACTGTCCTACTATATACTGTTCACAATAATGCAGCACAGAGATAGTATACTTCACACAGAGCTGCAAGATACAGCAATGACCTACTGTACTGTACTATATGTATACTGCTGGTCACCAAAATGCTGCACTGTCCTACTATATACCGCTCACAATAATGCAGCACAGAGATAGTATACTTGACACAGAGTTGCAAGATACAGCAATGGCCTACTGTACTGTACTATATGTATACTGCTGGTCACCAAAATGCTGCACTATCCTACTATATACTGTTCACAATAATGCAGCACAGAGATAGTATACTTGACACAGAGCTGCAAGATACAGCAATGGCCTACTGTACTGTACTATATGTATACCGCTGGTCACCAAAATGCTGCACTGTCCTACTATATACCGCTCACAGTAATGCAGCACAGAGATAGTATACTTGACACAGAGCTGCAAGATACAGCAATGGCCTACTGTACTGTACTATATGTATACTGCTGGACACCAAAATGCTGCACTGTCCTACTATATACCGCTCACAGTAATGCAGCACAGAGATAGTATACTTGACACAGAGCTGCAAGATACAGCAATGGCCTACTGTACTATATGTATACTGCTGGTCACCAAAATGCTGCACTGTCCTACTATATACTGCTCACAATAATGCAGCACAGAGATAGTATACTTGAGCTGCAAGATGCAGCAATGACCTACTGTACTGTACTACTATAATTATATACTGGTGGTCCCCACAATGCAGCACACTGAGCACAGATATTTGCAGCACACTGAGCACAGATATGGAGCGTTTTCAGCAGAGAATACAGATATTTTCAGCACACTGAACACAGATATTTGCAGCACACTGAGCGCAGATATTTGCAGCACACTGAGCACAGTTATGGAACTTTTCAGGGAGAGAACGCAGCCACAGCCTCTCCGTTCAATCTCCAATGCACGAGTGAAAATGGCGGCGACGCACGGCTCTTTATATAGAATACGAATCTCGCGAGAATCCGACAGCGGGATGATGACTTTCGGGCGCGTTCAGGTTAACCGAGCAAGGCGGGAAGATCCGAGGCTGCCTCGGAACTGTGTAAAATAGGTGAAGTTCGGGGGGGTTCGGATCTCGGAGAACCGAACCCGCTCATCTCTATTTTTTATATTTTTTTGGCTGCTACGGCTGCCGCTGCAGCGCCCGGCGGTGGACTTGGGACAGGTGAGTAGGAAATTATGGGTGCAATGTGTGCGGTGTGGGCCCCCATGACATTGCACCCATGATAGAAACGCCAGTGCCGAGAAGAGATGAACCAGTCACTCCCATCTCAATATTCACATGACAAATAGAAAAATAATAATAAAATACATTAATAAGAAAGATGAGACAAAGGACGAGGGGAGACACAAGAGGAAAGAATGGGGGGGAGGGGGGGAGAAGATCACAAAGCAATCAGACAATCATCTGTAGCATTTAAGACCTTAATGAGATCTGCCTTAGAAGATACCATTCAGTCTTCTCAAAGACTGTGAATATTTGAGATTGAGTGGAAAGTGGGAGTGAGTGAATATACCATTCCCATCGTTTATAAGATTTTATAATACAAGTTTCTATGTTCATCAGAGCAGTTCCACGGTCATAATATAATATTTGTAGCAGTTTCCTATGAACTTCCAGCATTGTAGGTTTTGACCTGGAACCCAATATGTGAGGAGTACTTTCTTAGAGACCGTGACCAATATAGTCAAGAATGGTATAACTTTTGGTTTGTCTACACCCAGGTCCCAATGGGAAAAATTTGCACATAAACATGCTACGGGGTCAGGAGAGACATGGGTATGGAAGAGGGTGTTAATAAATGAGAGGACCTTATGCCAAAACTTTCGAATGGGTCCACATTCCCAAAAATTGTGGTAAACGGTTGCAGAATGTCCCATCATTGTTTATGCTGTTATTGCCATTGAAGCGAATGGAAGGAAATGCGGAACTGCTGTAATCTGATATAATCGAAACAAAGTTTGTGCTGGAGGGAGAAGAACAATGGATTAAATGTTATTACTGTGATGACCCAGTCTGAACTTTAAATAAACTGCTTGCTGTTGGTGATAAGATGGCCTGGCGTCCAATGCTTTAAATCACTGAAGGACCCGACGCTGCCCGGGAATTACAGATATATATATATATATATATATATGTGTGTGTGTGTGTGTGTGTATGTGTGTATATATATATATATATATATATATATATCTCTATCTATCTGTAATTCCCGGGCAGCGCACATCACACAGGGAGAGGGGGACTGCAGCATGAGTGTCCTCGCTGTCCCAGCCTGAAGTGTCGCTGCTTGCAATGGGGGGGGAGAAGGGGGTGACCGTGATGGTACAGGGGCCCCTGCTGGCTCCTCCAACAGGCCCAGGTAACGAGAACCGTCAAACCCACCCCACTCCCCCACACACACCTTGATGCTTCTGCACACACATCCTGGCAGGCATTTGCTTTGCATCAGTTTCAGCATTGCACTCAGTGCTCAGTATAATAATGCCATTCTATGTGAGCACCAGGGCCGGTTCTAGGGCTTCTAGCGCCCCGGGCGGGCAATAGGGGCGTGGCTTCATACAGGGGGCATGGTCAGTTACACCCCCTGTACAGTAGTAGTGCCGCTGAAATGATGTGCGGTGCGCGATGACGTCATCGTGCACCGCACAGTAAAGGTCCTCTCCACGAAGGGAAACTAGACGCTACGCGTCTAGTTCCCTTCACAGCGGGGGGGCAGATGCAGCGGGACAGAGCGGGCAGCGGGGGGCACAGCAGCAGCGGATCTTGCCATGGTGTGGCGCCCTCCGGATGGCGCCGGCGCCCTCTGGAAGGCGGCGCCCCAGGCAAAAGTCCTGCTTGCCCGTGGCAAGATCCGCTACTGGTGAGCACTAACTACACTATGCTGTAGGGAGGCTTTGAGAACATGCTTCTGTTAAAAGCAAAGACAAAGTACAAGATTTTGTAAAAGGCATTGTTTTTCAAGATTCGTATATAAGAGCCATAAGGTTTAGGAAATATAAGAAGGAAAGCAATCTCCATCGCCTATCTGGCAACAATTCCCATGTAATCACTATGCCAACTCTTTTAAACATTGGCAGTGTAATATTACAGTCATCTTAAGCTGCACAGGTTCACTGAACACAAACCAAGTCATGAATGTTTAATCAGAGAGAGCTGAGTAAGGAGGTTGCATTGTAACGTGCAAACATAACAACAACTCGGGAGGTTAAAGAGGTCGGTTATTGGTTTGACCATGTAACAAATGAGACCTTGGTAGGAAACAGAAACTGTAGGTGAAAGTATTTATGTCCAGTTTCAGTGAGACAGGAATTAAGGCAGGAATGTGAAAGAACGATAAACTGTTTTTGTGGTTTATGCAACATTTTCCAAACTGCCTGTAGAAAACCAATTATCAGCATACACAGATTATTTATATAAGTAATCATTACACATTCCCAGGGCTGGCAACAGAAATCTTGGGGCCCGGTACAGTGATATATATATATATATATATATATATTAGTGATGAGCGGGTTCGGTTTCTCGGAAACCGAACCCCCCCAAACTTCACCTTTTTTACACGGGTCCGAGGCAGGTTAGAACCTTCCCGCCTTGCTCGGCTAACCCGAGCGCGCCCGAACATCATCATCCCGCTGTCGGATTCTCGCGAGATTCGGATTCTATATAAGCAGCCGCGCGTCGCCGCCATTTTCACTCGTGCATTGGAGATGATAGGGAGAGGACGTGGCTGGCGTCCTCTCCGTTTATTGTAGAAGTTGATTGGTTGTTTATTGCTTAATTGTGGGGAGGATTGGGGAGCAGCTGTTAGGAGTACAGTGCAGAGTTTTGCTGATAAGTGACCACCAGTTTTTATCCGTTCTCTGCCTGAAAAAAACGCTCCATACCATATCTGTGCTCAGTGTGCTGCATAATATATCTGTGCTGAGTGCTCACACTGCTTAATTGTGGGGACAGGGGAGCAGCTATAGCAGGAGTACAGTGCAGAGTTTTGCTGACAGTGACCACCAGTATACGCTCTCTGCCTGAAAAACACTCCATATCTGTGCTCAGTGTGCTGCTTTATTGTGGGGACTGGGGACCACCAGTATAATTAATATTATATAGGAGGAGTACAGTGCAGAGTGCACTGCTGTACCTACCTCTGTGTCGTCACTCATCATCCATTAAGTATACTATCCATCTACATTCTATACCTGTGGTGCATTTTAGTTTTGCAGTTTGCTGACAGTGTCCACCAGTATACTATATATAGCAGTACGGTAGGCCACTGCTGTACCTACCTCTGTGTCGTCACTCGTCATCCATTAAGTATACTATCAATCTACATTCTATACCTGTGGTGCATTTTAGTTTTGCAGTTTGCTGACAGTGTCCACCAGTATACTATATATAGCAGTACGGTAGGCCACTGCTGTACCTACCTCTGTGTCGTCACTCGTCATCCATTAAGTATACTATCCATCTACATTCTATACCTGTGGTGCATTTTAGTTTTGCAGTTTGCTGACAGTGTCCACCAGTATACTATATATAGCAGTACGGTAGGCCACTGCTGTACTTACCTCTGTGTCATCACTCGTCATCCATTAAGTATACTATCCATCTACATTCTATACCTGTGGTGCATTTTAGTTTTGCAGTTTGCTGACAGTGTCCACCAGTATACTATATATAGCAGTACGGTAGGCCACTGCTGTACCTACCTCTGTGTCGTCACTCGTCATCCATTAAGTATACTATCCATCTACATTCTATACCTGTGGTGCATTTTAATTTTGCAGTTTGCCGACAGTGTCCACCAGTATACTATATATAGCAGTACGATACGAAAGGCCACTGCTGTGCCTACCTCTGTGTCGTCATTAAGTATACTATCCATCTACATTATATACCTGTGGTGCATTTTAGTTTTGCAGTTTGCCGACACAGTGACCACCAGTATACTATATATAGCAGTACGATACGGAAGGCCACTGCTGTGCCTACCTCTGTGTCGTCATTAAGTATACTATCCATCTACATTCTATACCTGTGGTGCATTTTAGTTTTGCAGTTTGCTGACAGTGACCACCAGTATATATATATATACAGCGACCTTGGTGCGCCTCTTTTTTTCTTTGCATCATGTGCTGTTTGGGGACAATTTTTTTGAAGTGCCATCCTGCCTGACACTGCAGTGCCACTCCTAGATGGGCCAGGTGTTTGTGTCGGCCACTTGGGTCGCTTAGCTTAGTCACACAGCGACCTTGGTGCGCCTCTTTTTTTCTTTGCATCATGTGCTGTTTGGGGACAATTTTTTTGAAGTGCCATCCTGCCTGACACTGCAGTGCCACTCCTAGATGGGCCAGGTGTTTGTGTCGGCCACTTGTGTCGCTTAGCTTAGTCACACAGCGACCTTGGTGCGCCTCTTTTTTTCTTTGCATCATGTGCTGTTTGGGGACTATTTTTTTGAAGTGCCATCCTGCCTGACACTGCAGTGCCACTCCTAGATGGGCCAGGTGTTTGTGTCGGCCACTTGTGTCGCTTAGCTTAGCCATCCAGCGACCTCGGTGCAAATTTTAGGACTAAAAATAATATTGTGAGGTGTGAGGTGTTCAGAATAGACTGGAAATGAGTGGAAATTATGGTTATTGAGGTTAATAATACTATGGGATCAAAATGACCCCCAAATTCTATGATTTAAGCTGTTTTTTAGGGTTTTTAAAAAAAAAACACCCGAATCCAAAACACACCCGAATCCGACAAAAAATTTTCGGTGAGGTTTTGCCAAAATGCGTCCGAATCCAAAACACGGCCGCGGAACCGAACCCAAAACCAAAACACAAAACCCGAAAAATTTCCGGTGCACATCACTAATATATATATATATATATATATATATATAAAGCAAAGAAGAAAAATACTTTTCCTGCGCTAAAGGTAAGCAGCACTACTGAAAGTCCACCTTTTAGTGGGAACTTAAAAATAGATGAACACAATACAAAACAGAGTGCGCTATAGCATATACAATGATTGAATATTATTCAGTTTCACAAACCGTAATTGAAGGTTCTCTTGGATTTCGTTCCTCTTGTTGGCTTCCCAATTTGGGCCTGCAGAGAAACCCACTCATCAGAGAAAGATGTCAGTCAGAGGGGTAAATTTACTAAGATTCGTATTTTCCCGTTTCAGGTCAAAGTTCAATCACGAATGACATCGAAAGTGTAAAACTGCAACTTTTTGAATTTATTACGACTAATTTACTAAGCTGTCGTATTCGGGTTTTTCTTTTGTTCCGATGTCGATGTCATTCGTGTTTTTTTTTTTACGGCAGTGATTAGCAAAACACTGCCGACTTTTTAAAAATGAATCTCGGCCGGATCTGTGTGATCCGTGCTGGGGTTCTTTTTTTTTTTTTTTTTAAATTAAACCCTGTAAAATCACAAAAAAAAAATGCGTGGGGTCCCCCCTCCTAAGCATAACCAGCCTCGGGCTCTTTGAGCCGATCCTGGTTGCAAAAATATGGGGTAAAAAATGACAGGGGTTCCCCCATATTTAAGCAACCAGCATCGGGCTCTGCGCCTGGTCCTGGTTCCAAAAATACGGGGGACAAAAAGAGTAGGGGTCCCCCGTATTTTTAAAACCAGCACCGGGCTCCACTAGCTGGACAGATAATGCCACAGCCGGGGGTCACTTTTATATAGTGCCCTGCGGCCGTGGCATCAAATATCCAACTAGTCACCCCTGGCCGGGGTACCCTGGGGGAGTGGGGACCCCTTCAATCAAGGGGTCCCCCCCCCCCAGCCACCCAAGGGCCAGGGGTGAAGCCCGAGGCTGCCCCCCCCCCCCATCCAATTGGCTGCGGATGGGGGGCTGATAGCCTTTTGTCAAAATGAAAAGATATTGTTTTTAGTAGCAGTACTACAAGTCCCAGCAAGCCTCCCCCGCATGCTGGTACTTGGAGAACCACAAGTACCAGCATGCGGCGGAAAAACGGGCCCGCTGGTACCTGTAGTACTACTACTAAAAAAATACCCAAATAAACACAAGACACACACACCTTGAAAGTAAAGATTTATTACATACATCCACACAAACATATACACATACTTACCTTATGTTCACACGCAGGTCGGTCCTCTTCTCCAGTAGAATCCAAGGGGTACCTGTTGAATAAATTCAACTCACCAGATCCAGGGTCCCAGGGTCCTAGGGGCAACCATTTGTAATCCAGGTACTTGAATAAAATAACAAAACGGATACCCGAGCCACGAACTGAAAGGGGCCCCATGTTTTCACATGGGACTCCTTTCCCCGAATGCCAGAAACCCACTCTGACTTCTGTCTAAGTGGGTTTCTTCAGCCAATCAGGGAGCGCCACGTTGTAGCACTCTCCTGATCGGCTGTGTGCTCCTGTACTGAGTGACAGGCGGCACACGGCAGTGTTACAATGTAGCGCCTATGCGCTCCATTGTAACCAATGGTGGGAACTTTCTGCCCTGCGGTTGACCTAAAGTGACGTCACCGCTGAGCAGAAAGTTCCCACCATTGGTTACAATGGAGCGCATAGGCGCTACATTGTAACACTGCCGTGTGCCGCCTGTCACTCAGTACAGGAGCACACAGCCGATCAGGAGAGTGCTACAACGTGGCGCTCCCTGATTGGCTGAAGAAACCCACTTAGACAGAAGTCAGAGTGGGTTTCTGGCATTCGGGGAAAGGAGTCCCATGTGAAAACATGGGGCCCCTTTCAGTTCGTGGCTCGGGTATCCGTTTTGTTATTTTATTCAAGTACCTGGATTACAAATGGTTGCCCCGAGGACCCTGGGACCCTGGATCTGGTGAGTAGAATTTATTCAACAGGTACCCCTTGGATTCTACTGGAGAAGAGGACCGACCTGCGTGTGAACATAAGGTAAGTATGTATGTATGTTTGTGTGGATGTATGTAATAAATCTTTACTTTCACGGTGTGTGTGTCTTGTCTTTTTTTGGGTATTTTTTTAGTAGTAGTACTACAGGTACCAGCGGGCCCGTTTTTTCCGCCGCATGCTGGTACTTGTGGTTCTCCAAGTACCAGCATGCGGGGGAGGCTTGCTGGGACTTGTAGTACTGCTACTAAAAACAATATCTTTTCATTTTCACAAAAGGCTATCAGCCCCCCATCCGCAGCCAATTGGATGGGGGGGACAGCCTCGGGCTTCACCCCTGGCCCTTGGGTGGCTGGGGGGGGGGACCCCTTGATTGAAGGGGTCCCCACTCCCCCAGGGTACCCCGGCCAGGGGTGACTAGTTGGATATTTGATGCCACGGCCGCAAGGCACTATATAAAAGTGACCCCCGGCTGTGGCATTATCTGTCCAGCTAGTGGAGCCCGGTGCTGGTTTTAAAAATACGGGGGACCCCTACTCTTTTTGTCCCCCGTATTTTTGGAACCAGGACCAGGCGCAGAGCCCGATGCTGGTTGCTTAAATATGGGGGAACCCCTGTCATTTTTTTCCCCATATTTCTGCAACCAGGATCGGCTCAAAGAGCCCGAGGCTGGTTATGCTTAGGAGGGGGGACCCCACGCAATTTTCTTTGAGAAAATAACCACTTTCCCACCCCTTCCCACTGATATACATGCACGGATCTCATGGATCCGTGCATGCCTATCCAATCACGGATAAAAAAAGCAGGTCTGTTTTTTTAAAGCACTTTTTTACGAGTTGTAATTTTTCACGGCAGTGTTTTGTTTTTTTTGGCTTTGCACTTCTTAGTAAATGACCGAGATTCATACTTAAACAGCTGCGTTTTGACCGATGGTGTATTCATTCGTGATTTTATCCTAGGACTTCCAAATATTACGAATGCCCTCATCACTGCCGTGATTTCAGTTTAGTAAATTACCGAGATGACACTTTGATGAAAAAACGGCATCTCGGTCAAAATCGGGACCTTAGTAAATTTACCCCAGAGAGTCTCTTCCTAAATGACATGAACAGATGATCCAGTGATAGGCTGCAGTGGAGTGTTAGCCATTGGACCTTTTTTTTTGTACACACTCCTGTATGCAAATCAGTTATTCATGCTGTGAGAAGAGGGATTTTTTCAGATTTCTTGTGGGGTCCACTGCTGACCTTTTTTCTGCTAATATAGACCTTTGATTATCTATCGTGAAGACAGGTTTTTCCACACTTTTCACTTTGTCTAAATTCTGACTAGCGTTTGGTGACGTTCAGTGCGGATCACCCATTGAGGTAGAAAGTGCCTCTATTATCACTACGGCCTGAGTATCACAATTGATCACATTAGTCCTGAGCAATCCTTATTTAAACTATAGAGGTGGTAATTAGCCTCTTAAATTACTATGGTCTGAGTAATACAACTGACTATATTGAATACAAGTATTCTACATTGTAATTTTAGATTCAGCTATACGCAATATATTGGTCTTCTGTGAATCCATTTAAAATCGGGTAGTTCCCCATGTGGATTTCAGCATGCTAAGTTTTTAGACATTATTTTATCCCCTGAAGAAGTCCGTCAGGACGAAACGTGTAGGGTTCATCGATTATTGTACACTACCCTTTTGCTTTGAGTATCCTCCTTTGAGCTCACACCGTCAAGGTGAGGAGGCTATTCTTCTATACCATCTAAGCAATTTGGTGTGTGCCCAATTGATTGTGTGCTTTTAAAAGTCATTATGTTATACAAAACCATGTATTCAAATCTTTTTTATCAAAGTTCCAATATTAATCTGTTGTATTTTTTGTCGGGTGACTATCCTTCTTGGGTGAGTGGGTTTCTCTGTAGGCCCAAATTGGGAAGCCACTAAGAGGAACGGAATCCAAGAGAACCTTCAATTACGATTTGTGAAACTGAATAATATTCAATCATTGTATATGATATAGCACACTCTGTTTTGTATTGTGTTCATATATATATATATATATATATGCACAACAGAATTTGCTGCACTATATAAGAAACTGTTAATAATATATAAACATATATATATATATATATATATATATACATACACAGGTGAAGAAAGAGGCGGCACTCAGGAGACTTGTGAGTCAAAAAAGCAGTGTAATCAATATGGCCAACGTTTCGAAGACCACGAAACGTTGGCCGTTTTTATTACACTTCTTTTTTGATTCACAAGTCTCCTGAGTGCCGCCTCTTTTTCACCTGTACAAATACAAGGGCACCGGAGCAAGCTACACCCTGAAGGGGAGGCCTGGAGTGCCGGAGTTTTGGTATGTTTATATATATATATATATATATATATATATATATACACATATAAATACTGTATGTGTATCCCTTCTTCTGGTCTGTGTCTCCCTCTCTCCTTCCTCCGACACACCCCACAATCTCTCTCCCCAATGACTCCATGCTGCATTCCCAGCTTCCCCATCCCAAAGCCCTGTATCCCCTCACCAAGCCACTCTTACCCCTGGGACTCACTTGCGCTGCACTCAGGCCCGGCCCGACGCATACGCGGGGTAAGCGACAGAGTAGAGCGCCAGACGGAGAAGGGCGCTGCAGCAGACTGTCACTCACGCTGTCAGTGCCTACACCGCCGCAGCCACCCGCCGTGCCTGGATGCAGATAACCACGCAGCAGTGCGCCCTCCCGCTCGCGGTTCTCCCATGATGCCAGGGAAGACGGCGGTGAATTGGTGCCCCCCTGTCGTTTAGGAATATTTTTTTCTTAATTAAGGGTCCTGCCGCCAGCATTAAAAACGTTCCTGCTGCTGGCGCATGAAATCCAGCCCAAGCCCACAGTGTCAGTGTGTGGGCGGAGCTACGTCAGGCACCAATAGTGTAACGTGGTAGGAGGGAAGCTGGCTGCTGCTGTGCTCATTGAAGCAGCAGTATTTGGCTAGTGGGAGACCCAAATAGGTTGGCTAACCTATGCACCAGAGACCACTGGAGGAGACCCTGAAGAGGCCATGGCTGCTGCCGCACTACTGGAGAGGGTAAGCAGCACATAGTGATTTCAAAAGCAGAAGGGAGAGAAGCACAAGGGTGCACACAGAGAGGCACAAGTGGTTATAGACAGAGGCAGAGAAATGTAGTAAAGGTTACCCCTGCTTCAGTCACCCACTATTTCCCTGTCACCCCTGCCTCACCAGTCACCCGCTAACTCCCTGTCAGCCCTACTTCACCAGTTACCTACTATCTCCATCACCCCTGCCTCACCAGTCACCCACTATCTCCCTGTCCCTGTCACCCCTGCCTCACCAGTCACCCACTATTTCCCTGTCACCCCTGCCTCACCAGTCACCCACTATCTCCCTGTCCCTGTCACCCCTGCCTCACCAGTCACCCACTATTTCCCTGTCACCCCTGCCTCACCAGTCACCCACTAACTCCCTGTCACCCCTGCCTACCCAGTTACCTATTATCTCTCTGTTACCCCTGCCTCACCAGCCACCCACTAACTCCATGTCACCCCTGCCTTCCCAGTTACCTACTATCTCCCTGTCACCCACTATCGCCTTGCACCCTTTGGTGCGAGCTGTCCCTTTAAAAAGTTTAACCTATCAAGGGGCGCCAAAAAGTATTCTTGCTTACCCAGAAAAAAAGCTCGGGCCGGCCCTGGCTGCACTCCCCGGCACCCAGACCCGAACGCCGCACAGCAGACCCCAGAAAGAAAAGACAGGCGCAGAGCACAGGAATCCTCGTCAGGGGAGCGGCTGCAATGTCCTGTAACTGCCTGCAACAGAGCTGGACACAAAAGAGCAGGTGCACACTCACACTGCACAGTCAGTCTGGAGCAGATTAATTAAGCCTGGAGAAGGGATAAAGAAATGATAAAGCAGTGATAGGTGGAAGATGATAATGCACCAGCCAGTCAGCTGCTAACTGTAATTTTTCAAATCCATAATGATTGGCTGGTGCGTTATCACCTTGCGCTTATCACTGTTTTATGACTTCTTTATCCCTTCTCCAGGCTTAATCAGAGCTGCAAGTATGGCGGTACGGGGCGGTACTACGTACCGGTAAGAAATTGGCAGCCGGTACACCGGGGCAGCGGCTGTGAGGCTGGAGATGCTGCTGCTGCTGGGTCTATGATGGAGGGGAAAAGCCGGGGATACAGCGTATAGAAAGAGCTATGTGGCTCAGGTGAGATCACTGTCTGGATATGGATCGTAATGTTGATGGCACCTGTCCAGCACCACCCACTGTGACAGGCAAGTGGATGAGGACACGCGTGGAGAAACCTCCTTGCACGTTCCACAAACCACTGTATTATCCATTCTGTATATCACTGCATCTATATACCGGCTGTAAATAATATGCAGCTTAGTCCTTCTTCATACATGTGCAGTGCTACACACATGTATGTAATGCATAGATATAAAGTACATACAGATAAATATATAATTCCTAACAAAGGATGTGCTTATGGCTGCATATGTGTATCTGGCACAGTGGGGGCATATACGTATCTGGCACAGTGGGGGCATATCTGGCACTCTGGGGGCATATCTGGCACTGAGGAGGCATATCTGGGACAGTGCGGGCATATGTGTATCTGGCACCGTGGGAGCATATTTGTATCTGGCACTGCAGTACCGGAGGCATATGTGTATCTGGCACTGTGGGGGCATATGTGTATCTGGTACAGTGGGTGGATATCTGGCACTTTGGGGGCATATCTGGCACTGTGGTGGCATATGTATATCTGGCACTACACTATTGGGGGCATATGTGTATCTGGCACTGCACTATTGGGGTCATATGTGTATCACGTCCCCATTTCCATTGGCCACACCCATTTTCTGGTGCACATGCGCTGAAGGCGCGCACACACAGTACCACTAGGAATCCTTTTGTACTTGCACCACTGGGCTTAATACATCTGCCCCTTTGTGTTAGAGGCTCTTGTCACTCTGAGGCTGCACCAACACATCTATAGCTCGCTGCTCTATTTGGACAAGACGGCTCACATACCTGCCAGGCACTTAGTGGCATATCCTTGGGGCCCCTCTGATCCGTGGGGCCCGGTACAGGTGTCCCCTTTGACTCCTCCTGTTGCCGCCCCTGCACTTTCCTAGTGTAATACTATGTTGGGCGATACTAAGGAATAGTTGGTTACAATTATTTGTTGCTTTCATTTTAACCTGCAATTTCATTTCTTGGAGGCAAAGGAATTTGATAGCTATGTATGGGCATGTAGGTCCCAATGTATCCCTCCCAGATCTGTATTTCAGATCAGGGGATTTAGCTGTATCACAATAGTGGCTACAACCAGACTGTCTACTGCTCAGGCTTAGCCTGCACCGCAGGGGCATAGACATAACCTTGTGGGCCTCATAGCAACATTTTGAAGATGACCCCACCCTAATGTTTCTAGGGGACTCCTCTTTGTCTATTTAATGTCCCATAGAAGTGCCCTGTTTAATTTTTTGCATTATTTGCCGATGGTGACACTTCAAGTGCTTCATCCTTATTGGCAGCTTACAAATCTTACATAACAGCCCCAAGTCTGCAGGGCCTCTAGCTTACCTCCCAACATGACCCTCTCCAGGAGGGACAGAATGCTCTGCTCTTGGACTTCCCCCTTACTTTATGATTTCCATCACCTGTGGTGAAACACCTTTCTTATCCAGGAACCTGTTCAAAACAGGTTAAGAGAAAAGTATAGAAGCAGAGCATTTTGTCCCTCCTGGAGAGAGTCATGTTGGGTGGTATGGAATAATACTGTATATATATATACTCCCTCTATACACTCAACAATTGTCCATCCCAGATACCTACAGTTCCTGATAAGAGCCAAACTGGGTATTCACTGGTTTATTGAGTTCCTGGTCTCTTACACCTGCCAGATAATCTATTGTGGATCAACACCTTTCATTCCAAAATAGATAGTGCATGTTTCCCAACATGACCCATACCAGGAGGGACATGCTCTGTTCCTGGACTTACCTCTTAGTGTATGATTGCCATCACCTGTGGGGAACTAGTTTATTGATGAGAAAGGCATTCAAACGCAGGTCTTGGCAATCATAAAAGAGGAAAGTCCAGGAACAGAGAATTTTGTCCCTCCTGGAATGGGTCATGTTAGGAGGTATGCTTTAGGGCTGAGGAGATTGCTGTTTACAGTGAGTGTATCACAGAGGAGATGGGGGCGGGCACAAACCAGCTGCTACCTGAGAGGTATACTTCCTAATTCAGGAAATTCCACTTTGAGTGGAGATCTTAATTTAGTGACGTGCGGTGAGGTCAGGGCCTGGGGAGGCACTGCAGCTAAACACCCCCCCACCGGAAAAAAAAAAAGTGCTGTCCCCCCACACCACTAAAACCAGCACCAGGCAGAACCAGCCAGGGGGGATAATGCCATAGCAGGGGAGACACTCAGTGTGGGGTCCCCCTGCCATGCCATTAAACACCCCCCAAACCAGTCAGCCCAGGGCTGGAATTCCTCGGAAAGTGGGGCCCCCCAAAAATCAAAATGGGGTCCCCCCTCCCGAGCAACAACCAGCACTGGGCTGATAGCCCAGTGCTATGCCCCGCACCCCTGGTGGCGGTGGGTGCGGGGTTCATTGTATGCTAATACTGTTCTTTACAGGTGGCCTACAGATCACAGCAAGCCTGCCCCAGCATGCTGGCACTTGGAGAACCACAAGTGCCAGCATGCCCGAACATAAAGGGCCCGCTGGCACCTGTAGTCCACCTGCAAAGAATAGTAATATTGTTCTTTACAGGTGGCCTACAGGTCCCAGCAAGCCTGCCCCAGCATGCTGGCACTTGGAGAACCACAAGTGCCAGCATGCCCGGACATAAAGGGCCCGCTGGCACCTGTAGTACACCTGTAAAGAAAATATTGGGAAAAAAACACGACACATTCTTTAAAAAATCCTTTATTAAACTGGGTCTTCACCTGGGGGCGGCGGCCTTTAAGCTCTTCACCTGGGGGGGCGCCACCTCCCCAGGGCTTCTGGGGTCTTCCTCCGGCGTCTTCACCTGGTGGGCGGCGGCTGCTAAGCTCTTTTGCATAGCCGCCCATCCAGGACTTCCACGACGTCTTCACCTGGGAGGCGGCGGCCTTTAAGCTCTTTTGCATGGCCGCCGCCTTCCCAGGACTTCCAGCATCTTCACCTGGTGGGCGGCGGCTGCTAAACTCTTTTGCATAGCCGCCGCCCATCCAGGACTTCCACGGCGTCTTCAGTCTTTAGGAGCTCTTCTCCGCTCCTCCTCCGCCGTCGGACTGACAGCCGCTGCCTCGCGCTGACTTATATAAGTCAGCGGGAGGGGGCGGGGCGATGACGCGGCGAGCCATGATTGGCTCGTGGCGGCCATCTTGAATTTCAAAAATGACGCTGAGGCGCTATTTTTGAAATGGGTACCGCTTCCGCTGCCAAACTCTGCACAAGGAGCCTGAAAGCCGCGTCCCGCCGTCGCTACCGCCGCCCGCCTCTCCGCCGCCAGCACCTCCGCCGCCCGGCCCGCCGCATCCCTCACCTCCGCCGCCCGCACCTCCGCTGGTACCGACGCCCACACAGTGATTGACAGCGGATCCAGTGACGGATCCGCTGGCCAATCACTGTGGCTTCACTCACAGGGACGTGCTTTCATAGGTTGAAAGCACGTCCCTGTAGGAAAGCGGCACCACTAATGGTGCCGCTTTCCCATGTTATTTCAATGGGCTTTTCCAGCCCATTGCTAGGGCCCGCCTGCGCCCGCCCCCCGCTCCCCATACCTTTCCCAATCACTACGGGAGGCACCACGATCGGTGCCTCCCAAACTGATTTTAACACATATAATGATAGGTAAAATAATAAAGAAGATACTTATGTGTCATAAGTATCTTCTTTGTATTATTTTACTCATTAATGACAGGGGAGGCACTGCCTCCCCTGCCTCCCCTGACTGCACGTCCCTGTCTTAATTGCAGTACAATGTCCCTATCTGGGACAGTCCTAATCTTGGAACTCCATTGCCCCTTAGATCATTTCACAAAGGTTGTAATCAAGGGGAATCCTACTCTCAGACAGGGCTGAGCTCACTGATTGGCTCTATAATACCTGTGAGGGTGAAATGTGAGTGCGGTGAGGTCACTGGCTGATTTCCCCCACCCCCCTCCCCCTTTAAAAAATAAATAAAAATGTAGAGTTCCCCTTATTTAACCAAAACCAGCACCAGGCTGAACCAGCCAGGGGGATAATGCCATAACAGGGAGGACACTAGTTTCCCCCTGCCATCACATTAACCACCCCCCCAAACCAATCATCCCAGGGTTGGAATTCCTCGGAAAGTGAGGACCCCACAAAAAATAAATGGACCCCCTTACGAGCAACAACCAGCACCGGGCTGACAGCTCAGTGCTATGTCCCACACCCCTGGTGGCAGTGGGTGCAGGGTTCATGGTATGCTATTGTTCTTTACAGGCGGCCTACAGGTCCAGTGGTGGAACTAGCGAGCGGTGGGCCCAGGTGCGACAAAATGCTTTGGTCCCCCCCCCCCCCCCCCATCCAAGTCCACCCCTCACCCCTGGAGAGGATCTGGTGAGGGGGACCTGCTCAGGGCCAGAGAAATGGATACCTAGCAACAGTGCCGTAACTAGACATTTTAGCACTGTGTGCAAGAAACGGCATCGGAGCCCCACCCCTGCATGCAAAACAGGGGCACTGCGCGCCGTAGGCGCGCACAAAAATACATAGTGGCGTGGCTTCATGGGGAAGGGGTGTGGCCACAAAATAATACCAATTCATAAAACGGTGCACAGTAGTCTCCAATATTCAAATTACGCTGCACAGTAGCACCACTACACCAGGTAGAGACCCTTTTACACCTTACAGCGGACAGATTCTTCTTTTTACACATTACGGCAGACAGCGTCCCCTTTTTACACATTACAGCAGACAGCGTCCCCCTTTTTACACATTGCGGCAGACAGCGTGCACTTTTTACACATAACGGCAGACAGCGTGCCCTTGTTACACATAGCGGCAGACAGCGTACACTTTTTACACATACCGGCAGACAGCGTGCCCTTGTTAAACATAGCGGCAGACAGCGTACACTTTTTACACATAACGGCAGACAGCATCCCCCTTTTTACACATTAGGTCAGACAGCGTCCCCTTTTTACACATTACGGCAGACAGCGTACACTTTTTACACATAACGGCAGACAGCGTCCCCTTTTTACACATTACGGCAGACAGCGTGCCCTTGTTACACATTACGGCAGACAGCGTCCCCCTTTTTACACATTACGGCAGGCAGATTCCCCCTTTTAACACATTGTGGCAGGCAGATTCCCCCTTTTTACACATAGCGGCAGGCAGATTCCCCATTTTTACACATTGCGGCAGGCAGATTCCCCATTTTTACACATTGCGGCAGGCAGATTCCCCATTTTAACACATAGCGGCAGGCAGATTCCCCATTTTTACACATTGCGGCAGGCAGATTCCCCATTTTTACACATTGCGGCAGGCAGATTCCCCATTTTTACACATTGCGGCAGGCAGATTCCCCATTTTTACACATTGCGGCAGGCAGATTCACCATTTTTACACATTGCGGCAGGCAGATTCCCCCTTTTTACACATTGCGGCAGGCAGAATCCCCATTTTTACACATTGCGGCAGGCAGATTCCCCATTTTTAACATTGCGGCAGGCAGTCCCAACAAAGACAGAAAGAAAGACAGAAAGAAAGAAAGAAAGAAAGAAAGAAAGAAAGAAAGGCGCTGTGTTATTGGTGGAGGCGCTGCTGCTGCTGCCCCTCTGCTTCACTATAGGCTGTTCTCGGAAGACAGCCCATAGTGAAGCAGAGGGGCAGCAGCAGCAGCGCCTCCACCAGTAACAAAGCGCTGCTGCGGCTCCCTCCTCCACCTCCCTCCTCCTCCTTCCCCCGTACCGCTGCTCCTCTCCTCTCCGGGCGGCTGTGCGCTGCGGGCAGCGGTTGCTCGCAGCACACAGCGGCATGTAATGAGTCAGTTTGACTCATTACATGCTTTGGGCCCCTGGACAGAGGCGGGCCCCAGTGCGGTAGTTCCGCCTCTGTACAGGTCCCAGCAACCTTGCAACAGCATGCCAGTACTTGGAAAACCACAAGTGACTGCATGCCCGGACATTAAGGGCCCGCTGGCACCTGTAGTCCACCTGTAATGAAAATATTAAAATAAATAAAAGACACAATGTTTTAAAATGTTTATTATATAGAGTCTTCACCTGGGGGGAGGCGACCTTCAAGCTCTTTTGCATGGCCGCAGCCTCTTCAGGGCTTCCTGTGTCTTCACCTGGGGGCGGCGGCCTTTAAGTAGCTCTTTTGCATGACCACTGCCTCTCCAGGGCTTCCGGCATCTTCAGCCCCCTTTACCACTGCCGTCACATGATCTCCAAGCGACGCCTGTCCATTCACTGTGAACGGGAAGCAGGGTCGATGCGACCCAACACCCATTTACACAGCACAGTTTGCCGGATTGAACCCGTGTTCAACCCTGCAAACTACCCGAGTTGGAATACCGGGTCACTTGTCCCGGATTATTCCAACTCGACCCTTTTACACCTACCAGCAACATGGGTTAAACACATTCATGTACAATAACCCGTGTCATATGCTGGCGGTGTAAAAGGAGTATCAGCATTCATCAACGCGTTTCATCCTTGTCCCAGGACTTTATCAAGATGTCTAAATTAGCATAAAAAAAAACATATAACAGCTGACGATCACAAGAAATAGTGCATATGTGTAAAGGATATGTGGAACCATGGGTTACATACTCGTACCCCAGTGGTTTGGGAGTGGTTCCCAAATTCGGTCCTCAAGGACCACCAACAGTTCATATTTTCCAGGTCACCTAGCAAGTACACCGGTGTTTTGATTACTTACTGACACACTTTAAAAGGTCCACAGGTGGAGCTAATTATTTCACTTGTGATTCTGTGAGGAGACCGGGAAAACATGAACTGTTGGGGGTCCTTGAAGACCGAATTTGGGAACCACCTCCCATACCCGATTACTCGCTTTTATGAGCATTAAAAAATAGATACCAGTGCGTAAGGACCTGAATTAATAGAATTGTCTTTTTATTCTGTCTAATGTAGAAAAGGTAAATATTTGCCTAAGAACCACTGGCTGTTTTGTGAATGCATTTTACTAGCATTTCTAATGGGGCCCACACACATTTGTGCTAGGTGCGATTTGAGCTTATACAGTACAATGAGTGCTATGCGATTTGGACTAGGGGAGTAATTCTTGGGAGGGATGCAGCAAACTTAAAAATGCATCCTCTTACCTCATACGTACCAAGCCCTGGAATGCAATAGATTCTGGGGCTTGGATGCGGTGGGCAATGTCATGTTCAGCTGGCGTTGTCCAATAGGATCCTATGTGCTTCTCATCGCACTTCCCCACTGTGAGGATCCCTCCCAGCACCCCCATAAACCATAAAGGGCCTAATTCAGAGTTGATCGTAGCAGCAAATTTGTTAGCAGTTGGGCAAAACCATGGGGGTCATTCCGAGTTGATCGCTAGCTGCCGTTGTTCGCTGCATAGCGACCAGTGAAAAAAAAGGCTAATCTACGCATGCGTATGCACCGCAATGCGCACGTGTGTCGTATGGGTACAAAGTCCATTGTGGTTTTGCACTGGTTCTAGCAACGATTCCAATCGCACAGCCGGCTGCAAGGAGATTGACAGAAAAAGGGTGTTTCTGGGTGTCAACTGACCGTTTTCAGGGAGTGCTTAGAAAAATGCAGGCGTGTCAGAAAAAACGCAGGCATGGCTCGGCGTTCACTGGGCGGGTGTGTGACGTCAAAAGCCGTCCCTCCGTCGTTAGAATCAATGCACACGAAGAGTAACTACAGGGCTGGTCTTGTTTTGCACAAAAAGATTTTGCAGGCGCTCTGCTGCACAAGCGTTCGCACTTCTGCAAAGCGAAAATACACTCCCCAATGGGCGGCAACAATGCATTTGCATGGCTGCTAAAAACTGCTAGCGAGCGAACAACTCGGAATGAGGGCCCATGTACACTGCAGGGGGGCAGATATAACATGTGTAGAGAGAGTTAGATTTGGGTGTGGTGTGTTAGAACTGAAATCTAAATTGCAGTGTAAAAATAAAGCAGCCAGTATTTACCCTGCACAGAAACAAAATAACCCACCCAAATCTAACTCTCTCTGCACATGTTATATCAGCCCCCCATGCAGTGCACATGGGGGGCCATTCCGAGTTGATCGCTAGCTGCCGTTGTTCGCAGCACAGCGATCAGGCTAAAAATCTGCATTTCTGCGCATGCGTACGGACCGCAGTGCATACGCGCGACGTACTTTCACACAAAACTATGCAGTTTCACACAAGGTCGAGCGACGCTTTTCAGTCGTTCTGCTGATCGGTGAGTGATTGACAGGAAGTGGGTGTTTCTGGGTGGTAACTGAGCGTTTTCCGGGAGTGTGCTTAAAAAACGCAGGCGTGTCAGGTAAAAACGCAGGCGTGCCTGGGGAAACGGGGGAGTGGCTGGCCGAACGCAGGGCGTGTTTGTGACGTCAAACCAGGAACCAAACAGCCTGAAGGGATCGCAAGGAAGGAGTAGGTCTGCAGGTACTCTGAAACTGCTTGACAAAAATTCAGCACTATTCTGCTAACCTAGCGTTTGCACTGCTGCTAAAAGCAGCTAGCGAGCGATCAATTCGGAATGAGGGCCAGGGTTTTGCCCAACTGCTAACAAATTTGCTGCTGCGATCAACTCTGAATTACCCCCAATGTCCTTTCATTGCAATGGACAGCTCTTACCACAAGAGCTTACTTTCATGCATACATCATTAGTAAACGCATTATGCATGCGGTGAGTGGCGGGATGCATCGCATTGAAAATGCGACGATTGATGCTTCCCACCCTTTGTGTCTACCTCATATACACACATTGGGGAAGCCTACATTTAGATTTAAAGCTAAAAAAAAGCTGGTAATGCAGCATAAAATCTCCATTAGATACAGGTATTGCTGTATGTCCTAAAAAGTGCGGGTTTATAGAAGTGGAGATGTTGCCCATAGCTCCCAATCAGATTCTACTTTTCATTTATCTAGCGCCGTCTAGAAGATAATAGCTAGAATCTGATTGGCTTACTATGGGCAACATCTCCAATTCTTTAAACTAGGGTCGCAACTAGGGGGGCGCTAAGGAAGCATGCGCCCCGGGTGCAGGATTTGAGGGGGCACCGAGGAGTTAAAGAGGAGCAGAGTTTTTTTATTTTATTTTACCGGCAGTGCTGTGCTGCTGCAGTGATACAGCAGCTGGCTCCCGAGTCAGTGTCTCTGACCGACCTGTCAGCTCTCAGCTGACTCCGACACTGTGTGAGTGAGCTCCAGTACCTGGGATCTCTCCCAGGGGTGGAACTCTGGGAGGCAGTGGAGTCGGCTGCCGCCGGGCTCCTGACCTCAAGGGGGCAGATCTCCTCCATTGTTTCCAGCTGCCTGACCCTGAAGATTGTTCGCTGCGAGGAGCTTTCGTGTCAGTGACACGGAAGCTGCCTCCTATTATATTTAGAGAGCTGGCTGTGGCTACAGCTAGGGGGAGCACCAGAAAGCAGCTCCTGCCAGGCCATTCCAGATGAGCTGGCCGAGTGAAGCTCTCTGTTCTTCCGTTGGGCTGATAGCAGCTGGTAGGCACTGGCAGCACTTGCCTCAAGCTGCACTGTGGGGGTGTGTGTAGTTGGAAAGGTGTGGGGTGCAGCACTGTGTTTTATGTGTGCATGTTTAAGTGAGGTGTGTGTGCGTGTGTGTCCGTGTGTGCGTGTGTGTGTGTGTGTGTGTGTGTGTGTGTGTGTTTAAGTGAAGGAAGCATGTGTTTGTTTTTGTTTGTATATGTGTGTGTGTTTTTAAGTGAAAGAGGCGTGTGTGCGTGTAAGGGAGACGTGTGTGTGTGTGTGTGTGTGTGTGTGTGTGTGTGTGTGAGAGAGAGGCATATGTGTGTTTAAGTGAAAGAGGCATTGGTGTGTGTATGTGTAAGTGAAAGAGACATGTTTGTGTATTTAAGTGAAGGAAGCGTGTGTGTGTGAGTTTAAATGAAGGAGGCGTGTGTGTGTGAGTTTAAGTGAAGGAAGCATGTGTAAGTGAGAGGTGTGTGTAAGTGAGAGGCGTGTGTGTGAGGAGTGTGTGTGTTTAAGCGAAGGAGGTGTGTGTGTTTAAGCGAAGGAGGCATGTGTGTGTTTAAACTAAGGAGGCGTGTGTAAGGAAGAGGCGTGAGTGTAAGTAAGAGGCGTGTGTGTTTAAGTGAAAGTGACGTTTGTGTGTGTGTTTATGTGAAAGAGGCGTTTGTGTGTTTTATATATATATATATATATATATACTGTATATCGGCACACCACTGCGCCAAAGCATCTACATTGTGACACGCTGGTGGGTGAGGAGTACTGTAGGTGTGCTATAAGGTATGCTGGTGTCTATTTTATTGTGATGACTGACTTGGAGTGCCGTCCACTTTGTATGTGTATCTATATTACTATTGGGAAAGGCACCTGAGCACGCTACTACTGTTCAACATGAGTGCCGGATAGCTACATATGAAGGGTGTGTGTGTATACAGTATGTAGGGGGGGCACCAACATTTATCATGCCTCCGGGTGACTGGGGTGAACTTACGCCACTGATCTCTCCTATGCTGGCTACTGTCTTAAACTCTCTTCTTTGCCATGCAGTGCTGCGACTAGCGTGCGGTGCACCGTGCAAGCTATAGAAGCGAGCTGTTGGTGTTGTGTTTTTCAGCAGGCTATGATCCTGGCTGCCTGCCCAGCACCAACCGATAACAAGCTGACGGCTACACACCATTGAGAGGACACGCTGCCCCAGGCTTTTGCTTGTTAACAGATGCAGTAACTGATGTTACAGAAATAACCTCCAACTCTTTCCGAGTATCACTATAGCAGCTTTGTGGTGAGTTTAAACTTAAGACAGACTTTATTATTATCAGCACTGTGCTCCCAGTTAACAGCATCAACCTCCGCTTTGCCTACCAGATGGGGGGATTTGGTGTAGCTTATAGGGTATGTAGTGTAGTAATGTATTGCAGTATATAGGGCAGGGGTGGCCAACCAGTCAAAGACAAAGAGCCAAAAAATCTTGATAGGTACGTCAAAGAGCCGACATCAAGCCGAAGGCGCGTGTGCAAAAATGGGGTGTGACCTTGTGCGTGCTAGACAACACCCCAGGTATAAAAGACAATGAAAATGCCAGATCCACATAAAATACATTTTAAAGCCAGAATCAACATCAAATACACTGAAAAAGACCCTTCCACATAAAATATTTGAAAAATCCAGATCCACATAAAATATATTAAAAAAGCCATATTCACATAATACACTTCAGCTCCTCCATGTGTCATTCCAGCCAGCACCCTCCTGTATCACTCCAGCCAGCTCCCCCATGTGTCAATGTTTCACTCCAGCCAGCACCCTCCTGTGTCACTCCAGCCAGCTCCCCCATGTGTCAATGTGTCACTCCAGCCAGCACCCTCCTGTGTCACTCCAGTCAGCTCCCCATTGTGTCACTCCAGCCCACCCTCATATGTCACTCCAGCCAATACCCTCCTGTGTCACTCCAGTCAGCTCCCCATTGTGTCACTCCAGCCCACCCTCATATGTCACTACAGCTCAGTATCTGGCTCCCTCAGTTTTCAGTCAGCGTAGTGCTGCTGTGAGTCTGGTTGGTGTGCACCAGTTTCCAGGATCTGTTGTGGTCAGGTGACGGGAACCACATTTGAATAAAGAAAGAGCCGCATGTGGCTCAAGAGCCACAGGTTGGCCACGGCTGATATAGGTCATGTAGTGCACTGATGTGGTGTAGCATATAAGGGGATGTAGTATAGTTATGTAGTGGAGCATATAGGGTATGTAGTGCAGTGCATAGGGGCATGTAGTGTAGTGATGTAGTTCAGCATGTAGAGGATGTAGTATAGTGATGTATTGCAGTGGATAGGGGAATGTAGTGCAGTGATGAAGTGTTATGATATAGAGCAATGTATGGGGACATACAGGGGGGCATGCATACCTCCCAACTGTCCCGATTTTGGCAGGACAGACCCGTTTTGGAGATCCCCCCTGTCACTCACTGCTCTGAGCAGAGCAGCGGTGAACAGATGCTGTGCGCATGCGCACAGCGTCTATTCCTGGCAGAGAGGGACAGGGGGCATGGCCAGCAGCTCTCTGAGCGCTGTCCATGCCCCTATAATGAGGAAAACGGGGCATGGCTTGAGATTGTGACACTTGCCGCAAGGTCACGCCTTCTATCTGATAGGCCACGCCCCCTAATTTCGGGTTTCGGGCTGGTGTCCCTCCTCGACCATCAGCAAAGTTGGGAGGTATGGGCACGTAGTGGAACATGCTGAGGGAGGGGCATGCAACACTTAGGGCATTTGGGGCACATAGGGGAATATTGTCCAATAGTATCCCCTTTTTTACTACATTTTTCATAATCTGATTATGTTAGTCTGATAGGGTTTGTTTGTTTTTATCTTTTTTTCGAGGGGGCGCCAAATTACTGCCTTGCCCCGGGTGACGAAAATCCTAGTTTCGGCCCTGTTTAAACCTGCACTTTAGTAAATATACTATTGTATCTCCTATATATTTGCCCAAGTCTGTGACTCTGTGCTGGCCGTAACGCTGGGCGGAGTCACAGGCACAGATCTGGCCAGGAACAGTCCCCTCCCTCTCTCCGCCCAGTCCCCTCTCGATCTCCGCCCAGTCCCCTGTCTCCCTTCTCCCCGTACTGCCCCTGGTGAGTGGTGACACCGCAGCCGCTGACTGTGAGCGGAACTCACATTACCCGCCTCACAGTCTTGCGGCTGCCACTGAGTCAGGGAGACATGCTGAACAGTGACTCGCCCCCCCCCCCCCTCCCTCCCGCCCGCGGCAACCACCCGCGGCAACCACCCGCATCTGCCCCCCTCCCGCGGCACTCCCGTCCCCTCCCCCTCCCGCAGCACCAACATCCGCAGCACTCCCGCCCAGAGTCTTCACTTTTCTAACACCCGCTGCGGTCGCGGGCAAAAGGGGGTGTGGCTTCACGGAAGGGGGAGTGGCTTCACGTCCCGACCCCCTTTTTCAGCACGTTGTGGTTCGGGGGACACTGCTGAATCTGCAGTGCTGGCTTCTGCGCTGTGACAGGAGCCGGCACTTTGGTGTCACCCCTCAGAGGGTAACACCCGGGTGCGGGCCGCACTCCCCGCACCCACGTTGTGGCGCCACTGCTCCTGCCCCCTCCCCCACCCGTAGCACAAACACCCACCGTCTCCACCCACCACCCGCGGCACTCCCGTCCCCTCCCCCACCCAGAGCACAAACACCCACGCAACCCACCCGCGGAACTCCCGCCCCCTCCCCCACCCGTAGCACCAACACCCGCGGTAACCAACCGCATTCGCCCCCCACCCGCTGCACTCCCACCCTCTCCCCCACCCGCAGCACCAACAACAGCGCCACCAACCCGCAGCACCCACCGCATCCACCCACCACCCGTGGCACTCCACCCCCTCCCCCACCCGCAGCACCAACACCCGCGGCACCCACCGCATCCACCCACCACCCCTGGCACTCCCCCCCCTCCCACACCCGCTGCACCAACACGCGCACCACCCGCGGCACTCCCGTCCCCTCCCCCACCCAGAGCACAAACACCCGCGGCAACCAACCGCATTCGCACCCCACCCGCGGCACTCCCACCCTCTCCCCCACCCGCAGCACCAACACCCGCGGCACCCACCGCATCCACCCACCACCCGTGGCACTCCCCCACCCGCTGCACCAACACGCGCACCACCCGCGGCACTCCCGTCCCCTCCCCCACCCAGAGCACAAACACCCGCGCCACCCACCCGCGGAACTCCCGCCCACTCCCCCAACCCGTAGCACAAACACCCGCGCCACCCACCCGCAGAACTCCCGCCCCCTCCCCCACCCGTAGCACCAACACCCGCGGTAACCAACCGCATTCGCCCCCCACCCGCGGCACTCCCACCCTCTCCCCCACCCGCAGCACCAACACCCGCGCCACCTACCCGCGGCACCCACCGCATCCACCCACCACCCGTGGCACTCCACCCCCTCCCCCACCCGCAGCACCAACACCCGCGGCACCCACCGCATCCACCCACCACCCGTGGCACCCCCTCCCTCCCCCACCCGCTGCACCAACACCCGCGGCACTCCCGTCCCCTCCCCCACCCAGAGCACAAACACCCGCGCCACCCACCCGCGGAACTCCCGCCCCCAACCCGTAGCACCAACACCCGCGGTAACCAACCGCATTCGCCCCCCACCCGCGGCACTCCCACCCTCTCCCCCACCCGCGGCACCCACCGCATCCACCCACCACCTGTGGCACTCCCCCCCCTCCCCCACCTGCAGCACCAACACCCGCACCACCCGCGGCACTCCCGTCCCCTCCCCCACCCAGAGCACAAACACCCGCGCCACCCACCCACGGAACTCCCGCCCCCTCCCCCAACCCGTAGCACCAACACCCGCGGCAACCAACCGCATTCGCCCCCCACCCGCGGCACTCCCACCCTCTCCCCCACCCGCAGCACCAACACCCGTGGCACCCACCGCATCCACCCACCACCCGTGGCACTCCCCCACCCACAGCACCAACACCCGCAGCACCCGTGGCACTCTGCCCCCTCCCCCACCCACAGCACCAACACCCACTGCCCCCCCCAGCGGCACCCAACGCATCCCCCACATCCGCTCCCACCCGCGGCACTCCCACCCGTAGCTCCCACACCTGCAGCACCCCCCGCCCCTCCCCCACCCGCTGCAACCCTGCCCCTCCCCCATACCCACCCTCTCCCCCACCCGCAGCACCAACACCCGCGCCACCTACCCGCGGCACCCACCGCATCCACCCACCACCCGTGGCACTCCACCCCCTCCCCCACCCGCAGCACCAACACCCGCACCACCCGTGGCACTCTGCCCCCTCCCCCACCCACAGCACCAACACCCGCGGTAACCAACTGCATTTGCCCCCCACCCGTGGCACTCCCACCCTCTCCCCCACCCGCAGCACCAACACCCACGCCACCTACCCGTGGCACCCACCACCCGTGGCACTCCACCCCCTCCCCCACCCGCAGCACCAACACCCGCGGCACCCACCGCATCCACCCACCACCCGTGGCACCCCCCCCCTCCCCCACCCGCTGCACCAACACCCGCGGCACTCCCGTCCCCTCCCCCACCCAGAGCACAAACACCCGCGCCACCCACCCACGGAACTCCCGCCCCCAACCCGTAGCACCAACACCCGCGGTAACCAACCGCATTCGCCCCCCACCCGCTGCACTCCCACCCTCTCCCCCACCCGCAGCACCAACACCCGCGCCACCTACCCGCAGCACCCACCGCATCCACCCACCACCCGTGGCACTCCACCCCCTCCCCCACCCGCAGCACCAACACCCGCGGCACCCACCGCATCCACCCACCACCCGTGGCACTCCCCCACCCGCTGCACCAACACGCGCACCACCCGCGGCACTCCCGTCCCCTCCCCCACCCTGAGCACAAACACCCGCACCCCCTCCCGCGGAACTCCCGCCTCCTCCCCCAACCCCTAGCACCAACACCCGCGGCAACCAACCGCATTCGCACCCCACCCGCGGCACTCCCACCCTCTCCCCCACCCGCAGCACCAACACCCGCGGCACCCACCGCATCCACCCACCACCCGTGGCACTCCACCCCCTCCCCCACCCGCCCCTGCAACCATAGCACCCTCACACCCACCCACCCCCAACCGCACCACCCCGGCTAACTGCCCCCTACCCCACCCGCGGCAAAGCCGTGCAGAGGTTAACGGGGCGAAGCCCCTAACGACGGTGTGAAGAGCGCCCGTAGGGCGCGATGAATCGCCTAGTTGTATATGATAGTCTTATTTTAGCCATATGATGTAGCCTGTATGCAATATGCAATTATGCATGGGATAGACATAAGTATATCTTTACAAAGAAATGAGGACTAGGAGAAAAGGATTTACCGGTAGGTATTAAAATCCTATTTTTTCATACGTCCTAGAGGATGCTGGGGTCCACTTCAGTACCATGGGGTTATACCAAAGCTCCAGTACGGGCGGGAGAGTGAGGATTACCCTGCAGCACCGATTGGCCAAACTTGAGGTCCTCATTGGCCAAGGTGTCAAACTTGTAAAATTTAGCAAACGTGTTTGACCCTGACCAAGTAGCTGCTCGGCAAAGTTGTAAAGCCGAGACCCCCCAGGCAGCCGCCCAGGATGAGCCCACCTTTCTTGTAGAATGGGCATTTACCGACTTCGGTATCGGTAATCCTGCCGTGGAATGAGCGTTCTGAATCGTCCCTCTGATCCAGCGCGCAATAGTCTGCTACAAAAAGGCTTGAATAAAAACCTTCTCCTTGCTGTGATAAGGGTACCAGGACAATGACTTGATCCTGACATAATTTTTGAATTGCAGCTGTTACTACTTCTCTGTCTGGAAGAGAAGCTGGCAAGGTCGATTTGAAAAATCGGCATGGGGGGATGTCTTGAAACTCCAGCTTGTATGCATGGGACACTATTTGTAAGACCCATGGGTCCAGGCCAGATTGAAGCCAGATCTGACTGAAAAGTTTCAGACGTGCTCCCACCCGAGCGGGCTCCCGCAAGGGAGCCCCAGCGTCATGCTGCAGATTTGGCAGAAGCAGGTGTTGATTTCTGCTCCTGCGATCCTGGAGACGCTGCGGATTTCTTTCCTCTTCCCCTTCCTTTACCTGCAAAGAAGGGGGAACCTGTGGCCTTTTTGTATTTGTTGGGCCGAAAGGACTGCATGTGAGAGTGATGTGTCTTTTTCGCCGGTGCAGGAGCATAAGGCAAGAATGTCGACTTACCTGTGGTAGCCGCAGAGACTAACGCATCCAGCCCATCTCCAAACAAGGCCTCACCTTTATACGGGAGAGCCTCCATATTTCTTTTGGAATCTGCATCAGCATTCCACTGGCGAATCCACAACACCCTCCGAGCTGAGACTGCCATGGTAGCGGCTTTTGAACCTAAAAGTCCAATATCTTTCATGGCTTCTAGCATGTATGCAGCAGTGTCTTTTATATGACCTAACGTTAGGAGTATCTCGTCTCTATCTATCGTGTCAATTTCCGATGACAAGTTATCTGACCATTTCTCGATAGCCCTACTCACCCAAGTGGGCCTGAGCAGTGTATCATTGGCCACATAAATAGATTTTAACGTAGTCTCCAACTTGCGGTCTGCCGACTCCTTCAGTGAAGCCGTCCCAGGTGCAGGGAGAATCACCTTTATAGTTAACCTTGACAGGGCACTGTCTAATACAGGGGGTGACGTCCATCTTTTCCTGTCCTCTGCCGGGAAAGGATAAGCAACCTGAATCCTTTTGGGAATGTGAAATTTCTTTTCAGGGTTTACCCAAACTCCCTCAAATAGAGTATTCAGCTCATGAGAAGGAGGGAAAGTTACATTAATTTTCCTTTCTTTATAAAAAATAAGCTTTCTCCTGAGGTACAGGAGGGCTTTCCGTAACTTCCAAACTTCCTTTATAGCAACAATCATATATTGAATGTTTTTTGCCATTTTTAATATGTAAATTAACAGTTAGGATCTGATTGGCTGGTGCGTTATCACCTTGCAAATATCACTGGTTTATCACTTCCTTATGCCTTCTCCAGGTTAATACATCTGCCCCAATGTTCAAACAAGAAACAGAGCTGTTACCGCCTCAGACAGTTTTCTCAGGTGTGGTTACCAAGATCTACATGCATTAGGTCTACAGTAATAGGTTGACCCCCATATGGTAGACTGAGAAAATATTGACATGGACAAAAGGTCATCATATTAAACATCAACACTGGAAAAGGTCGACATGGTCAAAATTTCTTCAGAGCCAAAAGGTCAACATGACATGACACAAAAATGGTCGACACACTTTTTTGCATTTTTGTGGTTAGTGTGGATAGTTTTTTATCCGGGACCACCATATGTTAAAACGTGTCACCTCGCGGACTTGCTTCGCTTGCCACAAGGTTACTAAAGGTTATGATTTGTGACATGGATTGTCAAGGATAGAAAAAGTCCAAAAACTGGAAAACCACCCCCCAAAAAAGTGTGTCAACCATGTGTGTGCGACCATTGTCATGTTGACCATATGAACCTATCGACCTTTTGTCTGTTGACCATCTGCATATTGACCCATAGTCCGGATCCTGTTTTCTCAAGGACGTGTCCCTTATAACTAACATGGGATTTAAATACGGAAGAAGTCTTGTGTAAATAATTATATACACTATCAGTATGGCATATAAATACTGTGATATATATTTTTTAAAATTGGTTAAATATTCATAAATTCTATACAGACATGGTCACAGTCTTCCAACATTAAAAGTTCAACAAATTAGAAAAAACTAAATATTCAGTGGCACGGTATAGGCAATGCTGGGAGGGAGTGTTAGAGGATCCCGACACTTTCTCTTACATTTTCCATATCTGCATTTTCCACATCTCAATGTGATATATTCTGAAAAGAAACGCACAATGGCTGTTTTTTTTTAGAGCTGCTATGAAGAGACCAGACTGGTATTTACAGAGTGTACCTGGAACATCACAATCTTAGCCATTCATAGTGCTTTATGTCAGGCAATATGGTGTAGGTGGCCAATACAGCAGGTTATGACCTATAAGTGATGATGATTACGTTGGAATCGATAAGCCTGTCTATGAGGTCAGATTCCAACCCAACTTTTACCCCAATGATGTCAACCTGTATCTTGTCCAATATTGGTCCTCATTCTGAGTTGATCACTCGCTAGCTACTTTTAGCAGCCGTGCAAACGCATTGTCACCGCCCACGGGGGAGTGTATTTTCACTTTGCAAGTGTGCGATCGCATGTGCAGCCGAGCGGTACAAAAACATTTTGTGCAAAACAAGACCAGCCCTGTAGTTACTTACCCTGTGCGATGATTCCAGTGACGGAGGTCCCGGAATTGACGTCAGATACCCGCCCTGCAAACGCCTGGTTACGCCTGCGTTTTTCCAACCACTCACAGAAAATGGTCAGTTGACACCCATGGACGCCCTCTTCCTGTCAATCTCCTTGCGATCAGCTGTGCAAATGGATTCGTCACTAGAAGCATTGCACAGCAACAATGATGTTTGTACCTGTACGACGCACGTGCACATTGCGGTGCATACGCATGCGCAAGTTTGCAATTTTTTTGCCTGATTGCTGCGCAGCGAAAATCGTCAGCGAGCGATCAACTCGGAATGATGGCCAATGCTCCCTATATGTGTGCCCAAATTGGGATTATTCCTGACACCTGGTAGTGTCCTCTAGCTTCAGGATTAGCCTGTGTGTAACTAGTTTAGGGGTCATTCATGCTGTATACTTCAAGACTGTAGCCTCCAAATGGTTCAGTAATATTGTACCACATTTAACCGAGAAAACCTATGTATCATTGATAAAAATGATCACCTTGAGCAGTGAATGCTCCTTTATTGCACCTGTTTGCTTTGTTCTAAAGCTCGTTGCGTGGCGCTTTGGATCTGATGTTTGAGGCTCTTACTGTGCATTTGTTTGTTCTTCATAACATTATACATTAATCCCTATACTGGCAGCAGTCATATGTCACGTTGGTATTTGTTGCTGAGACACCATTAGCATTAGCACTGTCTAGAATGATGGTGGTCATTCCGAGTTGTTCGCTAGCTGTTTTCGGTCGCAGCGCAGCGATCAGGCAAAAAAAGGCAATTCTGCACATGCGTATGCGGCGCAATGCACACGTGCAACATACTTTCACAACAGCCGATGCAGTTTCACACAAGGTCTAGTGACGCGTTACAGTTGCACTGCTCGCCGCAGAGTGATTGACATGAAGAGGGCGTTTCTGGGAAGTAACTGGAGTGTGTGGAAAAACGCAGGCGTGTCAGATACAAACGCAGGCGTGTCGGGGAAACGCAGGCGTGGCTGGCCGAACGCAGGGCGTGTTCATGACGTCAAAACAGGAACTAAATAGTCTGAAGTGATCACAAGCTAGGAGTAGGTCTGGAGCTGCTCAGAAACGGCACAATCTTTTTTTTGTAGCCGCGCTGCGATCCTTTCGGTCACACTTCTGCTAAGTTAAGATACACTCCCAGAGGGCGGCAGCTTAGCGTTTGCATGGCTACTAAAAGCAGCTAGCGAGCGATCAACTCGGAATGAGGGCCGATATACAGTAACTCGGTAGATGTCTGTAAGGAAAAGGTGGACCCACCCAAACAGAGATAACACCACTTATCTGGGTAATACATCAAGAGCAGAGTCTGGTAAGTCTTCAGTGTCATAAAATTAATCTATAAAAGAAAGTTCATGGTTGTGTCAAAGTGAATTTGCATCATTAGGAATTATAAAGGTGAAAGTCTATCTCTACTGTCGTCAGTCTAACGACACCTTTCTGCTATTTCCCTGTCAGTGTCCTTGAATGTACAGTAGCTCCCACAAATGCTCCCTGACTGTCAATCACTTTGTGAATAAATCCACCATGCTGGGACGCGCGCAGTGCGACTGAGATGCAGGCACAGACGGCAGATATTCACTCCATTGCGTACACATTGGCATCACTGATAGCCACTGATACAGTACGTCCTGATTCTGAGTCACACTCAGTCCCGATGTTCACGCAAATTGTCAATGCTTTTCAGCTACGTCTAACATTTAATAAGTGTTATATATTTTTTGGTTATATTTATCAGGGGTTTTCATGATCTGTTTTTCTCTGTATTTACATCCAAACTCCTGCCTGGACAAAATGCTGCTGAAAATACTTAAAAAAATATAATGTATCAATAAAGCCCTAAACAGTCGCACACCGCATGTGCCCAACGGTTTGTGTGTAGAGAGTCACAGGACCGAGATGTACTGCAATTGTATTGGGTGGTGATTGGGAGGTGGAGATTCAGCTGCACTGAGAAGTTCTGTCTGATGGGTCTGTTATAGGTATGTCGCAGGAGTGACTGAAGACTCTGCACCTAGGGGGTTATCCAGGTTGCATCACTGCAATAACCCTGTTCGCTGTGCCAATGCGCACGCACAGGTCTCGTCCTGATTGAGAGGCGGAGGCATTCGCAGGGCGGGCGGGGTACGGAGACGTAGCGTTGTGGGGTGGTGCAGGCAAATCGGGCAGATCAGCTGTGTTTTTGGGGTGTCTTACGCAGCCACTCCTATCAAATAAATAGCAGTGGACCGCCTGCATATGCAACCTGGATGTGGTTGCAGGGGTCGTCCACAATTGCTGTGACCACAATTAAATTGCGGTTCGCAGCCACTGGGCAGGCCATTCAGCATGCAATAGAAAGGATTGCAGATTCTGCTTTTTAGCACCACCACTATATTAGGGAGTCTCCCTGACATTCAGGTGATTTAGAAAAAAGGATTTTTGGTCGAAATTTGAAAAGCTTAAATTATGAAAAATGTAGTAGTTACGGGTGTGGATCATTAGATCGACAGTGTCTAGGTCGACCACTATAGGTCGACAGTCACTAGGTCGACAGGGTTCAAAGGTCGACAGGGTTTCTAGGTCGACATGTTCTAGGTCGACAGGTCAAAAGGTCAACATGAGTTTTTCATATTTTTTTGGTGTTGTTTTCACCGTACAGTAACCGGGAAGCCCAATTAGTGCACCGTGTCCCCTCGCATGCTTCGGGCAAGGTTACTATTCCCAATCATAGTCCGTATGGATCGTTAAGTATGAAAAAGTTCAAAAAAAGATTATTTAAAAAAAAAACACTCATGTCGACCTTTTTGCCTGTCGACCTAGAACATGTTGACCTAGAAACCATGTCGACATTTGAACCCTGTCGACCTAGTGACTGTCGACCTATAGTGGTCGACCTAGACACTGTCGACCTAGACACGTCGATCTTCAGACCGGATCCCATAGTAACAGGGACCTTGAAGTGATATTTCCACACTACCATCTCAAAAAAGCATCTGCAGACTAATTAATGTGATCAATTTCCAAAAATAGGATATAAACATGAAAAGGAATAGGATATACAGTAATCACATCTTTCTTCTGTTATCCCTTGAATTGATAACAATTAAGCATTGTGCCACTAGAGGGCGTTTTAACACTCATAAAACAGAAAATCCACTTCAGGCACCAGGAGATAGATTTGGGTGTGGTGAGTTAAATCTGCAATCTAAATTGCAGTGTAAAAATAAAGCAGCCAGTATTTACCCTGTACAGAAACAAAATAACCCACCCAAATCTAACTCTCTCTGCAAATGTTATATCTGCCTCCCCTGCAGTGCACATGGTTTTGCCAAATTGCTAACAAAAATACTGCTGCGATCAACTTGGAATTACCCCCCAGGTTAGCATAACCTGAAAGTATAATATAAGCTACAAAAGACATGATGCAACTTTTTCTCATGAAACTCCCCTTCAGAGTGCTCGTAACGGATTCATTTCCATGTCTGTAAACAGAACATCAGTACCTCTGTTACTGTCCTAGATTTCAGCACAGATAAGTACTCCCAGAGTAATGTACTGTGCTTAAACACAAAACACCTAGACAAATTTAAGTAGATAAGATCTTGGTAGAATAGCTCAGGAAATCTTACGTAATGTGGGTAATAGATGTCACTGAGCTGAATTTTAGAACAAAACCTTTTCAAATTCTTGCTCTATATTTTTACAAAACAGAAAGTCTTTTGCTCCCTGCTCTAACAATAATATATCTGTGTGGCTAACAAGCCAGCCCTTGTGTAGGTGTGATCCTCTATATCTGACAGGAGAATACATTTACCTGCAGTGTAATGGTGTGTTGGGCATATATGCTAGTGCAGGGATTTACAGAGAAGTGGGTTCCCTTGAAATACTGTATAAACTAAATCCCCTTGTTTTATTTGCTAGGTACACACAGATTTGCAGTATAGCATTGTTAGCACTGATATCAAATGTCTTTCTGTTTTGTGTACATATAGTATATGGCATTAATACTGCCACACAGCTGATAGCATGTACAATATGTCAAATTATTCTCTGGGCACAGAACACATACCTTTTACCAGCGACCGGGATCCCGGCTGTCATGATCCCGACAGCGGGATCCCGGCCACCAGTATGCTGGCAGCGGGGTGAGTGCTAGAAAGCCCCTTGCGGGCTTGCTCTGCTCGCCATGCTGTGGGCACGGTGGCTCGCTGCACTTGCCTCAGGTTATATTCTCCCTCTATGGGTGTCATGGACACCAACAGAGTGAGAAAAGCCTGGCACATGTATTCCGGCGGCATTTCACCACCTGTCGGGATTCTGGCGTCGACATTGTGACCACCAGGATCCCGACAGGCGGTCTCGTGATTGTGTAGCAAGGGCCAGTGTATTCGTGTGGTCACTGACCCTGCTACTAGCATGCACGTCCCTCCTTACCTGGGATGGCTTGGTGCCGTCCCATGGGGCTGGATGTAGCACTGGCTTCGAGCAGCACTGGGGACCGGGCCTGGTCTGGTCTCCACCTGCCCGGCTGGTTGCAGAGTTCGACAGCGGGCGTGAGGGCGGCGGTGAATCGCCACCGTTGCTCCACGTGGGTGATGGCGGCGGGCCTGCATCCTCCGGGACTCAGACCCCGCCAATCACAGCGCGGGTTTTTTAAGTTGGCGCCAGCCGTGAGCCAATCACGGCTCGCGAGCTGGCGGCCAATCAGGAGTGGCGGCGGCGAGCCAATCCCGGCTCACCGCATCATAGCCACGCCCCCTTGCACTGGCTGATATTAGCCAGCGCTGGGCGCGAGGGCTCAGATCGTCGGCGGGGAAGAAGCAGAGAGGAGCTCCTGAAGATTGAAGAGGGCGCCGGAAGCCCTGGAGGGCGGTGGTAGTTGCAAAAGAACTGAGACACGCCGCCGCCCGCCGGGTGAAGTACAAAGAGCCGACGCCCGTCGGTGAAGACGTCGGAAGCTCTGGGACAGCGGTGTGCAACGCAAAAGAGCTTGCACTGGCCACCGCTGCCCAGGTGAAGACTCCTGGAAGCCCGAAGGTGGTGGGAGCCATCCTGCCTCCGGTGAAGACAATGCGGTTGGCATGGCCGGACCAGGCTTGGTCCAGCCGCGGCCCTTAGGACGGGTAAGTCCAGGTGGTGCCCCTCTCCCCCTAGACCACCAGGGATCCGGGCACTAGGCCCGCGGGGCAAAACATGCACCAGGCCTGAGGCACCATAGGCGGGCACTAGGCCCGTGGGCAATACGGGCGCTAGGCCCAATGGGAGGTGGCGTTAGGCCACCAGGTTTATAGAATGGCCCCCAATGGCGACAGTGGGCCAGGGCAAGAAGGGCAATAGGCCCGCACTACTGTACAGGGTTAGGTAGGTGGGCAGCAGGCCCAATAGCAAGTCCTCCAGATAGGCAACAATAGGTCGGGGCACCCAGGGCAAGGAAGCCCAAAGCTATTGTGTGTACGGTAAGTCGGCGCTAGGCCGAAGGTTGTATAAGTCAGCACTACACCGCAGGTGTGGTAAGTCGACGCTAGGCCGTGGTATCTCTCGATCCGGCGCTAGGCCGCAGGTTGTATAAGCCGGCGCTAGGCCGCAGGTGACACAAGTCGGCGTTACGTCGCAGGTGCAATAAGTTCTCAGTCGTCCTCACAGCTAGGCCCCCATGGAAGGTAGGTCATCGGACACTATGCGCTGGTGAGTATCACAAGGTGGAAACAGTATAAACGTATTGTGTCATAACCTCTGCATAAATGTCTCTCAGTCATATCGCGTAGGCAGCGTCCCGTCCCGTGGGCTGTATTGGGTGTCCATCACAGGAGCAAGGAAGAAGGGCCAGTCGTCTGGCAGGATTCCGAGGATATAGCTGGTGAACATAATTGTGTTTCGTGTGTGTTTGTGGTGTATGTTGCCCGTTTCTCCACCTCCCTTTTGGGCGTTTTCGTTCAGGGTCGCGCCTGGTGTTTTGCACCACTATGGGAGCACCCAGTCTGAGGCCATAAGTGCCAATAATGACTATTCATTGAGCCCAGTGTAGGCCACCCCTGCGTGAGTGTCCCCCCCATTCTTTTCAGGTCACCCCAGGAAGTTGTTCTCCGTGTCTGGGCGTGTGCCAGTATCGTCTGAGTTGCCTTGACGGACTGAAGGTGGAGGACGGCAGGCGTGGGCAGGGGCGTCAGAACGTTTTTAGGTTGGGGGGGGCAAGATATAATCTAATTTCGGCGCCTCTAAATTGCTGAATCGCTGCGCCTTATGTCCCTACTGGAAAAATGGAGAGGGGGGGCCCCAATTCTCTTTCTGGCACAGGGCACTAAAAAGTCTAGTTATGGCTCTACGCTACTGGGCATGCGTCTTGCACAAAGGGATAATGTACAATGGGGTTCATTCCGAACTGATCGCACGCTGCCGTTTTTCGCAGCGCAGTGATCAGGTCTGTACTGCGCATGTGTATGCACCGCAAATGCGCAGGCGCGTCATATGACTGCAAAGCGGGTCAGCGCCCAGCCATGGATTCTATGACCAATCCGTTCGCAAGTAGATTGACAGGAAGAAGGCGTTCCTGGGTGTCAACTGACCGTTTTCCGGGAGTGGTTGGAGAAACGCAGGCATGTCCAGGCGTTTGCAGGGCGGGTGTCTGACGTCAGTAGTTCGATGATCGGCAAAAACGCACAGCAGTGATCAGGTCTGAATCAGGCCCATAGTACTTTTTTTTTTTTTTTTGGGGGGGGGGGGCCCTCATGTACAAATTTAGCCACGCTCATCAGCATGACATGGATGGCGTGACTAGTATGCCTGCATCTATGGCGTGCACACCATAGACTTCAATGGTTCAATCGCTAGCTGAATGTCTGATTGTTTGATGTCAATCTAGTTTCCCACCATGTGCCCCACATAGCAGGGAAACACTTGAATTGGCTACCGGTCACCTTAGATGGGGGCTAATAATCTCAAACTGCCACATGAGGTAGGGTCAGCTAAGCTAGTGTCACCACCTGCTTCTGGGGAAAACGAGCGGCACTGAACAACTAAGTTGCCGCACTTTTTTCCTTTCCTGCAGGTGCCATCACAGCATATACATAAACATATATTTTACACCACATTTTTTTAAAAGAACCTTGGCACTCATTACCCTACACGTAGCCAAGCTCATCGTTGCCATGATGTGTGGTGCGCCTAGTGTGCCCACGTCTATGGCGCATGTATGCGTACGCACGCACATGCCATTGACTACTATGGTGTCATCGCTGACTGCACTTAGCCACAGTGCAGTGCATATGCGCACTGCCGCGATGCATACATGCGTGCGTATGCATTGCGGCAACAATGAGCGTGGCTACATCTGTATATCCTTATGGGATAGTAATGATATCCCAGCAAACAGGATGCCGGCTGTCAATATACTGATAGCGGCATCCCGACTGCCAGAATACCAGCAGCGGGGTGAGCGCAAAGAGTCCCCTTGCGGGCTTGCTGTTCTCGCCATGCGCCAGGTTTTATTCACACTCTATGTGTGTCGAGGACACCCACGAGTGGGAATAGCCTTGGCGAGTGCTGTCGGCATTCCTGGCTGTCGAAATCCTGAACACCAGGATCCTGACAGCCGGGATATTAACTAGATGAAGATGAAATACTTATTTTGATTGTAGTGAGGGAGGTAATGAGGGAGTTAATATATTAATTCAATTAACGGATTAGGGAGGGCTAATGGTTAACCCCCTCATTACCTCCCTCACTACAATCAAAATAAGTATTTCATCTTCTTTAACTCCAATTAAAGCAACAGCTCTTGATTTTAACCCTTTCACCTCCATAATGACTCCCCCTCCCCCCCATAATAATAATAATAATAATAATAATAATAATAATAACCCCCATACATTTATTAACCTTATATTTATTAGTTTTTATTATAAGTTCTTTACACACCATTTCAACACACCTGTTACCTTGGGTCAGAATGGGGCAAAATATCTTCTTTCTGTGGTGCTACTGCTGCAGCCAATATGAGCACCGCGGGAAATCAGTGCCACTGCCTTGTGTGAAGTCCTCAGACCTGGGGGCGGAGCCACCGAGGTAGGGGAGGCATAGAAGGATGCGCTGTGAAAAGATCCAGGGACTTCCAGGGATGGAGGCGCTGCTGTGGCCAGAGGAGGAGCTTGGGACCTGTCACGTTGGTGAGGCTGCCGCTGGTCGCCGGCCGGGACCACCATGGGCTAAGCAATGCATTATGGACTCCTACGGGCGGCTACATTCAGGGCCTGCCCGAGCTTAAATTTTTGGGGGTAAGCGAATAAAGATTTTGGCGCCCCTTGATGGGATAAACTTTTTAAAGAGGCAGCACGCGCTAAAGGCAAAAAGGGTCGCGGCCACACACTAGTGACCCCAAGGGTACAGGGAGGTAGCAGGAAACTGGGGGAGATAGCAGGTGACAGGGGAGGCAATGTAGCTAGCAGCCAGCTGTAGGATCGGAAGTGGAAGAAGTCCCAGTGGGATAGGGCCCTGGGAATTTCCTCCCAGGCACCGTCACTGTTAAAGTGTCCGGCACTGTTAAAGTGGTAACCGGTGGCAGAAGCATGCAGTAGGTGTCAAACTAGGCTGCGCTGGTAGCCTCTGCTCCCTATATAAGATCTAATTTAAAGTTATCTAATTAACTCCATGTAACACATCGCACACAGTAATCTCATACCCCACAGGGGGAGAGCAGGTGAGAAGCACACAAGTGGAGAGCTAGGGAGACAGCAAGTCAGAGGCACACAGAGGAGAGAGAGCGGGGAGAGGCAGACAGGGGGAGAGATAGGGAGATAGCAAGTGAGAGGCAGACAGGGGGAGAGATATAGGGAGAAAGCAGGAGAGGCACACGGATAGAGATAGGGAGAGAGCAGGAAAGGCACACAGGGTGAGTGATAGGGGGAGAGGCACATAGGGAGAGCAGGCGAGGCACACAGGGTGAGTGATAAGGAGAGAGCAGGAGAGGCCCACAAGGTGAGTGATAGGGAGAGAGCAGGAGAGGCACACAGGGTGAGTGATAGGGAGAGAGCAGGAGAGGTACACACAGTGAGTGACAGGGAGAGAGCAGGAGAGGCACACAGGGTGAGTGACAGGGAGAGAGCAGGAGAGGCACACAGGGTGAGTGACAGGGAGAGAGCAGGAGAGGCACACAGGGTGCAGCTACATTCAAAGATGAGAATAACATTAGAATTTACTTTTCTTAAGGTAAATGCAACATTTATAGATAACTATGCTGCAATAAGCCTGTAACAGACACTTATTTGTGATAACATTGTTTTACCTAAATAACTAGCAAGATTGAGACAAAGTAGGAGATTTACTAAATTGCATTGTTTTTGTGGTTTTATGTGTGATTTGTAAACTGATAGAATTTTTAGGCATGTTTTTGATTTCTGTTAGAACGATCTGGCCTGTCAGCTCAGAACAGATAACGTCAGCAGTGTGGCATGGCAGCCATGCGCTCTGTGCTACCGTGGTCCCCCCGCACCCAATTCCCCTGTCGCCCAATCTTTCTGAGTGCTCCACCGTGGCTGGCATTACGTAGCGCCCCAAACACTGGGAGGGTGGGCAGGACCATTCAGAAGACTCTTGCACGATGCAGGAGCCGGGACACGGAGGACAGCACACAGCAGCCGTCGGTGAGCAGTATGGATCCATACCCTCCAATTGTACCTTTTTTAATAGGTACAGTACCTTTTTTTTATGGTCTGTACCAATTTTTGGCTTTCCAAACTTCCATTGAAAGTATATGAAAAGGGCCACGCCCCCTTTTCTAATTTATACCTATTTTTGTAGGTCATTCCGAGTTGTTCGCTTGCTAGCAGTTTTTAGCAGCCGTGAAAACGCATTGTTGCCGCCCACTGGGGAGTGAATTTTCGCTTTGCAGAAGTGCGAACGCCTGTGCAGCAGAGCGCCTGCAAAATCTTTTTGTGCAAAACAAGACCAGCCCTGTAGTTACTCTTCGTGTGTGTTGATTCTAATGACGGAGGGACTGCTTTTGACGTCACACACCCGCCCAGCGTTCGCCCAGCCACGCCTGCATTTTTCCCGACACGCCTGCGTTTTTCTAAGCACTCCCTGAAAGCGGTAAGTTGCCACCCAGAAACGCCCACTTCATGTCAATCTTCCTGCGTTCAGCCGTGCGACTGAAAGCTTCGCTAGAACCTGTGCAAAACGACAATGCTCTTTGTACCCATACGTCACGTGTGCGCATTGCGGTGCATGCGCAGATTAGCTGTTTTTTCACTGATCGCTGCGCTGCGAACAACGGCAGCTAGCGATCAACTCGGAATGACCCCCTTTATGTGTAAAATGTTGGAGGGTATGTGGATCCCGCCTCCACATCGTCCCGACCGGTGCAACCGCACCTCCAGCACTACACTCCTTACGGCCCTGGTTAGCATAATGTGTTTATTTAAAAGTCATTATTCAGTTATTCAATATGGGGTCAATAAAAAATGATTATGGAGGCAATATTAATGTATTACTTTATTGAAGAGTCAATATTAATTTGATATTTTACTGAGGAAATATTAATTTGATTGCAGTGGAAATACTATATGATTTCTAATAGGACCAATAAGTATTTATGATGGAGCAACACATTATTTCATGATAGAGGAACCCTTTATAGTGGCATAAAGTTACTTTTCTTCTATATATACAACATGAACTGTTACCCAGCAGTGTTTGAACTAACATGTTACTCTTTTTCAAGCCTGATAATATAATGGCGCCAACGCAGGCTTTGACTGGCCCACATAGGTACACTGCCACTGTAGACTCATTTTCCTATGCTCAGCTGACAGGAGCGGAACCCAGGGCTGTAGCAGGGCCATATGCCAGGACTAGGAAGTAGCTGAACATTCGTAGTGTCTTTTGGATTCTCAGGGTGGCTATTCTGCAGTTTTCTAGGCTGCAGGCACCCCACAAGCCAAATGCAGGTGTCTTGGGGAAGTGATGGGAGGGCCGTAAGTAGGTTTGTGGCAGTGGTGCCTGGAACACAGCGCAGATGCGCTGGAGGCGCAGGACCACCGGCAACACACCCGCCTGGCCACTCCACTGCCGTCGCCGTACTGTGGGGTCCGGCCCGTGTTTCCACACCGTCACCGCCTGTCGTCCCCAGACCGGAGTGTGCAGCGCCAAGAGGAGCAACAACCACAGAGGACCCCTGTTAGGAAGAAAGCTGCCCGAGTCACTGCCTGACTGCGTGGGGATGGCTGGGAGATGTTGTTGCAGGGCTAAACCGGTGACCTGGACTATGCGAAAGAAACTCCATCCTGAGGAGGAGTAGCAGAAGAGCATCGCTGGCCAGACAGGGGCAGAGCAGGCACCACAGAGGATGCCTACCCGGAGGTGAGGACCCAAGAAGGACCCCTACCAGACACCAGTGAAGACTGCGCTGACACAGTTGCCCGGAGACGATAGAAAACCCCGGTAGCGGAGCCAAGGACACGCCCAAGCAGTGAAAGGGGATGTCGGTCATTAGGTCGACTTACATTGGGTCGACCACATTTCATCGACATGCATTAGATCGACATTATCACTAGGTCGACATGTACAAGGTCGACATGGAAAAAGTTTGAAATTACTTTTTCACAATTTTTTAAATTTTTTGCCCTTTACACACACTCCCCCTAGTGCCGCCGAGTATCAGTAAAAAAATCTATGGGTAGCGGGAGCATAGCTTCCCGCTAACCCTGCTGACTAAGCTCCTTCAGCTCTTCCTTCTGTGGGTAATGGGAGCATCGCTGCCTACTGCCTGCGTCTGTAATGAATATATATACATACACTGCTCAAAAAAATAAATGAAACACTTAACACAATGTAACTCCAAGTCAATCACACTTCTGTGAAATCAAACTGTCCACTTAGGAAGCAACACTGATTGACAATCAATTTCACATGCTGTTGTGCAAATGGAATAGACAACAGGTGGAAATTATAGGCAATTAGCAAGACACCCCCAATAAAGGAGTTGTTCTGCAGGTGGTGACCACAGACCACTTCTCAGCTCCTATGCTTTCTGGCTGATGTTTTGGTCACTTTTGAAAGCTGGCGGTGCTTTCACTCTAGTGATAGCATGAGACAGAGTCTACAACCCACACAAGTGGCTCAGGTAGTGCAGCTCATCCAGGATGGCACATCAATGCGAGCTGTGGCAAGAAGGTTTGCTGTGTCTGTCAGCGTAGTGTCCAGAGCATGGAGGCGCTACCAGGAGACAGGCCAGTACATCAGGAGACGTGGAGGAGGCCGTAGGAGGGCAACAACCCAGCAGCAGGACCGCTGCCTCCGCCTTTGTGCAAGGAGGAACAATAGGAGCACTGCCAGAGCCCTGCAAAATCACCTCCAGCAAGCGTATACTCAAACGATCAGAAACAGACTCCATGAGAGTGGTATGAGGTCCCGACGTCCACAGGTGGGGGTTGTGCTTACAGCCCAACACCGTGCAGAACGTTTGGCATTTGCCAGAGAACACCAAGATTGGCAAATTCGCCACTGGTGCCCTGTGCTCTTCACAGATGAAAGCAGGTTCTCACTGAGCACATGTGACAGACGTGACAGAGTCTGGAGACGCCAAGGAGAACGTTCTGCTGCCTGCAACTTCCTCCAGCATGACCGGTTTGGCAGTGGGTCAGTAATGGTGTGGGGTGGCATTTCTTTGGGGGGCCGCACAGCCCTCCATGTGCGCGCCAGAGGTAGCCTGACTGCCATTAGGTACCGAGATGAAATCCTCAGTCCCCTTGTGAGACCATATGCTGATGCGGTTGGCCCTGGGTTCCTCCTAATGCAAGACAATGCTAGACCTCATGTGGCTGGAGTGTGTCAGCAGTTCCTGCAAGACGAAGGCATTGATGGTATGGACTGGCCCGCCCGTTCCCCAGACCTGAATCCAATTGTGCACATCTGGGACATTATGTCACGCTCCATCCACCAATGCCACGTTGCACCACAGACTGTCCAGGAGTTGGCGGATGTTTTAGTCCAGGTCTGGGAGGAGATCCCTCAGGAGACCATCCGCCACCTCATCAGGAGCATGCCCAGGCATTGTAGGGAGGTCATACAGGCACGTGGATACCACACACACTACTGAGCCACATTTTTACTTGTTTTAAGGACATTACATCAAAGTTGGATCAGCCTGTAGTGTGTTTTTCCACTTTAATTTTGAGTATGACCTCAAATCCAGACCTCCATGAGTTAATAAAATTGATTTCCAGTGATCATTTTTGTGTGATTTTGTTGTCAGCACATTCAACTATGTAAAGAACAAAGTATTTAACAAGAATATTTCATTCATTCAGATCTAGGATGTGTTGTTTAAGTTTTCCCTTTATTTTTTTGAGCAGTGTATATATATATATATATATATATATATATATTTATATATATATATATATATATATATATATATATATATATTTATTGGTGATTAGAGGTGGCACACACACGGACTTCCAGACAAATAACACAAACTATAGCCGCAGTTTGATTTGACTGCGGCTACAGTAATTGTTATTTATCTGGATGTCCGTGGGAGTGCCACCTCTAATCACCACTTCTAGGGAAGTATCCGCACTGAACTGCCCATCAAAGTCCACATGAGATATGAGATAGTGCTCCATTCCAAGGAACGATTAATTCCAATAAACAGTCATTTGTAAAGGAGGGCACTCACCAATTTTTGTAAAAAAGTCGATGTAGTTTTAATTATCAGATCATCAAGTCGATGTTTCGATCACATCCAAGTGATCTTTGTCAAGACATAACACAATGGCCCTCATTCCGAGTTGTTCGCTTGGTAATTTTCTTCGCATCGCAGCGATTTTCCACTAATTGCGCATGCGCAATGTTTGCACTGCGACTGCGCCAAGTAAATTTGCTAAGAAGTTTGGTATTTTACTCACGGCATTACGAGGTTTTTTCTTCGTTCTGGTGATTGGAGTGTGATTGACAGGAAGTGGGTGTTTCTGGGCGGAAACTGACCGTTTTATGGGTGTGTGTGAAAAAACGCTACCGTTTCTGGGAAAAATGCGGGAGTGGCTGGAGAAACGGGGGAGTGCCTGGGCGAACGCTGGGTGTGTTTGTGACGTCAAACCAGGAACGAAACTGACTGAACTGATCGCAGCGGCAGAGTAAGTATCGAGCTACTCAGAAACTGCTTAGAAATTTCTATTCGCAATTTTGAGAATCTTTCGTTCGCAATTGTGCTAAGCTAAGATACACTCCCAGTAGGCGGCGGCTTAGCGTGTGCAATGCTGCTAAAAGCAGCTTGCGAGCGAACAACTCGGAATGAGGGCCAATGTTGTAAACAACAGGACACCACAAACAGCATCTGAATCCTTTCGTGGAGTGTCGCTTGGTTCTTTTGTAATTATATATATATATATTTATACAGTATATACAAAATATATATACTGTATATACACATATATACACACAGTGTGTACGGTATATATATATATATATATATATATATATTACAATCAGAGGGGGCACTCTCAGGACTTTGCTGATAATATGTAACATATTTTCAGCAGAGTCCTGAGAGTGCCACCTCTGATTGTACCTGTCTATAATTGGCTGTACAAACAGCCGTGGAAGGCACCAAGACCATACTGGGTTAATGAAAGTTGGAGGGCTGACTTGAACTCTGTATAGAGCACACACATCTAAACAGAGACACAGCTACTGAGCTACTATACATCTCACCTTTGCCACCATGTCAGGAACCAGGCCGAAGAGGACTGCCATCCTGGCCAAGGGGTAGATACGCCCCTGGCCCACACCAGCAAGAAAATATGACAGCAATTTAAATTGTGAACTCTGCATTTCAATATCAATGTAATTTGGTTTATTTTATTTTTTAAAGAATAGCATAGTGCTTGAGTAGGTAGTTACATTCATACAAGTGTGATTCAACATGAATTGCGACATCAAGCACTCGGACTGCCCACTTTACTGGGGAAGTGAGTGGTCCTGGGTAGAGATGAGCAGGTTCGGATTTAACGCCAGAATTAACACAAGTTCGGTTTTATCCTGAGTTTTCTTATTGGCTATCCAAAACACGTGACATCCGTGAGCCAATAAGATGCCGTTTTGAGATCCAATTAAATCTGAGTAAAACCGAACCCGCTCATCTCTAGTTCTGGGAGGCTGGCCTATACTCTCAGGAGAGTGAGAGAGCTACATAAAATTTGAGAGTCTCCCGGTTTTTCCAGGGAAAATAGAAAAGTGTTCACTGGATGAGATTATTCATCTAAGCAGTATATGCTCCATGTATACTTATACTGTTGCAATAAACCTTACTCCAATTTGAATATGAATACCCTCAAATTAAAGCTAATAGTCTGTACTTTAAAACCCCATTCATTATATACAGCAACTGTAACTTAAATATTTTTAGTAACCAGCTAAAATGACAAAAATTAAGCCAGTGTCCAAATATACATGGACCTGATAAGTCCAAATTTGTTGTAGTGTCTTTCATGAAAAATAGCATAGTAGATCCAAAAAGTAGTGACGGCACCCTATACACTGCGAGATATGCTATTTAAAAGTGGGTACACACTAATAGATATATCTGCAGATTAATGGCCCGCCCAGTTCAGCTGTCAATCACCGCCGGCCGCCGCAGCATGTGTATGGGCGGCCGGCCGACCACCCCGTACACATACAGCGACGCACCAATATATATCGGTAGATATATTGGCTGTCGGCTGTGCTGCGGGGCCGACGCGATACGTCTGTGAACGATGGAGTTCACAGACGTATCGGCCGTACACACTGGCCGACGGTCCCGCGATATATCGGCCGTTCAAGAGAGCGGCCGATATATCGGTCAGTGTGTACAGGCCTTACGTCTCTAGAAAGCGTATATTGGGGGTCATTCATTTTCACGCAGCAGAGCGAACGGGTCCCTGCTGCGCATGCGCCGGCACCTTTGTGCTCATGCGCATGCGGCACGGCCGACAGCCAGGGCAGGACAGCGATCGCCGCTGTGCGATGCCTTTGCACTTCTGCGAGGGGTTCCGGACTGACATGCAGGGCGGACTAGCCCCGTGCTGGGCGTCCCCCGCATGCCAGGAAAGTTGATCGTAGCTGTGCAAAATTTTGCACAACTACGATCAACTCGGAATGACCCCCATTGTTATAAATAACACGTTACATAAAGATAGTCCGACATTTCAAGAGGTATAAAAAAGCATAGTACATTAATCTTACCTTATGTGGATGAACACGACTCATGATCACTCCTCTAAATTTCTCAGAAGGCTGGAGGGTAGGGGTGTGAAGAGAAGGGGCGGGGACTAGTGAAGAAGAAGGTAGAGATAGGGTAGGAGTGAGAAGGGGGGGGTCTAGTTGAGGCAGTGCCGTAACTAGGTATTTTAGCGCTGTGTGCAAGAAATAGTATTGGCGCCCCCCCCCCCCCCCCATGCAAGAGAGGGCCAGTGCACGCGGTAGGCGTGCAAAAAATATATAGGGGCGTGGCTTCATGGGGAAAGGACGTGGCCACAAAATAATACCAATTCATACTACGGTGCATAGTAGTCTCCATTATTCAAATTACGTTGCACAGTAGCGCCACTACACCAGGTAGAGCTCCTTTTAACACATTACAGCAGACAGCGTCCCCCTTTTTAAACATTACGGCAGACACTTTTTATACATTACGGCAGACAGCGTCCCTTTTTTTACACATTACGGCAGACAGCGTCCCCTTTTTTACACATTACAGCAGACAGTGTTCCCTTTTTTACACATTACGGCATACAGCATCCCCCTTATTACACATTACGGCAGACAGAGTCCCCCTTTTTACACATTATGGCAGCAAGTGTGCCCCTTTTTACACATTATGGCAGACAGTGTCCCCCTTTTTACACATTAAGGCAGACAGCGTCCCCCTTTTTACACATTATGGCAGACAGCGTCCCCCTTATTACACATTACGGCAGACAGCGTTCCCCTTTTTACACATTACGGCAGGCAGCGTCCCCCTTTTTACTCATTACGGCAGCCAGCGTCCCCCTTTTTACACATTACAGCAGGATAGATAGATAAATAGATAGATAGATAGATAGATAGATAGATAGATAGATAGATAGACAGACAGACAGAATAGTTAATACTTACCATCTCTCCGGAGCAGCAGCATCACAGCCGGGTGAGTGCAGCGGCAGCCAGACCCTTAAATGTAAAAGCAGTGCTGGCGGTGGGGGACAGGACACAGGTGGCGCCGCCAGCAGCACACAGGGGGCACCATCAGCGAGAGTCGGGACACAGGCAGCGCCACACGCTGGACACAGGTGGCGCCGTCAGCGGCACACAGGGGGCACCACCAGCGGGAGTCGGGACACAGGCGGCGGCGCACACTGGACACAGGCAGCACCGCCAACGGCACACAGGGGGCACCACCAGCGTGAGTCGGGACACAGGCGGCACAGCACGCTGGACACAGGCGGCGCCGCCAGCGGCAGTGACTGTGTGCAGGCTGGAGTCTGGAGATTGCGGCCCTGCGGGTGGGCAATGCACCATCGGCACACACCTAGTTACGGCTCTGAGTTGAGGAGAAGCAGCGCTGCAAGTAGGCGGGTACAGATGGGTACGGCGTCCCCTTAAGAATTTAGCCGTGGGCCGACGCTACTCTCCGCCGCTCCCCTCCCTCCGCTGCTGTCCAGCACCGCTGCTTGAGGGGAGGAGAACGCTGCATTCGCTCTCCTGCCCCTCAGTGTCTTCCTTCAATTCAGCGCCGGCCTGTGAGCCAATCTTTGATTAGCTCACAGATGGCGCTGAATTGAAAGAAGACAGTGACACCCGCACCGACTGAGGGGCAGGAGAGGCGCAGTCTGCGCTCTCCTCCTCTCACACACACACAGGATCAAGACACCAGCAGCAGCAGCAGCGGTGAGCAGCAGGGGAAGGGGGGCATGTATACCTGACACTGGGGGCATATTTGGCACTGGGGGCATATCTGGCACTGGGGGAACATGTTTACCTGGCACTAGGGTCATATCTGGCACTGGGGGGACATGTGTATCTGGCACTTGGGGGCATATCTGGCACTGGGGGAGCATGTGTATCTGGCACTGGGGGGACATGTGTATCTGGCACTGGGGGGACATGTGTATCTGGCACTGGGGGGACATGTGTATCTGGCACTGTGGGCATATCTGGCACTGTGGGGGACATGTGTATCTGGCACTGGGGGCATATCTGACACTGAGGGTATATCTGGCACTGGGGGCATATCTGGCACTGGGGGGCATGTGTATCTGGCACTGGGGGCATATCTGGCACTGGGGGAACATGTGCATCTGGCACTGGGGGACATGTGTATCTGGCACAGTGGGCATATCTGGCACTGCGGGGGACATGTGTATTGGGCACTGGGGGCATACCTGACACTGAGGGCTTATCTGGCACTGGGGGGACATGTGTATCTGGCACTGGGGGCATATCTGGCACTGGGGGGGACATGTCTATCTGACACTGGGGGCATATCGGGCACTGGTGGGGACATGTGTATCTGGCACTGGGGGCATATCTGGCACTGCGGGGACATATGTATCTGGCACGGGGGGCATATCTGGCACTGGGGGGACATGTGTATCTGGCACGGGGCATTTCTGTATCTGGCACTGGGGGCATATCTAGCACTGGGGGGCATTTCTGTATCTGGCACTGGGGGGGCAATGTATATCTGACACAGTGGAGGCATTTGTGTATCTGGCACTGTGACGCAATGTATATCTGGCACTCTGGGGGCATTTGTGTATCTGGCACTGTGGGGCAATGTGCATCTGGCACTGGCCCTCATTCCGAGTTGTTCGCTCGCAAGGCGATTATAGCAGAGTTACACACGCTAAGCCGCCGCCTACTGGGAGTGAATCTAAACATCTTAAATGTGCGACCGATGTATTCGCAATATTGCGATCAAAACCGAGTTAGCAGTTTCTGAGTAACTCCAGACTTACTCTGCCTGTGCGATCAATTCAGTGCTTTTCGGTCCCGGCTGACGTCATAAACACACCCAGCGTTCGCCCAAGCACTCCCACCGTTTCTCCAGACACGCCTGCGTTTTTTCCGGAAACGGTAGCGTTTCCTGCCACACGCCCCTAAAACGCCGTACATCCGCCCAGTAACACCCATTTCCTGTCAATCACAATGCGTTCTCCGGAGCGACGAAAAAGCCGTGAGTAAAATTACTTTCTTCTTAGTAAAGTTACTTGACGCATGCGCAGTGCGAACATTACGCATGCGCACTAAGAGAATTCTCACTGCGATGCGATGAAAAATACCGAGCGAACAACTCGGAATGAGGGCCACTGTGAGGCAATGTATATCTGGCACTCTGGGGGCATTTGTGAATCTGGCACTGTGGGACAATGTGTATCTGGCACTGTGAGGCAATGTATATCTGGCACTCTGGGGGCATTTGTGTATCTGGCACTCTGGGGGCATTTGTGTATCTGGCACTGTGGGGCAGTGTATATATGGCACTCTGGGGGCATTTGTGTATCTGGCACTGTGGGGCAATGTGTATCTGGCACTGTGAGGCAATGTATATCTGGCACTCTGGGGGCATTTGTGTATCTGGCACTGTGGGGCAATGTATATCTGGCACAGTACCTATAAGACATTTTTTCTACTTGCACCACTGAGGAGAAGGTAGAGATAGGGTAGAGGAGAGAAGGTATGAGCACTAGAAGATGGGGATAGGGTCACAGGGGACTGCATGTTGGCAGCTGGCCTCAGAGGAGGGACCAGCCACATGAAGCACAGCAGCAGTGGTCAGCCATGAAGATGATTCAGAGCAGGGGAGATATTAAATAAATGTGTACTACATAGTTCCTTTTCTTTTTAAAGTAAAGAGCTGCAGTTGTGATTGAAGTGCATGATTCAAAAATATTGTGAACATGTATTGGGTATTCCTGAGAGGTGACAAGGATGTGGCTATTGGACACATGAAGATGGTCTCTCTTATAGGAGTATTGCAGACATGTCGCTGAACCTGTTAGGTATGGTGACATTGTACCAGGGAGGAAAGCAGCATGGGGCCCCCTGGCAAAATGTCAGCCAGTCCTTATGGTGCTATCTGTGCTAGGTGTGATTTGAGCTATACTGTGTGTGCTATGCAGAGGTGTAACTAGGTGCCTGGAGCAAGGGTATGTTTTGGTGCCCCTTCCCCTGTAATGAACTGGGGGCATGTTAAATTTGAAAAGAAAAAATATAAAAAAAAATCTAAATTGGTAACAGGGCTGGTTCTAGACCTTGTGGAGCTTAGTTTCCTTTGGATACCCCCCATGCATAAAATAGGGACAGCGTGCACCAAAGGCGCGCAACAAAAATTTTATGGTGTATCTTCATGGGGAAAGGGCATGGACACCGAATAGTACCAATTCAGATTACACTGCACAGTAGTGTCCGTTATTCACATTACACCACAGTAGAGCCCCTTATACACATTACACAACACAGTAGAGCCACTTATACATGTTACACCACAGTAGAGTGGCGCGCCCTCTAACTTTTCCGGCGCCTGGAGCTCGAGCTCCACCGGAGCCACCCTCGCTACACCCCTGGTGCTATGCGATATGTACTGTACTTTAGTGGGTATGCAATTTAAACTTCATGCGATTTGAACTACACCCGAATTTGACTATACAGGTTGAGTATCCCATATCCAAATATTCCGAAATACGGACTTTTTTGAGTGAGAGTAAGATAGTGAAACCTTTGTTTTCTGATGGCTCAATGTACACAAACTTTGTTTAATGCACAAAGTTATAAAAAATATTGGCTAAAATTACCTTCAGACTGTGTGTATAAGGTGTATATGTAACATAAATGCATTCTGTGCTTAGATTTAGGTCCCATCACCATGATATCTCATTATGGTATGCAATTATTCCAAAATACGGAATAATCCAATATCCAAAATACCTCTGGTCCCAAGCGTTTTGGATAAGGGATACTCAACCTGTACTACAATATGTAATGTATGTAATGTAGTTCAGAAATACCTGGCTGCACAAGCTATTTTGCCTTGCGATATGGACTACACGGGAGCGCGCATCGCATCGCAAGGGAAACTAAACACAGTGCGATGTGAACTAGACGCGATGCTATCTGAACTAAAAAGATCAAATAGCATGCGATAATCGCACCGTGTGTGGGCACCATAAGAGTTGTCAGCCCAGGGCTAAAATCCATAAGGAAGGTGGAGCCTCAATAAATGGGGTCCCTCTTCTGTAAGCACAAACAGTACTGAGCAATAAGCAATATTTCTCAGTTAATTAATAATATTTTTACAGGTGGACACTGGCGTTACTATGTTGGCTGACACCCAGTGCGGGTGAAATACCTCATACGCATGCCTTTGGTGCATGCCACTAAAAAAAGAGTGTGGCCTTGTGGAAAAGGGCGTAGCCTCGTGGGAAGGTGGCATGCACGCAATGGGCTGCCCCATGAGACTGTCCCAGAGATGATGGGCTGCCTCCGGAGACTGTCTGTCACACTTGTGATTGTAGCCGAGTGCTGCATGTAATGTTATAGTGCAGCACCCAGCTCCTGTCACTGAGGTGGAGCTAGTGGGTGACACCCAGGTCTGGCCCTCACTGCAGGTGGACTACTGGATAGCAAAAATGTCAGCATGCCAGGTAACAGTGACCCACTGACACCAGTAGTCATTTACCAATGAATTACTTACACATCCACGGAACAGGTCCTTTTTGGTCCATGTAGCATTTACCGGTATTGGCTTAACCAAAAATAACAGCATTGCTTATCTGTCTAATAGCTGAATGTGGCGGAAAGGTCACTCAGAGTACTCTCTTTGAAATAAATAGCAGCATTCGGATTGGTCAGAGGCAAGGCTACACTCTGATCAATGATAGACTGACGCCAGGAAAAATAACAGTGCTTGGTTTACACCAAGAGCAACAATATTGTGATGTGGCTTGACAGTAACATGCCAAAAAGAGAAGCTTGATCCTCTGCACTAGTCAATTATGTACTAATGAATGAGTATGTATAGAGAAACCCCATAATTGCCTTAGTAAACATGTATATACACAGTACCAGAACTATGATGGTACCGCCACACACAACGCAGTATACCCTTTGAGCAGAACTGGCTGCCACCTCATTCTTTATTTTCTGAGCGTCGGGCAAGCGCCAATCACGGCTTTCACAGTAGTAGCCAATCAGCCTTGGTAAGCCAGTTATGGCTTGTTGCATCATAACTCCACCTGCTCACTGCATCTGATATCATATGCCGATGAGCGGAGCCTTCAGTTTGGCTGGTGGATAATGGTAGAAGACATTGGGTGAAAATCTCCCGTGGCTGCGGAAGAGACCAGAAGACTGTGCTGTTGGTCCACGGAAGAAAAAAAGATGAGGACTAGAGAGTGCTGCAGGTGATGGGAAGCAGAGAGTTAAACCAGTAATTTACCCCCATCATCAGGTGTTGAGCATTAGGGCAGGAGATGGAATCGGATCTCAGTCCTGTGAGGCATATTAAATAGGCAGAGGGCCCATATAAGTGACTAATAAAGTGACTCTGTGCTTTAGATCCAGGTCACTTTATGTGCCCTAAGGTATGAAGCATTACTACTGTGTGGTATTTCTGTAAGGGGCACTACTGCTGTGTGGTCATAATGTGTAAGGGGCACTACTACTGTGTGGGAATAATGTGTAACAACGGGGACTAATGTGCAGTGTAACCTGAATAATGGACACTACTGTGCGATGTAATGTGAGTTGATATTTCTATAGTATGGTAAACAAAAATAACATAACATAGAGCCATACAGTAAGGACAGTCATAAGTCTGAAAAAAATTATTAAGAAATGGTAATGGCTCTGCTTTGTGTTGGTTAAATTAAGTTAATAAATACACAATACGCTTAATCAGTGTGGATTAGGATATTATAATTTCCTGACTTTACTGAATTTAATGTACTGTTAATGATATGATAATCTAAAATTAATATTAATACAACAGTTTACTGAAAAATTGATACAGTATGTTTAGTAATATACATTAGGTAGTCCTTAACTACATAATATAAGTGCATTTACAATATGATACATTTTAATTGACCATCTATGCTAGAGTTTTTAAATTGGGTCCGCTTGATTATAAACCTATGTTTAGCCATAGAAAAGTTTGGCTGTTTTATCAACACAATCAGTAGCGGACAACCTATATGTTCAGTTATTATTCCGAGGTTGTTAGGGGTATCTTTATCTTTTTTCATGGATTTGAAATCGATCTACTGTAAATCGATGTTGCACTTCCAGAGCCACACACATTTACTAACATTTAAACATGAATATAAAAGAATCATCCATTAGTACATTCGATTTTCATAGATACTATGATACTGTGAAAATTAGGTGATATTAAATTAAATTATATAAATACTATATTACAAATGAAAAGGATTGAGAATCCACAAATGAACAGGATTTGCTCTTTAAATCTCTAATCTAATGTGTACATAAAACAATCAACAAATTATTCTCTTTTATCAAGTACTATAAATCATACTTGCCAACTTTATGGCTGCTCAGCCAGGTCGGGTCAGCAGGGGGGCGGGCAGTGACGTGACGTGCAGAGGGAGGCGGAACAGAGGTGGAACGGGGGGGTGGCGGAGGCGGAATGGGGGCATGGCTGCCGGATCGCTTCATGTAAGCCACGCCCCCGCTGTGTAATGCTGCTATTACCGGCATTATACAGCAGGGGGCGTGGCTATGATGACGTGATTTAACAAGAAATCGCATCATCGCCAGCCCGGACCGCCCACTTTACTCGCTAAGTGGGCGGCCGGGCAGGGGAGACCTCTGAAATCGGGAGACTTGACTGCTCTTCCGGGGGGGCCGGGAGGGTCACCCGATTTTCGGTAGCCTCCCGGCCATTCCGGGAGAGTAGGAAAGTATGATGTAAATTGAGGTTGTTTAATAGTGGTAAGAACTCAGGACATAGATAGTATACAGGTTGAGTATCCCGTATCCAAAATTCAAACTCCCACATTTTTGGGCCCCATACTGAGATTATGACATATATATTATATATACTATATATATAATATATCTACATATACAGTACAGGTTGAGTATCCCATATCCAAATATTCCGAAATACAGAATTTTTTGAGTGAGACTGAGATAGTGAAACCTTTGTTTTCTGATCGCTTAATGTACAAAAACTTTATTTAATACACAAAGTTATTAAAAATATTGTATTAAATAAACTTCAGGCTGTGTGTATAAGGTGTATATGATATGAAACATAAATAAATTGTGTGAATGTACACACACTTTGTTTAATGCACAAAGTTATTAAAAATATTGGCTAAAATTACCTTCAGGCTGTGTGTATAAGGTGTATATGATACATAAATGTATTCTGTGCTTAAACTTAGGTCCCATCGCCATGATATCTCATTATGGTATGCAATTATTCCAAAATACGGGAAAATCCAATATCCAAAATACTTCTGGTCCCAAGCATTTTGGATAAGGGATACTCAACCTGTATTTATACATATAATATTTATAATATACACTGCTCAAAAAAAATAAAGGGAACACTTAAACAACACATCCTAGATCTGAATGAATGAAATATTCTTATTAAATACTTTGTTCTGTACATAGTTGAATGTGCTGACAACAAAATCACACACAAATTATCAATGGAAATCAAACTTATTAACCCATGGAGGTCTGGATTTGGAGTCACACTCAAAATTAAAGTGGAAAAACACACTACAGGCTGATCCAACTTTGATGTAATGTCCTTAAAACAAGTCAAAATGAGGCTCAGTAGTGTGTGTGACCTCCACGTGCCTGTATGACCTCCCTGCAACGCCTGGGCATGCTCCTGATGAGGTGGCGGATGGTCTCCTGAGGGATCTCCTCCCAGACCTGGACTAAAGCATCCGCCAACTCCTGGACAGTCTGTGGTGCAACGTGGATTCAGGTCTGGCGAACGGGCGGGCCAGTCCATAGCATCAATGCCTTCGTCTTGCAGGAACTGCCGACACACTCCAGCCACATGAGGTCTAGCATTGTCTTGCATTAGGAGGAACCCAGGGCCAACCGCACCAGCATATGGTCTCACAAGGGGTCTGAGGATCTCATCTTGGTACCTAATGGCAGTCAGGCTACCTCTGGCGAGCACATGGAGGGCTGTGCGGCCCCCCAAAGAAATGCCACCCCACACCATTACTGACCCACTGCCAAACCAGTCATGCTGGAGGATGTTGCAGGCAGCAGAACGTTCTCCTTGGCGTCTCCAGACTCTGTCACGTCTGTCACATGTGCTCAGTGAGAACCTGCTTTCATCTGTGAAGAGCCCCGGGCGCCAGTGGCGAATTTGCCAATCTTGGTGTTCTCTGGCAAATGCCAAATGTCCTGCACAGTGTTGGGCTGTAAGCACCTGTGGACGTCGGGCCCTCATACCACCCTCATGGAGTCTGTTTCTGATCGTTTGAGTAGACACATGCACATTTGTGGCTTGCTGGAGGTGATTTTGCAGGGCTCTGGCAGTGCTCCTATTGTTCCTCCTTGCACAAAGGCGGAGGTAGCGGTCCTGCTGCTGGGTTGTTGCCCTCCTACGGCCTCCTCCACGTCTCCTGATGTACTGGCCTGTCTCCTGGTAGCGCCTCCATGCTCTGGACACTACGCTGACAGACACAGCAAACCTTCTTGCCACAGCTCGCATTGATGTGCCATCCTGGATGAGCTGCACTACCTGAGCCACTTGTGTGGGTTGTAGACTCCGTCTCATGCTACCACTAGAGTGAAAGCACCGCCAGCTTTCAAAAGTGACCAAAACATCAGCCAGAAAGCATAGGAGCTGAGAAGTGGTCTGTGGTCACCACCTGCAGAACAACTCCTTTATTGGGTGTGTCTTGCTAATTGCCTATAATTTCCACCTGTTGTCTATTCCATTTGCACAACAGCATGTGAAATTGATTGTCAATCAGTGTTGCTTCCTAAGTGGACAGTTTGATTTCACAGAAGTGTGATTGACTTGGAGTTACATTGTGTTGTTTAAGTGTTCCCTTTATTTTTTTGAGAAGTGTATATGTCATTATCTCAGTATGGGGCCGAAAAATGTGGGATTTTGAATTTTGGATAAGGGATACTCAATCTGTATAATAGAATAATATATTCCGGTTACTTGTCTAGGATTGCATTTATCCAGGATTTAAATATATCAACACCATATATTGAATCTAGGATCAGAGTCTGTGACTTATGGGACCCATACATCAGCAATACAAAAGATTCACCAATTCCTAAATCCCCCCCCCCCGAATTTAATGATTGTCCAATCCACCAACATGTGCCCATGCATTGCTGATATTTTTCAGTGATTTGTAGATATTTTTTTTTTACCCAAAGATCAGCAGCGGGATGTAATGGAGTCTGAGATCACCATAGCTGCGGGATGCTGCCCGATCTAAAGGGGCCTAGACACTAGCCGATTTCTGCTTAGAAAATAAATGCTAACAACATTTATGTCGTTATGGTTTATTTTTAGCTTGAAATTGGCTAGTGTGTATGGGGGTCAGATTGATGAACGATGAATGATGCACGCTCCCGCACATCGCTCAGCATTCATCAATATTGAGCTGACATGCAGCTCAACCCGTCAGTGTCGTGCTGAGCTGGATGTTCGGGAATCGCGGTGATGACGTCACTGAACGTTATCGTTGAACGATAACGTTCAGTGTGTCCGCAATATATCATTGAATGCTATATCGTTCAACGCCTTAAGACGTTTTTTTTTAAAAGGGGCAAACACTTAGGGGGGCATGTACTATGCAGTGATAAAAGTGGAGAAGTGAGCCAGTGGAGAAGTTGCCCATGGCAACCAATCAGCATTGACATAATATTTATAATTTGCATACTATAAAAGTATACAAAACAGCTGACTGGTTGCCATGGGCAACTTAGTTCTCCACTTGCTCACTTCTCCATTTTTATCACTGCTTAGTACATGTCCCTCTTACAATGCAAAATCATGCTTGCCTCTTTAAAAAAAAAACATTCTAGATCGGCCGGCATTTTGCATTCAGTTAAAGAGTTTTACTCTCAGTTGACTAAAAGATAAAATGGTTAACTAACTACATTTCTTAGTGTTTTTTCTATCAGTTTTAATTTTTCTTGTTTACCAGTAGGGGGTGCAAAACTCCAAAAGATAGAGAGTAGTTTCTTGTTTTGTTTTTTATATCTATATTTAGTGCACTATGAAAGCATAAAAAAGCATGTGGACTGCAGATGTGAATCCTCATTCACCTATCCTTTTTGCACCACAAGGAACGACTGCTCGCAACACAAGAAACGTCTGACACTCAGCTATGAGTAGCGATTTTAGAACTTTTGTACTTTAATTTTGTATCTTGATTTATTATCTGCGTTGCATTGTAGCCTTATCCAAAGTAGTTTATAGGGTACTGGTGCTTAGGATTTGTATTTATGTGGCAATGGAGTTGATATAAGGATACAAATTTAAGACGGGTGTGGTATAATAGAACTACAGGTTTTAGATAAACAGTCAATAGGATGACCCCATATGGTCAAAATGCAATAGGTCGACAGGGTCAAAGGTTGACAGGGTCATAAGGTTGACATGGAAACTGTCGACACAAAAAAGGTTGACACACTTTATTTAGGTGTCATTTTGTATGTTTCATCACATATGACATGGGCGGAGTTAGCGACGATGCATTGCACCAAGGCCCACCGCAATGAAGGGGCTTGCAGCCATTGGCAGTATAATGAGTCAGACTGGCTCATTATATGCTGCCTGCCGCTGAGCCACGGACCATAACAAATGATTACATCAGGCGATGGAAGGCAGGGATTTCAAATGAAGGGTGATGCATCATCACCCTTCAAGTCGGCAACTGGGACTCAGGGAGTAGGACTGTAGAGGAGGGAGGGATAGGAAGTTATCCGCTATTGGTGTATGCACTGGACTGGAGGCATGATCTGCTGCTATGAAAAGTCTCATGCCCCCTACACACTCGGCGATCCGGCGGCTGGGGGGAGGTGTCGGAGGGAGTGAAGTTTCTTCACTCCCCCTGTCACCAGGCTCCATAGCAGTCCATATTGGCCTGCATGCATAAGCGACCCGACACCAACGATGAATGAGCCGGGGGCTGCGCATCGTTCATCGTTGGTGCCTACACACCGAACGATATGAACGAGTTCTCGTTTATTAATGAGCAAGAACGTTCATGTCGTTCACTTATATATTTAAGTGTTTAGGGCCCTTGTGAATGCTGGGATGCACTTCCCTCATCACAACGGCGGCGGCCAGCCTATGTGGAAGGAGAGAGACAGCTGCAGCGGCACCTCCACCAATTACATAGCACTGCTGCTGCTCCCAAGCCCCCCTCCCTCCTCCTCCTTCTCCCCTGCCCAGGATCTGCCAGAAGCAGCACAGAGGAGCCTGACTGCCTGAGCCAGCGGAGACAGTATAGGGGTACATTTACTAAGCAGTGATAAGAACGGAGAAGTGAGCTAGTGGTGAAATTTCCCCATCAACCAATCAGCAGTTCTGTATCATTTTATAGTATGCAAATTATAGATGTTACTTCAGTGCTGATTGGTTGCCATGGGCAACTTCTCCACTGGCTCACTTCTCTGCTCTTATCACTGCTTAGTAAATGTACTCCTAAGTATCATCTGTTCTGTCTGTTTGTCTGTCTGTCTATCTGTCTGTCTATCTATCTATCTATCTATCTATCTATCTATCTATCTATCTATTCTGTCTGCCGTAATGTGTAAAAAGGGGGACGCTGTCTGCCGTAATGTGTAAAAAAAGGGATGCTGTCTGCCGTAATGTGTAAAAAGGGGACTCTGTCTGCCGTAATGTGTAAAAAAGGGGACTCTGTCTGCCGTAATGTGTAAAAAGGGGACTCTGTCTGCCGTAATGTGTAAAAAGGGGACTTTGTCTGCCGTAATGTGTAGAAAGGGGACTCAGTCTACCGTAAACAGCAGGGTCCCTTGGGGGACCAAAAAGGGGTGCAGCCACTATACAAAGTGCATCAGGGAAGCAAGATATGCCTATTTACTAGATCTCCAATTAACGTAAATTAACAAACTATCATTTTAATTTACCATCCTCATCCCGTACCAAAGCACGGGTATTCAGCTATCTACAATGTTATTTATACTGTGTGTTTAATATTTACATTTATTTTTGTAAACAGACATTCTTAAAATTAGAGATGAGCGGGTTCGGTTCTCAGAGAACCAAACCCTACCGAACTTCACGTCTTGAGCCCGGATCCGAGTCAGGCTTGGGTTTTCCCACCTGACTCAGAAACCCAAACGCGGCAAAACATCATCATCTCGCTGTCGGATTCTCGCAGGATTTGGATTCCATATAAGGAGCCACGCCGCGGTCATTTTCACTCCAGTCTCGGAGAGTGTATAGAGAGGACGTGTCCTCAGTGTTCAGTGTCTGTGTGGGGGTGGGTAAGTGGGGTGGCAAGTGTTGTGCTGCTCAGTCCAGTCCAGTGTAGTCACTCAGTGTATTGTGCTGCATCAGTCCAGCCAGTCACAGTGTTGGTGTTCTCTGCTGCCATATATCCAGTGTAGCTGTATAAAGTGGTGCTGGTTGTGCAGACCAGTCTAGTGTAGTCAGTATATTGTGCTGCATCAGTTCAGCCAGTCACAGTGTTGGTGTTCTCTGCTGCCATATATCCAGTGTAGCTGTATAAAGTGGTGCTGTGTTGTGCAGACCAGTGGTAGTGTCTTGTCTCATCAGTAATTTCAGTGACGATGTACGCTGCTGCTATATTTCCACTGCTGCAGTATAATGATTATAACAACAACTTGTTGTGCTGCATCAGACCAGTGGTAGTGTCCTGTGTCATCAGTCATTCCAGTGACGACATACGCTGCTGCTATATAATCCACTGCTGCAGTATAATAATTATAACAACAACCTGTTGTGCTGCATCAGACCAGTGGTAGTGTCCTGTCTCATCAGTCATTCCAGTGACGATATACGCTGCTGCTATAATCCACTGCTGCAGTATAATAATTATAACAACAACCTGTTGTGCTGCATCAGACCAGTGGTAGTGTCCTGTCTCATCAGTCATTCCAGTGACGATATACGCTGCTGCTATATGTCCACTGCTGCAGTATAATAATTATAACAACAACCTGTTGTGCTGCATCAGACCAGTGGTAGTGTCCTGTCTCATCAGTCATTCCAGTGACGATATACGCTGCTGCTATATGTCCACTGCTGCAGTATAATAATTATAACAACAACCTGTTGTGCTGCATCAGACCAGTGGTAGTGTCCTGTCTCATCAGTAATTCCAGTGACGACATACGCTGCTGCTATATAATCCACTGCTGCAGTATAATAATTATAACAACAACCTGTTGTGCTGCATCAGACCAGTGGTAGTGTCCTGTCTCATCAGTCATTCCAGTGACGATATACGCTGCTGCTATATGTCCATTGCTGCAGTATAATAATTATAACAACAACAACCTGTTGTGCTGCATCAGACCAGTGGTAGTGTCCTGTCTCATCAGTAATTCTGTGACAATATACGCTGCTGCTATATTTCCACTGCTGCAGTATAATAATTATAACAACAACAACAACCTGTTGTGCTGCATCAGACCAGTGGTAGTGTCCTTTCTCATCAGTAATTCCAGTCATTCATGTGCCGCATACTGGGGGTAATTCCAAGTTGATCGCAGCAGGACATTTTTTAGCAGTTGGGCAAAACCATGTGCACTGCAGGGGGGCAGATATAACATGTGCAGAGAGAGTTAGATTTGGGTGGGTTATTTTGTTTCTGTGCAGGGTAAATACTGGCTGCTTTATTTTTACACTGCATTTTAGATTGCAGATTTAACTCACCACACCCAAATCTATCTCTCTCTGCACATGTTATATCTGCCCCCCCCCCCCCCTGCAGTGCACATGGTTTTGCCCAACTGCTAAAAAATTTCCTGCTGCGATCAACTTGGAATTACCCCCATTGTCTCATATAACTCCCAAAAAAGAATGGAGAACAAAAATTTTGAGGAGAAAATAGGGAAAGATCAAGAAGAACCACTTCCTCCTAGTGCTGAAGCTGCTGCCACTAGCCATGACATAGACAATGAAATGCCATCAATGTCGTCTGCCAAGGCCGATGCCCAATGTGATAGTAGAGGGCATGTAAAATCCAAAAAGCCACAGTTCAGTAAAAAGAACCAAAAAAAGAAATTTAAATCGTCTGAGGAGAAACATAAACTTGCCAATATGTCATTTACGACACGGAGTGGCAAGGAACGGCTGAGGCCCTGGCCTATGTTCATGGCTAGTGGTTCAGCTTCACATGACGATGGAAGCCCTCATCCTCCCGCTAGAAAAATTAAAAGAGTTAAGCTGGAAAGAGCACAGAAAAGAACTGTGCGTTCTGAGATGGTAACACAAATCCCCAAGGAGAGTCCAAGTGTGTCGGCGGTTGCGATGCCTGACCTTCCCAACACTGGATGGGAAGTGGTGGCTCCTTCCACCATTTGCACGCCCCCTGCAAGTGCTGGAAGGAGCACCCACAGTCCAGTTCCTGATATTCAAATTGAAGATGTCACTGTTGAAGTACACCAGGATGAGGATATGGGTGTTGCTGGCGCTGAGGAGGAAGTTGGCGATGAGGATTCTGATGGTGATGTGATTTGTTTAAGTCAGGCACCGGGGGAGACACCTGTTGTTCTTGGGACGAAGAAGCCCATTGTGATGCCTGGGCAAACTACCAAAAATCCACATCTTCGGTGTGGAATTATTTCTCCACAAATCCGGACAACAGGTGTCAAGCCATCTGTTGCCTCTGTCAATCTGTAATAAGTAGGGGTAAGGATGTTAACCACCTAGGAACATCCTCCCTTATACGTCACCTGCTGCGCATTCATCAGAAGTCAGTGTCAAGTTGTGGAACTTTGGGTAAGAGGGTAAGCAGTCCACCGACACCTAAATCCCTTCTTCTTCCTGTACCCAAGCTCCTGCAAGCCACACCACCAACTCCCTCCTCAGTCAGGAATGTCCGTAGTACTGCAGGCCATGTCACTGTCAAAACTGAGGAGTCCTCTCCTAACCAGGATTCCTCCATTGGATCCTTGAGTGTTACGCCTGCTGTTGCTGCCGCTGCTGCTGCTGGGAGTCGATCGTCATCCCAGAGGGGAATTAGGAAGACCACTTGTACTACTTCCAGTAAGCAATTGACTGTCCAACAGTCCTTTGTGAGGAAGATGAAATATGACAGCAGTCATCCTTTTGCAAAGCAGATAACTGAGGCCTTGACAGCTATGTTGGTGTTAGAGGTGCGTCCGGTATCCACCATTAGTTCAGTGGCACTTAGAGATTTGATGGAGATAGTGTGTCCCTGGTATCAAATCCCATCTAGATTCCACTTCTCTAGGCAGGCGATACCGAGAATGTACACAGACGTCAGAAAAAGAGTCACCAGTGTCCTACAAAATGCGGTTGTATCCAGTGTCCACCTAACCACGGACATGTGGACAAGTGGAACAGGGCAGACTAAGGACTATATGACTGTAACAGCCCACTGGGTAGATGTATGGCCTCCCGCTGCGGCACCAGTAGCAGCATCTTGCAAACTCCAACTCGTTCCTAGGCAGGCTACGCTATGTATCACCGCTTTCCATAAGCACACAGCTGACAACCTCTTACGGAAACTGAGGAACATCATCGCAGAATGGCTTACCCCAATTGGACTCTCCTGGGGATTTGTGATATCGGACAACGCCACCAATATTGTGCATGCATTACATCTGGGCAAATTCCAGCATGTCCCATGTTTTGCACATACAATTAATTTGGTGGTGCATAATTTTCTGAAAAATGACAGGGGTGTGCAGGAGATGCTGTCGGTGGCCCGAAAAAAATTGCGGGCCACTTTCAGCATTCTGCCACTGCGTGCCGAAGACTGGAGAGCCAACAAACACTCCTGAACCTGCCCCGCCATCAACTGAAGCAAGAGGTGGTAACGAGGTGGATTTCAACACTCTATATGCTTCAGAGGATGGAGGAGCAGCAAAAGGCCATTCAAGCCTATACATCCGTGATCGCGCTGAGCCCAAAAAAAAGTGGGTCCCACGGACACCTCACTTTTAAAAATTGGGGTCCTATCTGTCCTTTTCTGGGTCTCATCAGAATGAAGGTTCATATTAATCTTATTAATTATTCAAATATAAATACAGACTTGATTTGGACACTACAAAAGTATTGCGAGGGGGAGGAGGGGGTGACAGTGCTGCTGGGCTGTGTAGCATACAGGACACTCTGCTCCAGAGCTGTAACTAGACATTTCAGTGCCCTTTGGCAATAAGTAAATTGGTGCTCCCCTTGCCACACCGTAAATCAAAGACAGTGTGCGCCGAAGCCGCGCACCAAAAATTTAGGGTCGTGGCTTCATGGGGAAAGAGCATGGCCACATAACAGTACCAATTCACATTACACCACACAGGTAGAGCACGTTATATACACATTGCACCAGGTAGAGCACGTTATACACTTTGCACCAGGTAGAGCACGTTATACACATTGCACCGAGCACAGCACGTTATACACTTTGCACCGGGTACAGCACGTTATACACTTTGCACCGGGTACAGCGCGTTATACACTTTGCACCGAGTAGAGCACGTTATACACTTTGCACCGGGTGTAGCACGTTATACACTTTGTACCGGGTAGAGCACGTTATACATTTTGCACCGGGTAGAGCCCGTTATACATTTTGCACTGGGTAGAGCACGTTATACACTTTGCATTGGGCAGAGCACGTTATACATTTTGCACTGGGTAGAGCACGTTTTACATTTTGCACTGGGTAGAGCACGTTATACATTTTGCACTGGGTAGAGCACGTTATACATTTTGCACTGGGTAGAGCACGTTATACACTTTGCATTGGGTAGAGCACGTTATACACTTTGCATTGGGTAGAGCACGTTATACATTTTGCACTGGGTAGAGCACGTTTTACATTTTGCACTGGGTAGAGCACGTTATACATTTTGCACTGGGTAGAGCACGTTATACACTTTGCACTGGGTAGAGCACGTTATACACATTGCGCCAGGTAGAGCACTTTACAAGTTGCAGCCACCACCTCAGACCCCCAGTCGTCGTCCGCAGATGCCGCTGGAACCCCCCACAGCAAGCCCAGCCACCACCCACCTCACTCACTGGCCCCGCACTCTCACCCTGTGTCCGGAGCTGAGGAGAGGAGTGCAGTCAGTCAGCTGCTGTGCTGTTAAAAGCTACAGTTTGCAGCAGCTTTCCGAAACCTCCATGGCTACCCCCTGCCGCGATCCCTGACTGAAGCCCCGAGTGCAGCACTGCGGCTGCATCTGAAGAAATAATCCATCGGTGCGGCAGCAGCATGGATCGGCCTTGCGTGGGGTAGGTACTCAGAGCACACACCCCTACGTGCACCAGTTCCCCCAGCCACCTACTGTCCCGCCGCCTACCGCTGCATCTTCCCCGGTCTTGATCCCTGCAAACGGCTTCCTCCGCTGGCTCCTGTGGATGACCGATGTCCAGAACTTCATGCCCGGTCGGAGATGACAGCCCCCTGCCACACACGGCGGGCTGGAAGTTCCGGGTCCCGTGCAGAGGAGAGAGGGGAAGGCGCGTCCTGTGGGACCCTGCGTTTTTTTGAGTCACAGCTGACAATTATCGGGTAAAATACACGCTATAGCGCATATTTGCGAACACTGATCCACCTACGATATAGGCAAAGGAGGGGTAATGCACCTGACTCAAGCGCAGTGGAGAATGATTTCCGTCTTGTGCAAGGTTCTCCAACCCTTCGAACTTGCCACACGTGAAGTCAGTTCAGACACTGCCAGCTTGAGTCAGGTCATTCCCCTCATCAGGCTTTTGCAGAAGCAGCTGGATAAATTGAAGGAGGAGCTAAGACGGAGCGATTCCGCAAAGTATGGGGGACTTGTGGATGGAGCTCTTCATTCGCTTTGCCAGGATTCAAGGGTGGTCAATCTGTTGAAATCAGAGCACTACATTTTGGCCACCGTGCTTGATCCTAGGTTTAAAGCCTACGTTGTATCTTATGTGCCTACGTTGTTTGGTTAAAAGAAAAACCTCTAAATATAGTTAACTATAGGTTTTTCTTTTAACCACAAGTCTATTCAACCAATATTAATAACTATCTAGTTATAATATTCCACTACTAATAGCATAGTACTCATTTAAGAGACTATTCCTTATTAACCTATCAGTAAGATGAAGGAAGTGAGGTAATACCCATATGGGTATAAATAGGTCAGACCCACACTCTCCAATTCACTTGACATTCAGGAGAGGAGACAGTCACACATATCCAGGATCTTTCACTGTGAGTAGTAACTTTTGGTCTTTAATTCATTAGGATTTCTCCCACCAAAATTTAATTAATACGAATTTTTATTTATTTAATTTGCAGTTGGGCATTATCTATCTCCTTGGATATACTGTTCGGTGTTACTGATATGCTTTTGTTTTTAAAGTAAGTCCTTTTAGTTTATTTAAATTAATTTAATTTAATTGGAGTTTTTGAACATCAGTTCATTAAGTGCTATTTAATCCATCCAGATACCCTATGGTACTCTGTTAATCTTGGAGGATATTTCACAACTGGTTATATCCATCTCTAGAATTGAATGTGAGTATGAAAATATATGGGACTAGAGGTGTAATTAGCATCTAAATCCATCTTTTCATTTAAATATATATACTTTATAGAAACCCCTACTGCATGTAATGGATTAAGAATATCTGATCTTTATTGAGAAGATTTTTTCAAGTTTCATCTTATGTAAGTGATCTTTTAATTATCCAATTAACCTTTAAATAAAAATAATATAAAAAAAATTAGTCCATTAAATTTGTTAAAATTAGTTTTTTTCACTAGAAGCGTCCATTAGACAGTATTCTTATCTACAGTGAGAACTTTCTTGTGGGAGATTCTTTTGAAGTATCCTCACAGAAAGTCGTTATCAATTATATCGACAAAATTGGGTGTCAACTAATTAATAAATAATTAAACAACAGAGAATATCCTTCTTTTCTCAATATCTCTTTTTCTTAAAGCATTGTGAGTTGTTAGTGAGTATATGCTCTGTCTTTATTAATATTATTAAATGTGGTGGTCCCCCCCCCCACATTTCTGGATCCTAACTGTCCTTAATATATGAAAAACGATTGTATGTACCTAATCTGTTAAAAAGATTTGTTAAAAAGATTTGTCAAAGAGAAATATGATACCAACTGATGTTCCTTTTGCTCTTCTGTTTTCTCCTCGTTTCCTCCATCTACAGCATCAGCTACGACCTGTACCCCTGATGAAGTCCATAGCAGATGAAACGCGTTGGATTATATATATGTATACATCTTTTAGATTGTACCATGTTTTTGTACAAATGGACATTGTACTTATGAATTATTACATTATTGTACCACAATTTTAATTCATTGTTTTATTAAAACTATTGTTCTCCGGGTCACGCTGGTTTGACTCTCATTTGAGACTAATAGTATTACTGTGCGCCCTCTGAATACTGTACCTATATTTTAACTTACCTCCCACTAGCAGGGAGTTTTTCACGAGGTGCTGCCTAAATCTTCATACAGCGTGAGATAAGGGTTTTGTTTTATTATATAAATATATATATATGTATACACACACACACACACACACACACACCCACACATAACGGAAAATGATTAATTCAGCCTCTTAGATTAAGAGCTTTATTTCCTTATAAAATATAAGTGGTGATTTCGTCTAGGAATTCCTGTCACTTATATTTTCCCTTTACCTATATATTGGGGCACTCTGTACAACATTGCCTTATACTTCATTTTCTACACTAGTCTCTTTTTTTCTAACTAGAAACTCATGTATTTCCAGTTGTAATTGATGTAGAAAATGTATATGTAAGATAGCTGTAACTCTGTAACTTTGCTGCTGGTTAGTGTGACATCACACCTAGCCTTTGACATCACTAGTCCGTGACATCACAATGCTTCTTCCTGTAACATTCTATCTACAGCTGCTGACGTTTCCAGTGTCCATGCAGGAAGACAGGTAGGAGGAGGTGAGTCCTACATAGCAGGGTATAATGGAGGGGGGTAAGGAAGACAGAGTGCAGTATAGTCAGCTGAAAGGCAAGACAAGATAGACAGAACAGGGAAAACAGGTACAAGGACACATAAATAGGAGAAGCGCAGGAAGGAACGACATAATTAGGAATAAAAATGTAGCATTACAGAAATGAAGTATGGAGGATAAGCACACATACAGGGGATGCAGATAACCTGGGTCTCTATGAGGCAGGATCGTGGTGACAATTCTAAATTCCTTTGTCGTATAAACAACCCTTATGAAGCTAAGAACACTGTACGCTGTTTACTTAAGAAGTACCGTAATGGTACGCTATCTGCGTAGCGATCGCTCAGCCGTAGGCGAGACGCTCAAGCGTCACGTTCGCTCACGGCCCAGTGATCACAGGACACGTTATTGGTTATGTCTAGGGGAATGATTCGCTGTAGCGTAGCGTACGCTCGAGACCACGAGGAGGTCACCAGCGGTGCAGGCGCTCACAGCACAATACCTTTATATTTAAACCTTTTAACAATGTAATGCGCTATATATCTTAATGTGAATACAGGGTGTAAGTGCAACCTTGTGTAACCTGACTAACTACAAAGCTGATTGAGCGTCACCGACGCTCAAGTGAACACTTAACACTATAGAAAATACACAGATACTTGTTTAGGGTTCCAAAGCCTATTATCTGTATTATATCTAGTATACTTGTAAAAGAGTAACACAGTACAAATGATACACTACAATATAACAAAGACTTCCTAACCAAACACCTAACTAAGGGATAAACTACAATACTATCCTGATCTAATACAATACAATACAATACAATAAAGTTTAGTCTAGGGGAGATATGAGAGAAAAGAGAAAATAGAGAGAGAGAAATAGACACAGAGGGAGAGAGAGAAATTGGCTCACAGAAAGACAATGATTACGGAGAGAACTTACGCACAAGGGTATGATCGCCTGCGCCTCGATATCCAGCTCCCGATTATCAGCAGATAACCGTTGATGAGAGAGTGAGAGCTGGATGTGGTCGGTCTGCCTATTTATGCCCCACACACAATGCAATCTCCTAGTCCCTACAATCCTACAGTTTATTGGACACAGGAATTCGGCCCTGTACTGTAACCAAAGGTCATAGGTTGATTCATACAGGTGGGCTGTGCTGATTTCCAACAGCTCAGGTGGGTGGGGAACTGGGTTTCCCGCCGCATACCTGAGTATGTGCAAATCATAGAAATGGACATAAACTTCTTATGTCCATAACTATTCGCACGAGCGATTAATACGCTCCAAACCAACACCGGAATATTGCTAATTAAATACTCTTCCGATGGGTATCAAACACTGCTGTATGACTCCTGTTAGACCCTTCGTGCAATACAAAGAGGGATTCCTCCGCTCAGGGACATTCTATCTAAACCAAACTTACAGAAACTATTGAGGGGAACATGATCTATAAACTACATTAATTGTGAACTTTTGTAACGAATGAGTCGCACGCTACGATCACATAAACTCTACCGTAAATGCGCATACTGCGCGTGCGAGTGCACGCTATTGCGGGTATGCGCTTCCACGGGAGAGCGTACGCATGCGCAGCACGGACCAGTGTGCGGTGCAAATATGGCAGTGTGCACTAAGACATTTTTCTGACTTTGACAGTCCACCCTTTGGCAGTCAATAATAACTGCCACAAAATATTTAAGGAGAAAAATGTAAGTCAGGGGTTAATTGATTTCCATGGTGGGGAAAGGAAGAAGAATGGAGTAGATGTGAAGAGGGTATGACCTAGTGAGAAAGTAGAAGCATGTGTGTATGAGTCCATGTTTGGAGGGTCATGTATCATCGTGCCGTACGTGTGGTAAATCAAGCTTCGAGGTATTGCGAAGTATACATTTGAATTCCTTCTTATCCTGTGGTACAGGTCTGTGGATGGGCTGTCAAACTCTACCGAGCTCATTTCGGCTGTGGTTGTAACACAATGGGGATGCACATTTTAGTTGATGATACATGAATTGGGGGGGGGGGTATGTGGTTGCTGCTATCTGTGCCTGTATTCCCTATCGACTATGTGTGTTATTGCCTGAGGGTTGCAGAGATGAAGATAAAGAACACTTACGAAAAATGCAATGATATTCTATGTCAGGGTAATGTACGTTCGTCGATTGAGGTCTTGATTGGTGTCGGTTGATTGGAGTCTTCTTCTTTGTGCTTTTGCTCATAAATCGTGAGTAAAACATACAACGTCCATGGATTTACAAAAAATGTTGGGCTAGCGTGGTTTTAAAGTTCCTAGGGAAACTGGGGTACCCATGGCATTGTCCATCAAAATCTTGTTTATCAGGTCGTCTGCTCTTCTTCTTTCCATCTTTCCGTTGTCGGCCCCTTGGCTCATCAAATCCTTCGTCTACGTGGGTCTTTGTACCTCGGAGGAAAACATAGAAATGGGTGAAAGGCGGACCGTATACTCATTACATCATTACGTCATGGTTTCTAGCATTGGGTCATAAATCAAATCCAGGTTAATTACAGTTTCCTCACTCCTTAAGCTCATCACTTTCGTACTTTGCTTGCACCTCATCAAAGCCTGCCCGCATCTAAATATCAATCCAATAGATATAACGACACCCAAAATACATAGGAGAAACTTTCCAACATCCATTATGACTCCTTGAGCCCAGTCTCCTAAACCGGAGAACCAATTTCGCGGGTTCAATCATGACACCCAACCAGTCAGCTCATTACCTACAGCAGCAAGGGTGAGATTGTGTTTTCGACGAAATTCCCACTTTAATTGCAGAATATCGTCCATCTTTTGGTCTATGACCTCTACCGGATCCTCGGTGCTATTTGTGATATACGTGCAACACTTTATGCCGTACTGTGTTGCCAATGTAACACAATATCCGCCTGTTACTGCTGTAAGGTAATTAAGAACCATCCTATGCTGAACTAGTTCTGTTTTATAAGCTTGGAGTTCCCTTCCAGTGTATCTAAACGTGTCATCATACATTTCAGTGATATTATCTAACAAATTGGCGAGTGCGGAAATGTATCTATAATTCATCACACCTCGAGCGGTGCGAGTGAAATCTAACGCTACCAGAACCTGAATCCCGGTGGATTCATGGATAAGATCAGAGGCCGGATGCTCTAACCTTTCTGACAGTTGTCTTTTAACAAGGTGCTCGTAGTGAGTGTGAGTATAAGGAGTTTGGGCACCACGGTGTATGTCCTTCATTTTGTCATGTGTAACAGTCATTACTTCAGGCAATACTTTTCCAATATAACACAATCCTTCAGAGTTTGGGGCAAGCCACTTGTACGCCTTTCTCCCGCATATGAAATATGCATCATCGGGGAGAACATAAGGGACGGAGAAGGACATGACCATGTTACAAACCTTCCAGGTGAAATCTCCTGACCCTAATTCTTCCATCTGCCTAATGCACGTATCAGTTTGTATGACATGTGCACAGTATCCTGGTGATACCTCTCCAACTCTAGTAATCCTATTTCCTAAGGTATATCGATACCGAAATGATTTTCCTCTACTGGCTATGTGGCGTACGAGCTCTGTATCTGTAGGCATTCTATCTGCTCTGTGTGAAAAGGTCATGGTAAGGTTGCTCCATGACACTTCCCAATTTCCCGGTTTTCTGGGATTGGAGATGTTAAAACATATGAGGGACCTATCCACATGGTATTGGTGGAGCTTCAAACTAGGAGGGCTGGAGATGTTAAACCTCCGGTCCACCGGTCTCCCACCACTTAGCTCAAGTACCTCCCCTAACGTTAAAGGAAATGGTACTAGCCCTGATTTACTGTGACCCTGAGGTACTTGAGAGCATACCCAACAATCTGTTTGGTTTAACACGTTACCCACTAAGGAGTGATAGTCACTCAATGGATGCCGGTCTATATGGATATTAAAACTAGATTGACATTTCTTTATGCATCCATCTTCAACCAGATTATCACAGAGCCTACAGATACAATTTTCCTCAGCTAACAATCCATCACAATTTCTTCTATCGGATCGTTTTCTGATACTCGCCTTTGCTTGTTGGCTTGGTTGATCTTGGAAAACTACGCCTCCATCATCATAATCGGAACCCATTCCAGAACCTCTTTCGACCTCTATGGTACTCTCGCCGGAACAGACTGCTCTGGTCAACATCATGGTTAACATCAAAATCCGGACCACAGTCTCTTGGGGCAAGTCCATCTTTGAGGAGGAAATAGAGAAGAATGAGAAGGGGGAAAAAGAAATTTTAAAGGAGAGGGGATGGGAAGTGGAGAAAACAATAAAAGGGAGAGGGGAGTCGACAGCTGCTTTCGGTCTTCAAGGCTCAGGTGCCGCCTCAGTCCTCCTGGAACAGACACTCTAGTGATACAACCTCTACCGTCTGTTCCTTATCACGGGACTTCTCTGGATCAGCAACCTTCTTGCAGTGGGATGAATGGACCCAAGTCTCTCTCTCAGCAACCTTCAATGCTGTGGTGCTAGTCAATAAGACCTGGTATGGTCCTTCCCATCTATCAATAAGACAACCCGAGCGTAGAAAATTTCGTATCATTACATAATCCCCAGGTTCAATGTCATGACAATTACTATCTGGTAAATCAGGAATCACCAACTTCAGATTATCATTTTGATTCCTCAACTGTTTACTCATGTTAATCAAGTACTTTACAGTTACTTCATTGTTACATTTCAAATCATCCTGAGGGTTAATCATGACATGCGGTTGTCGACCAAACAAGATTTCAAAAGGGGACAGATTAAGAGGGGACCTGGGAGTGGTTCTGATGCTATACAAAACAATGGGTAAAGCTTCTGGCCACGTCAATCCTGTCTCTGCCATTACTTTACTCAATTTATTTTTAATAGTGCTGTTCACTCTTTCGACCTTCGCGCTTGCCTGTGGACGGTACGGAGTGTGCAGCTTACTATCAATTCCCATCAACTTACACATTCCTTGAAAGACATCACCTGTAAAATGGGTACCCCTATCACTTTCAATGATTCTAGGGATACCATATCTACATACAAATTCCTGCACAATTTTCTTAGCTGTAAACATAGCGGTATTTGTAGCTGTTGGAAAAGCTTCGACCCAATTCGAGAAAACATCTATACAAACAAGTACATATTTCAAATTTCTACATGGGGGTAATTGAATGAAGTCAATTTGTATTACTTGGAAAGGGCCGCCGGCAGGTGGGATATGGGATGGTTCTGTTGGTATTGCTTTTCCAATATTCTTTCTCAGACAGGTAAGGCATGACATTGCTCTTTTACTAGCATGAGAGGAGAATCCTGGGGCGCACCAGTATGCTCTTACCAACTTGCACATCCCCTCCTTGCCTAGATGAGTCAGCCCGTGAGCTGCTTCAGCCAGACACGGAAGGTATGCCCTGGGGGCCACTGGTTTACCATGTCCATCCATCCAGAGCCCTGAGGACTCCTGGCCATATCCCTTTGCCTTCCAGACTGCCTTCTCCTGAGTGGAACACAAATTCTGCATTTCACACAACTTTTGTGTGTTGATGGTATTAAATACCATCAGTTGTGTGGTGTCTGTCCGTATGGGGGTAGCAGCTGCAAGCTTTGCAGCTTCGTCTGCTCGGCTGTTACCAAGGGATACTGGGTCTTGACTATATGTATGTGCTTTACATTTGATAACAGCCACTCTGTCGGGTTCCTGTATCGCTGTTAGAAGCCTTTTTATATACGCTGCATGCGCTATCGGTGTGCCAGCTGCCGTCATGAAATTTCTGAGCCGCCATAGGGCTCCGAAATCATGGACTACCCCGAACGCGTATCTAGAATCGGTGTAGATATTGGCAGACTTACCCTTAGCCAATTCACATGCTCTGGTTAGGGCGACCAGTTCAGCAACCTGGGCTGAGTGAGGTGGGCCTAGCGGTTCCGCTTCTATGGTGTCTTGGTCATCTACGACTGCGTATCCAGTACACAAGTCTCCCGAGTCTGACTGTCTGTGACAACTACCGTCCGTGTAGAACGTGAGTTCTGCATCTTCTAGTGGATTGTCACTGATGTCAGGCCTTGCGGTAAAATTTTGGGTCAAATATTCCATACAATCATGTGTATCTTCCTTTGCATTAAATCCTCCTTCCCCATCACTCTCACCTCCCACCCTTTGTGCCTGTCCAGGCACACCTGGGAGAAATGTTGCAGGGTTTAATGCACTGCATCTCCTTATGGTGATGTTTACGGGGGCCATTAGTGCTAATTCCCATCTCGTAAACCTGGCTGATGAGACGTGTCTGGTTTGGGCAGAATTCAATAAGGCAGATACCGCATGCGGTGTATGGATTGTGAGGTTGTGGCCTAGCACGACATCTTCGCTTTTCGTCACTAGCAATGCTATCGCCGCAACGCTACGCAAGCATGTGGGGAGGGACCGCGCTACCGTGTCTAGCTGGGCGCTGTAGTATGCAACTGGCCTGCTGGCATCACCGTGTTTTTGTGTTAGTACCCCTGCTGCGCACCCAGCACTTTCTGTTCCGTATAGCTCAAAGGGTTTCCCATAGTCTGGCATACCTAGTGCTGGTGCCTGCGTTAGGCATTGCTTGAGTCTCTCAAATGCTGTTTCGGATTCGTCTGTATGCGAAATCCGATCAGGTTTGTTTGAGGAGACCATTTCCTGCAAAGGTAGTGCTAATATGGAAAACCCTGGGATCCAATTACGGCAATACCCACACATTCCTAAAAACGTCCTTATCTGTTGCTGGGTTTGTGGCAGTGTCATGTCTCTAATGGCTTGGATTCTATCAGCGGTCAGGTGTCTCAGTCCTTGTGTTAGACAGTGTCCCAAATATTTTACCTTAGTCTGGCATAATTGCAACTTGTCTTTGGAAACCTTGTGACCTGTGTCTGAAAGATGAAACAGGAGCTGTTTCGTATCCTTCAGGGAAGCTTCCAGTGAATCTGAACACAGCAGTAAATCATCCACATACTGTATTAATACTGATCCACTTTCCGGTTGGAAAGACTGTAAACAATCATGCAAAGCCTGAGAAAATATACTTGGACTATCTATGAAACCTTGGGGTAACCGAGTCCACGTGTATTGGACTCCTCTGTATGTGAATGCAAACAAATATTGGCTGTCAGGGTGCAGAGGTACCGAAAAGAAAGCGGAGCAGAGGTCAATAACAGTGAAAAATTTGGCAGTGGGAGGAATTTGCATTAGGATGACAGCTGGATTAGGCACTACGGGGAACTGACTCTCAACTATTTTGTTAATCCCCCTTAGATCCTGCACTAGCCTGTAACCCCTCCCCCCACTCTTTTTAACAGGGAAGATGGGACTATTTGCTGTGCTGGACGTTCTTACTAGAATGCCCTGTTGTAGCAAGCGCTCTATTACCGGGAAAACTCCTAACTCCACCTCTGGCTTCAGAGGATACTGTGGGATTTTTGGAGCTATCCTACCATCTTTTACTTGTACTACTACTGGAGCTACGTTTGCCATTAATCCAGTGTCCTGTCCATCTTTTGTCCAAAGTGACTCTGGTATCTGAGATGTCATCTCTTCTACCTGGGATGGATTCCTATTTGTCATAATGGAATGTGACATTAATTTTGATGGGGAGTCTAACATGTCTCGTACTTCCTGAGCGTGATTCTCAGGGATGTCCAAGAATACACCTTCAGGAGTACAATAAATGACGCAACCCATTTTACATAGTAAGTCTCTACCCAGGAGATTGGTTGGTGCAGATGCAGCCAGCAAAAAGGAATGCTTGGTGTGCAAAGGCCCTATTGTAATCTCGGCTGGTTTGCTAACAGGGTAGTGCTGGACTACTCCTGTTACTCCTATGGCTGGAACTGTCCTACCAGTGGTTCTCATGCCCACTGTCGAATTGATCACTGACTTGGCCGCCCCTGTGTCTACAAGAAAGTTTAAAGTTTTACCGGCTACATTGATTGCAATCTCTGGTTCGCTTCCAAGACTGGCAATCAATTTAACTGGTTGCAGATTACAGGTATGGCCACACCCCTATTGGGTATGCTGACCTCCCTGAATCCCGCTGGCAGCAACTACTTGTGAGGGAGTTAGCTGGGAACTACCAGAGGCATGCCAATCTCTGTTTGGGGGATATCTTTTTGTTTCCCCTGTATGTGGCTCAAAACTCCGCCTCTGTGGACCCTGCTCCCAATGTCGTGTGTGGTGTTGTTGTCTAGGGGGTTGAAAAGATCTTTGTACATTTCTTACTCTACAGTCTCGTGCATAGTGTCCCTGTCTGTTACAAGAAAAACATGTTATTACACTTGCCTTACCCACAGGATTCGGTGGTACATACGCAGGCTGCCTTGTGGTCAGCGCCTGTATACTTACTGACATCAACTTATCACTTTGCGACTCCCTGTGCCTAGTGATGTTTCTGTCATGATCAATAGCAGCCTCTCTCAAGCCGGACACTGACAGACCTCGCCAACATGGTTGTGTGGTCTGTACCCTAGTTTTTAATGTTTCTTTCAAACCATCCATTAGTACAGATACTGCTACTTCTCGATGGTTTGGGTTGGTCTTTATGTCTTCTATACCAGTGTACTTTGCCATTTCTGATAGTGCCCGGTGAAAATATTCTATTGCCGTTTCGGACTCCTTTTGCTTAATGGAAAATATTTTATTCCATTTAACAATGGCTGGGAAATACTCCTTTAGCTGCAAATTTATCCTTTTTACATTATCCTTATTGTACACGTCTGTAAGCGGTACATCTTTATCCAATGCACAATCGGCTAAAAACTGAGTTGCATCAACATTTGAAGGTAAACAAGCTCTTAGCAGTATCTGCCAATCCTTGTTGTTGGGCTCTAAAGTGTTTCCTAAATCCCTGATGTATTTTTGGCTAGCAACTAAGTCCTTCCTGGGGTCAGGAAATTCGGACACTATTGTTCTTATTTCCATTCTGGAAAATGGGGCGTACATGGCAATATTCCTTATGGGAGTGGCTCCAGACACATCTGTTTTTCCATTGGGAACTGCTATTACCCTTACAGGAGCAATTCTAACAGCCTCTTCCTGTGTAGATTCTACAACTTGTGGTACAATGGTTTCAGTGTAGTGCATGGTGCCGTACTTACCCGTTGACACGACCTCACCTATCCCTCCGCTAGGGGCTTTCACTAATCTCGTGGGTGTCGCTGTGCCTACTGTGGTCTCTGATATGGTGGCCGCAAGAGAGAGCGCTGAAATTGTTGCCGAATCGTCTTCTTGTTCACACTCCTGAGGAAGGTTCAAAACAGGGTACAACTTGCACGGGTTAATACTTGCATGAGTTATTCGGTTAACATCATTTACATTTACAGGGTTACTAAGAGTTTGTGTTTTACAACCCAGTGCGTTTCTCTCCGCAATCAACTTCTCTCCTGCAATGTATGGTGGAGGAGGAGCTGTGGCAATCAACTTCCTGACTGCCCCAGATCCTGCTGCCAGAGCCAAACCTCTCTGTATCTCACCTTCCTGGTGCCATAACTGTAAGTAATCATGATGCTGAATTCGTCTCTTTGATGATTTTACGAGACATATCCTCCTCCTTAAATTTTGTAACACCTCTGGACTGAAGCTACCTATTCTTGGGAACTTGTCCCTGTCTTGTACAGTCATTCTTTGCCATTCATCACATAAAACCTCTGTGTGACTACCGTATTTTTCACACATAATGTATCTTGCCGACCCAACTGGTCGGTCCTCCGAATCAACCTGAACCTGGGTTGATCGCCCCCTACCGGAACAAATGGCCCCCATAATCTGTAGGCGTTGCTTATTCCTCCTTGGATCTTTTATCTCAAGGTTTTCAGCGAACCCTTACAAACAAACCAAGATGTCCTTGGGCAGGCCGGCGGTGGTGGTTTATCAAGTACCCCACTTACTTCTCGCCCACGTTGGCCTGTGCCGCAATCACTGTAACCAGAGCTGTGGTACCCAACCCAGGGCCCCTGTAAACCTTTACTTACTGGGGCGTGCTGGACCTACCAGTCCCCAGCAAGTATCGGTTGTTGGATAGTTCCTGAGTGACCAGCGAACTTCCCTTCCAAAAATAAAAAATTACACAAATCACGTCAGAATGTACAAATAGCGTTTGTGACCAGTTTACTCTTATGGTATTAGGTCAGGTTACTAACTACTGCACACAATTACGTGCGGTCCAATCGTTCAGTTCACGAACACTACTTGTCATGTACTGAAAGATTAATGGAATCGATGTTTCCGGCCGCGATTCCTTCAGCAAGAGCTTATATGGCCTATATGGGTTCTGCACCAACACCCCAGGCGTTGTGCCACTGGACTTTTATAGCGGACCTCTTTGTCTATTTACCTGTTACCTTACGACCTCCTGGTCTGTTTACCTTATGACCTCCTGGTCTTGTTACCTTATGACCTCCTGGTCTTGATACCTTATGGTCCGCTATACTCTAATGCTCAAATATTATTTTAACCAGGGATGCCTCCCTAGCCACCGTATATGTCACTTACACGTATGTTCCTCGACGAGTACCCGACTTTCCTTTTGGTTCCACCTTTAAAATTGTATAAACTTTTGTATACAAAACACACTCACTCAACACATGTACACTTTTGTTTCTATATCTATTTCTGCGCAGAAATTGTCTTCAGGCCAAAAGTGTTACCAATTAGGAGCAGGATCTGTTAAACTAAATTTCAGATTTTCCAAAAATAGATTTGCGTTATTTACCGCGTCGCGTTATCTACCGCTGTGCGTTACTTATCGCCTTTGCGCTAATTATCGCTTTGCGCTAATTCAACTTTTCGTGACTTGAGCTACGTGGGCGTAACCAGACGCTACGTTGCGTAATGTACGCTGCGTGCGTCTACCTTTCGGATTGCGTACGCTAGTCTTTGTTAGTGACACGTGTACGCAATGCAAAAGGATCCACCGTAACACAATATATATTTTATCAATGTAGATGATCCCTGATCATCTACCGCAATCCACACTGCACACTGGCTGCCTCGTCTCTCGGACAAACCGTGTGTTGTTCTATACTTTAACTATCACCTCTATTATTAAATAACAGCAAATCTCTTTTTAGCCCTTTCTATCAACTATAAAAATTTGGCAAACAGGAATAGTGATATACGAAAAATGAAACAGAAATGCAGATATATATGCGTGCGTGTATACGCAAGACAGAAGAGAAATAAAACAGTTTTAAAAAGACACAAGCGTTTTGTTCTTACTTCCGGTTACCGGATTCCTTCGGCACTCTTTACCTAAGCGAAGCAGACGCTTATCCCGTCAGCAACTGCGAGACAACCTCCCACCCTTTGCTGGGGGATAATGTCTGCTGATCTACCTAGTGCAGATATGAGAAGGACCGGACGAGCCCGCAATTGACAATTCTAAATTCCTTTGTCGTATAAACAACCCTTATGAAGCTAAGAACACTGTACGCTGTTTACTTAAGAAGTACCGTAATGGTACGCTATCTGCGTAGCGATCGCTCAGCCGTAGGCGAGACGCTCAAGCGTCACGTTCGCTCACGGCCCAGTGATCACAGGACACGTTATTGGTTATGTCTAGGGGAATGATTCGCTGTAGCGTAGCGTACGCTCGAGACCACGAGGAGGTCACCAGCGGTGCAGGCGCTCACAGCACAATACCTTTATATTTAAACCTTTTAACAATGTAATGCGCTATATATCTTAATGTGAATACAGGGTGTAAGTGCAACCTTGTGTAACCTGACTAACTACAAAGCTGATTGAGCGTCACCGACGCTCAAGTGAACACTTAACACTATAGAAAATACACAGATACTTGTTTAGGGTTCCAAAGCCTATTATCTGTATTATATCTAGTATACTTGTAAAAGAGTAACACAGTACAAATGATACACTACAATATAACAAAGACTTCCTAACCAAACACCTAACTAAGGGATAAACTACAATACTATCCTGATCTAATACAATACAATACAATACAATAAAGTTTAGTCTAGGGGAGATATGAGAGAAAAGAGAAAATAGAGAGAGAGAAATAGACACAGAGGGAGAGAGAGAAATTGGCTCACAGAAAGACAATGATTACGGAGAGAACTTACGCACAAGGGTATGATCGCCTGCGCCTCGATATCCAGCTCCCGATTATCAGCAGATAACCGTTGATGAGAGAGTGAGAGCTGGATGTGGTCGGTCTGCCTATTTATGCCCCACACACAATGCAATCTCCTAGTCCCTACAATCCTACAGTTTATTGGACACAGGAATTCGGCCCTGTACTGTAACCAAAGGTCATAGGTTGATTCATACAGGTGGGCTGTGCTGATTTCCAACAGCTCAGGTGGGTGGGGAACTGGGTTTCCCGCCGCATACCTGAGTATGTGCAAATCATAGAAATGGACATAAACTTCTTATGTCCATAACTATTCGCACGAGCGATTAATACGCTCCAAACCAACACCGGAATATTGCTAATTAAATACTCTTCCGATGGGTATCAAACACTGCTGTATGACTCCTGTTAGACCCTTCGTGCAATACAAAGAGGGATTCCTCCGCTCAGGGACATTCTATCTAAACCAAACTTACAGAAACTATTGAGGGGAACATGATCTATAAACTACATTAATTGTGAACTTTTGTAACGAATGAGTCGCACGCTACGATCACATAAACTCTACCGTAAATGCGCATACTGCGCGTGCGAGTGCACGCTATTGCGGGTATGCGCTTCCACGGGAGAGCGTACGCATGCGCAGCACGGACCAGTGTGCGGTGCAAATATGGCAGTGTGCACTAAGACATTTTTCTGACTTTGACAGTGGCTTTGGGATGAAAAAGTTAATAAAATAGATACATGGGATATTGATAACTTTGAAAGTATCTTGTTTGGTTTAAGGAAAATTGGGAAACTGGTTGACTCATGGACATTTTATTGTACTTAAACTAGTACTATGCTTAATGATAGTCTTTTGTGTTTTTTAGATCATCTGACAAAGAGATCTGCAAAGTGTCAGTTGAAGACGATGGGAGGGGTCGCAGAGGTAGCAACGACTGGAGTATAACATGCAGGAGGTAAGTTACCATACTCTCTCTGCACATGTTACATCTGCCCCACCTGCAGTGCACATGGGGTGTCATTCCGAGTTGATCGCTCGCTAGCAGTTTTTAGCAGTCGTGCAAACGCTAAGCCGCCGCCCTCTGGGAGTGTATTTTAGCTTAGCAGAAGTGCGAACAAAAGGATCGCAGAGCGGCTACAAAAAAAAATTGTGCAGTTTTAGAGTAGCTCCAGACCTACTCAGTGCTTGCGATCTCTTCATACCATTCAGTTCCGGATTTGATGTCACAAACACGCCCTGCGTTCGGCCAGCCACGCCTGCTTTTTTCCTGGCATGCCTGCGTTTTTTCAAGCACTCCCTGAAAACGGTCAGTTGACACCCAAAAACACCCACTTCATGTCAATCACTCTGCGGCGGCCATTGTGACTGAAAAGCTTCACTAGACCTTGTCTAAAAATTCATCGGCCGTTGTGAAAGTACATCGCGCATGCGCACTGTGCCGCATGCGCAGAAGTGCCTTTTATTACTTAATTGCAGCGCAGCAAACATTTTCAGCTAGCGATCAACTCGGAATGACCCCCATGGTTTTGTCCATTACAGAACAAATTTGCTGCTGCTATCAGGTCTGAATTAGTCCCAGTGTTTGATACTAACATGGGTGGTCATTCCGAGTTGATCGCAGCCAGCAACTTTTTGCTGCTGCTGCGATCAACTAGCCCACGCCTATGGGGGAGTGTATTTTAGCTTAGCAGGGCTGCTATCGCTTATGCAGCCCTGCTAAACTAAAAATAAATTCACACAAAACAAGACCAGCCCTATACCTACTTACCCTGTGCGATGGATCCAGCGATGATGGGCTCGGCTTTGACGTCACTCCTCTTCCCTCCGTTCTGCTGGGCATGCCTGCGTTTCACTCACCACTCCCCGAAAACGGCTCAAAACGGTCCGGATCCTCCCTGCACCACCCTCTTCCTGTCAATCTTCTTTGCGGTCCGTCCTGCGACCGCTTCCTTCTCAAGACTCGATGTAACCTGGCGACGCGCATTCCGCACCCGTTTGTACCGCAGCGATAAACCGCTGCGTGCGAACGGGTTGGAATGACCCCCATGGTCCTAGCACTAGGGAAGATAAAACCTGGGGCAGATAACTTGGGTCTCTATGAGAAAGGATATTGTGTTTTGGATATAAAGTCAATAAAATAGATAAATTGCAAATGAATAAAAATGAAAGTACGTAACAAAATGTAGTAGTATAATTATACACATAAATTATACACATAAAGGGGGTAATTCCAAGTTGATTGCAGCAGGATTTTTGTTAGCAATTGGGCAAAACCATGTGCACTGCAGGGGAGGCAGATATAACATGTGCAGAGAGAGTTAGATTTGGGTGGGGTGTGTTCAATCTGCAATCTAATTTGCAGTGTAAAAATAAACCAGCCAGTATTTACCCTGCACAGAAATAAAATAACCCACCCAAATCTAACTCTTTCTGCACATGTTATATCTGCCTCCCCTGCAGTGCACATGGTTTTGCCCAATTGCTATCAAAAATCCTGCTGCGATCAACTTGGAATTACCCCCAAAATTCTGGTAATTTAGATCATCATTTGGCAAAGTTCTGGCAAAGAGATTTGCAGAGTGTCGGGTGACCGGCAAAGAGATTTTTGCTTTTCGCAGCAGTACACACGCTAAGCCGCCACCCTCTGGGAGTGTATCTTAGCTTAGCAGAATTGCGAATGAAGTATTCGCAATATTGCGAAAAGATTTTTCTGTGCAGTTTCTGAGTAGCTCGAGACTTATTCTTCCAGTGCGATCAGTTCAGTGCTTGTCGTTCCTGGTTTGACGTCACAAACACACCCAGCGTTCGCCCAGACACTCCCCTGTTTCTTCAGCCACTCCCGCGTTTTTCCCAGAAACGGTAGCGTTTTTTCACACACTCCCATAAAACGGCCAGTTTCCGCCCAGAAACACCCACTTCCTGTCAATCACACTCCGAACAACAGAACGAAGAAAAAACCTTGTAATGCCGTGAGTAAAATACCAAACTTCTTAGCAAATTTACTTGGCGCAGTCGCAGTGCGAACATTGCGCATGCGCAATTAGCGGAAAATCGCTGCGATGCGAAGAAAATTACCGAGCGAACAACTCGGAATGAGGGCCATTGAGAGCACAGTACAAAATATATGGTCTATGGTGGGGGAGAGCGGACAATGGGGTTAATTCCAAGTTGATCGCAGCAGGAATTTTGGTAGCAATTGGACAAAACCATGGCGGTAATTCCAAGTTGATCGCAGCAGGAATTTTGATAGCAGTTGGGCAAAACCATGTGCACTGCAGGGGAGGCATATATATAACATGTGCAGAAAGAGTTAGATTTGGGTGGGTTATTTTATTTCTGTGCAGGGTAAATACTGCCTGCTTTATTTTTACACTGCAAATTAGATTGCAGATTGAACACACCCCACCCAAATCTAACTCTCTGCACGTTATATCTGCCTCCCCTGCAGAGCACATGGGAGGTCATTCCGAGTCGTTCGCTCGGAAAATTTCTTCGCATCGCAGCGTTTTTCCGCTTAGTGCGCATGCGCAATGTCCGCACTGCGACTGCGCCAAGTAAATTTGCTATGAAGTTTGGATTTTTACTCACGGCTTTTTCTTCGCTCAGGCGATCGTAGTGTGATTGACAGAAAATGGGTGTTACTGGGCGGAAACAGGCCGTTTTATGGGCGTGTGGGAAAAACCGCTACCGTTTCCGGAAAAAACGCGGGAGTGGCTGGAGAAACGGAGGAGTGTCTGGGCGAACGCTGGGTGTGTTTGTGACGTCAAACCAGGAACGATAAGCACTGAACTGATCGCAGATGCCGAGTAAGTCTGAAGCTACTCTGAAACTGCTACGAGATGTGTAATCGCAATATTGCGAATACATCGTTCGCAATTTTAAGATGCTAAGATTCACTCCCAGTAGGCGGCGGCTTAGCGTGTGCAATACTGCTAAAATCGCCTTGCGAGCGAACAACTCGGAATGAGGGCCATGGTTTTGCCCAACTGCTATCAAAATTACTGCTGCGATCAACTTGGAATTACCCCCCATGTGCACTGCAGGGGAGACAGATTTAACATGTGCAGAGAGAGTTAGATTTGGGTGGGGTGAGCTCAATCTGCAATCTAATTTGCAGTGTAAAAATAAAGCAGCCAGTATTTACCCTGCATAGAAACAAAATAACCCACCCAAATCTAACTCTCTCTGCACATGTTATATCTGCCCCCCCCCCCCCCCCCTGCAGTGCACATGGTTTTGCCCAACTGCTAAAAAAAATTCCTTCTGCGATCAACTTGGAATTACCTCCAATACAAAACATGCAGATTGGGGCAATGTCACAACTGAGGGCCTGAGCTGACGGGAGGCAGCCTCAGTTGTAGGGGCTGAGATGTAACGGAACCTGGGAGGTTGTATCAGACCCCTAGACATGTAAGTAACATGTAGAATAACTGCCCGAAGGCGTGACCACGACAACCAGGATAAAAGTCAATGATGTTTATTATGACAAACTCCGTAACACAGCAGCAGTAAAAGGAAACATAAAAGTCAACAGAGGATAAATACAATTCCTGGGTACTACAGGGTGGCAAGGGCCACAGGCACTGGTAGTGTGAGACAGTTCTTATAATCTTCTAGTTGGAAAGTCCTTACCAGGCCTGACTGTAGCAATGGAGAGAACCCAGGATCGTACCAGCTGATGTTCCAGGAAAGGCTGGGCTGCTGAAGGTAAAACGGCTGCTGTGGATACTGGCTGGAACCAGACTGTTGTTGGTACGGAGTGGATACTGGCTGGAACCAGTTAAATAATAAACGAACTTGAGAGCGATGAAATAATAATGAAGTTTGGAGTTTGAGAGCAGTGAAATAATAATACCGGTGGAGAGTGGTAAACTGCAGAAAAGGACAGCGGCCCTTTAAGAGAAGCTATACACTGCTGGAAGCTGGGCTGGAAGCAGGTGATTGTTTGAGAGCGGTGAAATAATAATACCGGTGGAGAGTGGTAAACTGCAGAAAGGACACCGGCCCTTTAAGAGAAGCTGTACACTGCTGGAAGCTGGGCTGGAAGCAGGTGATTGTTGTAGCTGGAAACAGGTGAGTCCAGAATGGATCGGAGAGTCAGGCTACACCGCAGATGGAATGCTGGTGCGGGTCTCTATAGCAGAAGTCTGGAGACAGGAGCTGGAACCTGGAAGACAACCACAGGAGAGAGACAAACTGGAACTAGGTTAGACAACCAAAGCACTGACGCCTTCCTTGCTCAGGCACAGCTTACTTATACCTGCAGCAAGGAAGGGGTTGGCTAGGCAATTATGCAAATCAACAATACAGACAGCAGATTGGTGGAAATGCTCAGATGACAAAATCCAAGATGGCTGCGCCCATGCAGACACTTGGAGGGAAGTTTGGTTTGTAATCCATGTGAGAATTGAAACAGTAATGGCGATGCCGGCCACAGGAGACAGGAGATGCCAGACTGACAAGCGCACATTTAACCACGCGGGCACAGCGGAGGCCGCGGCTGATGAAATCATCACTCTGACATTCTGCATGTGGAAACTCAGGAACAGCGGGATCCGGTCCTGGAACGCTGAGCCAGCCTTAGGAGGCATCTGAAGGGTAAGTAATGGCGTCCAGATACCCGGATCGTGACAGCACCCCCCCCCCCTTTAGGAGTGGCCCCAGGACACTTCTTAGGCTTTAAAGGAAACTTTGCGTGGAAATTTCGGACCAAGGCAGGAGCATGGACGTCTGAGGCATTGGTCCAAGAGCGTTCTTCAGGACCATAGCCCTTCCAGTCAATGAGGTATTGTAACTGACCGTAACGGAAACGTGAGTCCAAAATCTTGGCCACCTCGTACTCGACTCCCCGTTGAGTCTGAACTTTGGGAGCTGGAGGAAGTGCGGAATGAAACCGATTCAGGATCAGCGGTTTCAACAAAGAAACATGAAATGTCCTGTGTATTTTCAAGAAGGATGGTAACTGTAACCTGTAGGCAACAGGATTGATGACTTGTTCAATCTTGAAGGGTCCGATGTAGCGAGGTGCAAATTTCATGCTGGGAACTCTCAACCTCAAATTCTTCGTGGACAGCCACACACGATCACCCACCTTGAGAGCTGGAACCGCTCTACGCTTCCTATCGGCAAACTTCTTATACCTGAATGAGGCTTTAAGCAGGGCTGCGCGGACGTTCCTCCAGTTATTTGAAAACTGACGCAAGGTGACATCCACTGCTGGAACAGAAGTTGCGGGAAGCGGTTGGAATTCTGGGACTTTAGGGTGGAATCCATAATTAATGAAGAATGGTGTAGAAGAAGATGAGGAATGGTATTGATTGTTGTGGCTGAACTCGGCCCAAGGAAGGAGTTGAACCCAGTCATCTTGAGAGGAAGACACATATATACGGAGGAAGGCCTCCAAGTCCTGATTCACCCTCTCGGTTTGACCATTGGTCTGAGGATGGTAAGCCGTGGAAAACTTTAACTTGACTTGGAGGGCTTGACACAAACTTCGCCAAAATTTGGCTACAAATTGTACTCCACGATCCGAGATGATCTCTTCAGGAAGACCGTGAAGTCGGAAGATCTCTTGTATAAACACTTGAGCCAACTTGGAAGCTGACGGAAGACCGGTGAGAGGGATGAAATGTGCCATCTTGGTGAACCGGTCAACTACCACCCAGATGGTATTAAACTTGTTGCAGATAGGTAGATCGGAAACAAAGTCCATCGACAAATGGGTCCAAGGTTGACGGGGAACCGATAATGGAACCAGTTGCCCCGCAGGCGACTGGCGGGAGACTTTGTGTTGGGCACACTTTGGGCAGGAGGCAATAAATTCCATAACGTCCTTCTTCAGAGTTGGCCACCAGTAGGACCTAGAAATAAATTCAAGGGTTTTCTGAATGCCTGTATGTCCAGCAAAACGGGAAGCATGGGCCCAATGCATGAGCTTCTTCCTTAGAACTGGCTTAACAAAACTTTTCCCTGGTGGAGGCGTAGAGTCCATCCCTACCGTGGAGAATGCCAACGGATTAATAATAGGATGCTTGTCTGCAGACTCGGACTCATTTTCTTGCTCCCATGAGCGGGAAAGGGCATCGGCCTTACGATTCTGAGAACCCGGACAGAACTGGAGTTTAAAGTCAAACCTAGAGAAGAAAAGTGCCCATCTGGCCTGACGAGGATTCAGACATTGTGCGCCTTTGAGATATAAAAGATTTTTGTGGTCGGTAAGTATGGTGATTGAGTGGGAAGCTCCCTCCAACAGGTATCTCCACTCCTCCAGAGCGAGCTTGATGGCTAGCAACTCCTGATCGCCAATGGCATAGTTGCGCTCAGCTGGGGAGAACTTCCGGGAGAAGAAACTGCAAGGATGTAGATGTCCATCTTTGGCCCTCTGGGATAACACTGCTCCTACTCCAACGGAGGAGGCATCTACCTCTAAGATAAAAGGAGAGTCGGTGTCGGGCTGTTTCAGAACTGGTGCAGAGATGAACCGTTGCTTCAGAAGGTGAAAGGCCTGTGTAGCTTCCTCGGACCACTTGGACGGATTAGCACCTTTCTTGGTTAATGCAGTGATAGGCGCCACAATGGTGGAAAAGTCTCGTATAAATTTTCTATAATAATTGGCGAACCCTAAGAACCTCTGGACCCCTTTGAGGCTTAAGGGTATAGGCCAATTCTGGATTGCTTGGAGTTTCTCAGGATCCATCTCTAGTCCGGAACCGGACACAATGTAACCTAGAAACGGAATGGTTTTAACTTCAAACACACACTTCTCCAATTTACAATAGAGGTGATTGACACGGAGACGGGAAAGAACCTCTTTTACCCAGAAACGATGATCTTCGAGATTATTAGCAAAGATGAGGATGTCGTCTAGATAAACCACGACATGGCGGTACAAGATGTCCCTGAAAATCTCATTCACGAAGTGCTGGAAGACTGCTGGAGCGTTGCTCAATCCGAAGGGCATGACGAGGTACTCATAATGTCCGTCACGGGTGTTAAAGGCGGTCTTCCACTCGTCACCCTCACGGATTCGGATGAGATTGTAGGCACCCCTCAAGTCCAGCTTTGTGAAAATAGTTGCACCACTAACTCTATCAAAGAGCTCGGTAATCAGGGGTAAAGGGTATCGGTTCTTGACGGTAATGTCGTTCAGACCTCTGTAGTCGATGCACGGACGCAGACCACCGTCTTTCTTCTTAACGAAGAAGAAGCCTGCGCCGGCTGGAGAAGAAGATGGTCGGATGAAACCCTTCGCCAGGTTCTCTTTGATGTACTCTTCCATGGAGTGTGTCTCAGGCAGAGACAACGGATAAGTTCGGCCTCGCGGTGGAACCTTCCCTGGAATGAGGTCGATTGGGCAGTCCCATTCTCTATGAGGAGGAAGGATATCAGCAGAGGCTTTACTGAACACGTCCGTGAAGTCTTGATATGGAGGAGGCGGAACATCAGATGACCTGGGGAAGGAAGAACAAACAGGAAGAACTTTGGCTAAACAAGTCTCAGCACAGGAGGGACCCCATGCCAGTATTTGCGTAGTCGTCCAGTCAATTGATGGGTTGTGGAGACGGAGCCATGGAAGGCCTAAAACCACTGGATGTGTGGCTCTTGGAATCACTAAAAAAGAAATATACTCAGAATGAAGAACTCCCACTCTCAGACGAACTGGAAGAGTCCTTAAGGAAATGACTGCGTCAAAAATCTTGCTGCCATCCACGGCAGTCAAAGAGATGGACGAGGACAGTCTCTCGGTGGGTAGGGACCACCGTTTAACATAAGTTTCGGTTATGAAATTCCCAGCTGCTCCGGAATCAAGGAGGGCAATGACGTTCCTGTAACGTTGAGCAATTTGGAGCGACACTGGGAGGTTACAGTCATGAGGAGATGGAGAGGAGATCATTACTCCTAGCCGGCCCTCTCCTTGGCGAGCTAGGATCTGGAGTTTCCCGGACGTTTGGGACAGGCATTGATAGTGTGCGACGGAGCTGCACAGTAGAGACAGAGAGACTCAGAGAGACGTCTTCGGCGCTCAGCGTGAGATAGACGGGAACGACTAATTTGCATAGGCTCATCCTTGGATGGAGATGGTTGACGAGGAGGAGGAGCAGAAGATTTAGGAGTAGATGATCTTCCTCGCTCGGTTGCTCTCTCTCTGAAACGTAGATCAACCTTCGTGCAAAGAGAAATTAGCTCATCCAACTTAGAGGGCAAGTCTCTGGTAGCTAACTCATCCTTGATGCGTTCTGATAAGCCATGCCAGAATGCAGCATACAGGGCCTCGTCGTTCCATGCCAGTTCGGATGCCAGGATTTTAAACTGTATAAGATACTGTCCCACAGTACGTGTTCCCTGGTGTAAACGGAGAATCTCAGATGAAGCAGATGTTATCCGGCCTGGCTCGTCGAAGATGCGCCTGAATGTAGCTACAAAGTCAGTTTAGGAGGATAGCAGGGGATCAGACTTCTCCCATAAAGGTGATGCCCAGTCAAGGGCTGAGCCACTGAGAAGGGAGATGATATAGGCAATTTTGGTACGGTCACTGAAGAAATTGCCAGGTAGAAGCTCAAAGTGGATTTCACATTGATTGAGAAATCCCCTGCAGAACCTTGGAGATCCATCAAATTTTGCTGGCGTTGGAAGATGAAGATGTGGACTGGAAATGGGTAAGGTGGGTGGGGTTACAGCTGGTGTCACTGTAGTGGACGCACCGGACGTGCCAGGTCCACGGAGGGTCGTTTGAATCCCATCCAGCCGTGTAGAGAGATCCTGGAGACAGCGGATGATGTGGCCCTGTGCAGCCTCCTGATGTTCAAGTCGGGCTGCCAGTTCTTGCATCGGCCTGGCCGCTTGATCCTGGTCTCCGGCTGGATTCATTAGGTCAGTGCTTACTGTCACAACTGAGGGCCTGAGCTGACGGGAGGCAGCCTCAGTTGTAGGGGCTGAGATGTAACGGAACCTGGGAGGTTGTATCAGACCCCTAGACATGTAAGTAACATGTAGAATAACTGCCCGAAGGCGTGACCACGACAACCAGGATAAAAGTCAATGATGTTTATTATGACAAACTCCGTAACACAGCAGCAGTAAAAGGAAACATAAAAGTCAACAGAGGATAAATACAATTCCTGGGTACTACAGGGTGGCAAGGGCCACAGGCACTGGTAGTGTGAGACAGTTCTTATAATCTTCTGGTTGGAAAGTCCTTACCAGGCCTGACTGTAGCAATGGAGAGAACCCAGGATCGTACCAGCTGATGTTCCAGGAAAGGCTGGGCTGCTGAAGGTAAAACGGCTGCTGTGGATACTGGCTGGAACCAGACTGTTGTTGGTATGGAGTGGATACTGGCTGGAACCAGTTAAATAATAAACGAACTTGAGAGCGATGAAATAATAATGAAGTTTGGAGTTTGAGAGCGGTGAAATAATAATACCGGTGGAGAGTGGTAAACTGCAGAAAAGGACACCGGCCCTTTAAGAGAAGCTATACACTGCTGGAAGCTGGGCTGGAAGCAGGTGATTGTTTGAGAGCGGTGAAATAATAATACCGGTGGAGAGTGGTAAACTGCAGAAAGGACACCGGCCCTTTAAGAGAAGCTGTACACTGCTGGAAGCTGGGCTGGAAGCAGGTGATTGTTGTAGCTGGAAACAGGTGAGTCCAGAATGGATCGGAGAGTCAGGCTACACCGCAGATGGAATGCTGGTGCGGGTCTCTATAGCAGAAGTCTGGAGACAGGAGCTGGAACCTGGAAGACAACCACAGGAGAGAGACAAACTGGAACTAGGTTAGACAACCAAAGCACTGACGCCTTCCTTGCTCAGGCACAGCTTACTTATACCTGCAGCAAGGAAGGGGTTGGCTAGGCAATTATGCAAATCAACAATACAGACAGCAGATTGGTGGAAATGCTCAGATGACAAAATCCAAGATGGCTGCGCCCATGCAGACACTTGGAGGGAAGTTTGGTTTGTAATCCATGTGAGAATTGAAACAGTAATGGCGACGCCGGCCACAGGAGACAGGAGACGCCAGACTGACAAGCGCACATTTAACCACGCGGGCACAGCGGAGGCCGCGGCTGATGAAATCATCACTCTGACATTCTGCATGTGGAAACTCAGGAACAGCGGGATCCGGTCCTGGAACGCTGAGCCAGCCTTAGGAGGCATCTGATGGATAAGTAATGGCGTCCAGATACCCGGATCATGACAGGCAACTTGGTATAGCACATACAGACGGTAAGGAGGCACAATACAAAAACATAGAAATTGTGGCGTACTCTATAGGACATATAGAGGAAGGACATACACTTTTGGGGGTTGCGAGATGTAGTACATACTGTAATACAGAAAAACATGAAGGGTGGGGAGAGCATGATACATAACATACAGATCGGGGGAAGAACAATAAGATCGGGGGAGAGAGTGAAATGGCTGACACTTACAGTATATCAATGAACTGAAGGCAGGTGTACAAAGCCTGGGAGAGTGCTAAATTGGAGAGAGATAAACTAACAACCAATCAACTACTAGTTGTCATTTTTCAAACACAGCCTGTAATATGGCAGTTAGGAGCTGATTGGCTGGTACTTTACCTCTCTCCACTTTATCACTCTGCCGGGCTTAAAAAAATCTCCCCCATAGAATAACCAAATGATGAAATGGTACAGAAAGATTGCGTAGGTCATGAATGTGGCCGAGACAACATAAACTCACCGCTGGGCATGCGGCACGCCTCTTAGGGGTTACAGTTTTTGTGGGAGGAACGTAAGGGAAACTGCCTGGATTGTGATTGGCTGGATTCTGTATAGGGGCCGGTCTGACATACATATAGTCTTCAGATCTAGGAAATCCTGCCTCTTTCAAGTTTTTCGTGGAACTGTTGAGTACTGCTGATATCACAGTGTTTTATTGCTGCATACAGAGGCGGAACTACCGCCAGTGCAAGCAGTGCGTTGCACTGGGGCCCGCCTCTGTCCAGGGGCCCAAGCATGTAATGAGTCAAACTGACTCATTACATGCCGCTGTGCGCTGCGGGCAACCGCTGCCCGCAGCGCACAGCCGCCCGGAGATGAGAGGAGCAGCGGTACGGGGGAAGGAGGAGGAAGGAGGTGGAGGAGGGAGCCGCAGCAGCGCTTTACTACTGGTGGAGGCGCTGCTGCTGCTGCCCCTCTGCTTCACTATAGGCTGTCTTCCGAGAACAGCCTATAGTGAAGCAGAGGGGCATCAGCAGCAGCGCCTCCACCAATAACACAGCGCTGCTGCGGCTCCCTCCTCCACCTCCCTCCTCCACCTTCTCTACTGCCCGGGAATCGTCTGACGCTGCACCGAGGAGCCTGAGCCAGCGGAGAGGGTAAGTATAATTCTTCTTTCTTTTTCTTTCTTTCTTTCTTTCTTTCTTTCTTTCTTTCTTTCTTTCTTTCTTTCTTTCTTTCTTTCTTTCTTTTTCTTTCTTTCCTACAAAAAAGGGGGACTGTGTGCCGCAATGTGTAAAAACGGGAAATCTGCCTGCCGCAATGTGTAAAAACGGGGAATCTGCCTGCCACAATGTGTAAAAACGGGGAATCTGCCTGCCACAATGTGTAAAAAGGGGGAATCTGCCTGCCGCAATGTGTAACAAGGGCACGCTGTCTGCCGTAATGTGTAACAAGGGCACGCTGTCTGCCGTAATGTGTAAAAAGGGCACGCTGTCTGCCATTATGTGTAAAAAGGGCACGCTGTCTGCCGTTATGTGTAAAAAGTGTACGCTGTCTGCCGCTATGTTTAACAAGGGCACGCTGTCTGCCGTTATGTGAAAAAAGTGTACGCTGTCTGCCGCTATGTGTAACAAGGGCACGCTGTCTGCCGTTATTTGTAAAAAGTGTACGCTGTCTGCCGCTATGTGTAACAAGGGCACGCTGTCTGCCGCTATGTGTAACAAGGGCACGCTGTCTGCCGTTATTTGTAAAAAGTGTACGCTGTCTGCCGCTATGTGTAACAAGGGCACGCTGTCTGCCGCTATGTGTAACAAGGGCACACTGTCTGCCGTTATGTGTAAAAAGGGCACGCTGTCTGCCGTTATGTGTAAAAAATGGGAACGCTGTCTGCCGTAATGTGTAAAAAGGGGACGCTGTCTGCTGTAATGTGTAAATAGAGGAATCTGTCCGCCGTAAGGTGTAAAAGGGTCTCTACCTGGTGTAGTGGTGCTACTGTGCGGCGTAATTTGAATAATGGAGACTACTGTGCACCGTTTAATGAATTGGTATTATTTTGTGGCCACACCCCTTCCCCACGAAGCCACGCCACTATGTATTTTTGCCCCTGTTTTGCATGCGGGGGTGGGGCTCCACTGCTGTTTCTTGCACACAGGTTGCTAGGTATCCACTTCCCTGAGCAGGTCCCCCTCACCAGATCCTCTCCAGGGGTGAGGGGGTGGACTTGGATGGGATTGGGGGGGGGGGGGCCCAAGCCATTTTGTCGCACATGGGCCCACTGCTCGCTAGTTCCGCCACTGGCTGCATAATAATTCTTTTATCCTCTCATCTTTCCCTCTGCTCTCCTTATCTATACTTCTCTCTGTATCTTCTACTAAACTCTACTCCTGTTCTACCTCCTTCTCCCCTACTTTCCCCCCTTCTCCTTTCTCTTTCCCTGTTCTATTTGTGTAACTTATGGCTGCAGACCCAGGGCAGCGCTGCCTGCCTGCTCGGCTGCTGGGCTTCACCGGGGTCCGGCCGAGCGGAGCGGGCTGGCAGCACCTAAAGCTTGGGATCCCCTTGGCGCCGCGGCTGCACTTGCCCGCCCGCGCTGTGGTCCGGCCGGCTCAGGGCAGGCATGCCGTGCCTGCAGTGCAGGAGACCCGTGGCGTGCGCGGCCGGGCTCGGCCGCACGCCTGTGGTCTCTTACGGCCGCTCTCTCCGTCTCCGTCCCCGCCGCTGGCTGCGGCCGGGGACGGAGCGCCGGGGGTCCGGGGGTGGCTTAGGTGGCCTGCAGGGGACGGGGTTGTGCCGTCCCTGCACCCGCACTGTGAGGCTATGACGTCGGGCGGCTGGCGGGCGCGCTGGTCTCTCCCTCTCCACTAGCCTGCTCTGATGTATCGGCGCTCCCGCCCAGCTGCCCGGCGGGCCCCCCCCCCCCTCCCTTTCCAATAACCAGCTTTCAACGGGCGGGCGGGGGGTCGCGCGGCTGCCGGACGCTGTGGGTCCGGGCAGCGCGCGCGTGTGGCATAAGATTTACGCTTCCTCTCCACTGGGCGTATGGGAGGTCGTGCGGCGGCTGGACGCGGTTTGTGCGGCCAGCGCGCTGCATTTTAGCTAATCCACCACAGTGGGGGCGGCCTCCATGACCCACGCCCCCTCTCCTCTGGATGGGCGGGAGTCGCACGGCTGCCGGACGCGGTGCGTCCGTGCAGCGCGCACGTACTGCCATATCTCGGGCACGCACCTGGGAACCCCCAGGGAGACCTCCTCTTGCCGGGCCCGGTGGTGATGTAATGTCCCTGCTCAGGGACGGGTTGGGGGCGGCGCGACGCGCCCGCTCTGCCATTGGCTGATGGGGCGGTGCCGCCGGTGGAACTTTCAGGGGCTGTCGCGCAGGAACGCTCTGCGTCCGCCCGCAGTGGGAGAGGCCATCAGTCCCCTCCTGCCGTGGTTGGACCTGTGGCTCCGCCTCCATCTGGGGTTACACGCGCGTCGTACTGTGACGCCACCAGCCGTGGCCGTGCGGTCCCGGCCGGTCCTAGGCTAAGGTGCCCGGCCCTCTGTCGGACTATGCGCTGCATCTTTCTAGCATTTACGGCACTCGGGTATTTTATCGTGAGTCCAATGATCGACATAGGAAGGGGTCGCAGCGCAGGCGGTCAGGCAGAGCTCATTGCAGCAGGACTGCAAAGACGTTATACCCGACAGCGAGGGTTCGTCCGGGTCCTGGCTCCCTACGGGTGGTTTGTGAACCTCCTGTGGGGGCGCGGGACACGCGTGCCGTGTCTGAGCTTGGAGCGACGGTGTCCGCACCTTTGGTGGACGTCACCGTCTTGTCCGCCATTCGGGCCGCAGTAGTGTCGGCGGTGCCCCCCCCTTCCATCCTCCGTACCCGGGGGTCAAGGGCCGGCCATCGCTTCTTTGGCTGATAGCATTGTGCAGACACTTCTGAAGCTCCTGTCCTCTGGCGGAACGCTCGCGGCAGCTGCGGGACCGATGTGGGTCCCAGGAACAATGTCTCTTTTGTTTCCCCAGTCTTGGACGTCAGGACTGGAATGGAGTCGGCCGGTGCCTCAGCAAGTCATCCGGTGGGTGCAGGGACGGACGGAGTTGCTTCTCGTGCAGGTGAGTCTTCATCGCACCCTGACTGGTCCCGGGGTAGTGCGGTTACCCCCCGTAGCGGGTTGGGATCTAGTCCTCAGCCCGCTCCTCTAGCGTGGGTGACAGTATGGGTAAGGTTTTATGCCAAGCGCCGTAGACACAGACGTAGGCATCGGGGGCACAGACTCATCCCTTGGCTCCACAGGGTCAAACCGCGTGTGCGTCGGTGTTCAACCTCTTCCACCTCGCAAGTGTCGGTTGAGTCGGACACCGGTCACTGCGCTAACACGGCGGTGCAACGTGGTTTGAGGCCCCAGGTCTGGGGCAGGATCTGTAGGGCCAATACGTCCATATCTTCGCCCTTCCTGGCGATGCTCCTAAAGCTTTGCTTTCGCCTAGAAAAAAGGACTGGGCAGCAAAGACGCTTTGCGATCCCCCCTACTTGAGTTAGGTGCATGTTAATCTTCATGGCGTGTTCTTTAGAGACGCGTCCAGACAAGCACAGTACCCTAGTGCGCTACCAATTCCTTATACACGTACTGTACCATGAGCATAAGGGGTCGGCTTAGCGACGTTACGGTAAGGGCTTCCGGCGCAAACAGCATTGCCGGGAGATCTACAAAAGGATATCGAATTAGGCTCGGAGCTCACACAGGGTTCCAAAGCACCGAGGACTGCGGGATGGCGAGACGAGGGCCAAATCGGCCTGGCTCTCGTTCTGCCGTTCTTTGAGCGGGTCCATCGCGCACGGGGCATGGTGAATGCTTCTATTTCCGTAATGCCCACTATGAGTTGGGTGGTCGATGTCGTTTTTGTCACTCCTGCATCGGATGTGGCGGAGCCCATGGAATCAAGGACTGCACCAGTCCTGGGACAATGGGTAATTCGGGCCCGCAGGCCTGGCAGAGTCGCGTTCCCGCGGCCCCAGGCGCTGGCTTTGGCCCCCACCCCAATTCAGATTACTGGCGCTCATACCCTGGCTGCAAGGGTACCCGCGGCGGGTGGCCGCCCAATTTTTGGTCTCGGGTTTCACCTCCGGTTTCCCATTACCGATTTCTGGGCTAGTGGGTCCCGGGGCTGGTATGAACCTGTGTTCAGCTAGGAAGTTTCCGGACATGCTCCGCTGAACCTTCCGGGTGAGCTGTCTTTGGGCTGGATGATAACCCCCCCCCCCCCCTTTTACGGACCCCCTCCCTTACCGGGTTTGATCTTGTTCCCCATCGGGATAGTGCCCCAGAAGTCCGCGGGCACATTTTAGGCTCCTACAACATCTTCCTGTCCCCTGGGGTCATCAGTACACCGATGATCGGTGTAGGGTCATTTACCTGTCCTTTGATTCGGCCTTAGCCACCATTAGGTCCTTTGGTACGGGGGGTCGTGATGTGTAACTTGGACATCCAGTCAGCATTTTGTCTTCTCCCTCTGCACCCTTCCGCCTTTCGGTTTATGGGTTCGTTATATTTGACGATGGCTATTAATTAGATCGGTGCCTCCCTATGGGTTGTTCTCTCTCTTACTTCGAGGGATTCAGTTCTTTCCTCCCTTGGTGGGGGGAGCATAGGACGAGCAACGGCGAATTTCGCACGGCTGGGATGATTTCCTTTTTATCGTGCCACAGGACTCGGATCGCTGCACTAGCTTCTTGCGGAGGGCACTCGCCCTCTTCGCACACTTCGGTGTTCCGGTGGCGGCTGAGCGGCTTTATGGCCCTCTGCATCAGTAGATTATCTCGGAATTCAGATTTATTCGGTCGCCGGGCTCTGTAGGCTCCCAGTGGACACGGTGTTACGTCTTCACGATGACATCCTTTACGCACTTGCTGCGGCCAAGCTTATTTTCATGCGGGCTCAATCCCTATTGGGCCTGTTTAATTTTGCTTGCAGGATTGGAGCGGGCGACAGTTGGGATTCGACGCCCGCATCACTTTTCTCAGATTGTCCCTCGAAATTCAGCGAATTACGTACAAGGGATGAATTTCTGGTTTGTTTCAGCGGCGTCTGTGTTGGGTGGGAGGCGGTCGTGTCTAGCGCCTCCCTTGAGCTTTTCAAGGACACCTCTGGTGCTTACGATTAGCGAGCGCTTCCTGACACACTTGCTATCGCTGTATATTTTTCCCGTACTGGGCGCTGTATATTTTTCCCGTACTGGGCGCATCGGAGCTCTGCCGCTATGCCCTGCGTAACACACAGGGGGTCTTCTGGTGCAACCAGTTCGGCCGTGGCTTTTGCCATCATTAGGCAGGAGTCTACATCCTTGCCGGTACTGCTGGTCTTCGCACAGATAGTCTTGCTATGCTGGGTGAACAACATTCCGTTGCGAGCCGCGCATGTCCCGGCCGAGTGCAACGACATTGATGATACTTTTCTCGCGTCGACTGGCAGCGGTTTAGGCAGTTGGCTCCTGCAGCTCTAATCCAAAGGGACTTCTGCGGATTGGAGGACTTAGCCCACAGGTCTTTGGTTCCTGCAACTTTCGCGGCTTGTCTGGCCGCTTGGGATCGGTGGAGTCGCTACCTTCGGGAGCGGGGCCTTAGTAAGACCCCTCACGAGGCAGATGGCCCATAGTTGCATTGGATTCGGGATGTCAGGGATGGTGGCAGCAGGCCGATCCCTGAACACCTGGGCAGCCGGCCTTCAGGGATGGTGGCAGAAGGCCAATCCCGGAACATCAGGGCAGCAGGCCCTACAACATTTAGGATATTATTTCACTTCGAATTTTAAGATATTTTATTTTCATGTGCTGTATGCTTTCTGCTATGTGTGATCAATATTTTAACCGTCCCTCCGTTAGTGAGAGTTTTTCATCCAAGTTTGGATTTAATAGGCCTTCCTTTCCGTCAATAACAGCAGTCAACATACGCCTCGACGGTTTGCGGTGTAGGATTCCGCGCTCACGAAACGGGGATACGATGCGGGGATACGAGGTTCGCCTCTTCATGGCGGCCTTTACGATGGCCTTTCAGGGTGGGTGAGTGGGTGTCCGTTTCGCGGACTTCTGCCTCGCCCATGCTGGCGGCCCACGTCGTCGTACGCCCCGACGGTTTGTGGTGTGGGATGCAGCGCTCCAAGACCGACGTAGTGGGCAGGGGGCTGTGGGTTCGAGTGGGGTCGGGCTCGTGTGCGGGGCATTTGTCCAGTTCTCGCGGCCCGGTCTTATTCGTCTGTACGGCCTCCAGCGCCCTCCCGGGTGGCTCGTCCATTGTGGCGGTTCCCCGTTGACTAGGTATCAATTCCTGTTGGTTTTGGGACGTTGTATTTTATACCTGGGTCTATCTCTGGCCAGCTATGGGGCTCACTCTTTCCGCATCAGCGCTGCTTCGGCAGCCGCTGCGGTGGGTTGGTCCGAAGTCGATGTCCGGGCACTGGGTAGGTGGAGGTCTGGTGCAGTCAGACGCTATATCAGGCCTTTTCCTCCCAGTGCGCCCTTTTGAGGATTAGCCGCTCGTCGCAGTTGCACTTTGCGATTGCTGGGGCCTTGAGGAATTTTTGTTTTATCGTTGGTTTTAATTACGGCTTTTGCCGGCTGACGAAGTTTTGCGTTTTTGCCTCAAGTCAAATTGGGCGACCCGCCTCCCCCCCCCCCATCCCTCCCCCCCTTCCTGTTAGGGATGCAGGTTAGGTTACCCAATTTCTCCTTATATTTCGTTTCTTAACCTCAGTGGTGGGCCTAACACCCTTCTTTTGCAGGCAGGCGGCTGGATCCGAGCTTCTATGGCTTGTCGGCCGGGGGTGGCAATTTCTCTGGTGCGCCGGGTCTTGAGGTCTTTTTTAGTTTCGTATTCTGTTTTCTTTAGTTTGAGTTGAGTGAGTTTTCTTCGTATTCTGTTTTGTTTAGTTGAGTTGAGTTTTCGGTTCAGGTGGCGGTGGCAGGTTGGTAACCTGGCAGTTGGCCGGTTTCTGAACGGTTATTTTAGTTCAACTTAAGGAGTTTATTGTTAGTAAGTTCGGGTGAACTTTTAGGTAATTTTACAGTCCTATTATTAATTTATGGGCACCACCGTACCTGGTGGGCCCATATGATAGATCATAAACATGTGTGGATATCGGGGCCGGTGGCCCTATTTTTTAACCCGTAAGGGCGGAGCGTACCTCCGTCCCTACAACTGTTGGTGGACAGGGGTAGTGGCAGAAGGTCGACCCCTGGCCTTGGATTTTGGATTTACGATGTCTGGGATGGAGGCAGGAGGCCGATCCCGGAACATCTGGGGCAGAAGGCCCCCTCACACTTATGTTTTTTATTGTTCGGGATGGAGGCAGGAGGCCGATCCCGGAACATCTGGGGCAGAAGGCCCCCTCACACACACATGTTTATTGCTCTATTTCGTCATATAATTTTGGATTACCCTTATTAAGTTGTTTATCATGCTTAACCGTTCTTCTCCTCGCCACCTTAGTTAGAGAGGGAAGTCGGCATTTTTAGTTTTAGTATTAATAGGCCTCCCTCTCAGTCAAAATAAAAAGCTGACCCCTTTCACGCCAATTACGGTTGTTGTGTCTTTATTTACTAAGATAAGTGTGCTTGAGTGGCGTGCGTATGCATCTGACGTGTGAAGTTTATGGTGTAAATGATGTGAATTGGAGCTGTAACAAGTGACTGTTTCCCTATCTTTACATATAATAAAGGTGACATACGAGTTGATCGCTAGCTGCATTCGTTCACTGTGCAGCGATGAGGCAAAAAAGCGGCACTTCTGCGCATGCGGCGCAATGTGCACGCGCGACGTACTATTACAATGAACGATGTAGTTTCACACAGGGTCTAGCGAAGCTTTTCAATCGCACTAGTTGCAGCAGAGTGATTGACAGGAAGAGGGCGTTTCTGGGTGTCAACTCACCATTTTCAGGGAGTGTTCGAAAAAACGCAGGCGTGCCATGAAAACGCAGGCGTGGCTGGACGAACGCAGGGCGTTTGTGACGTCAAAACAGGAACTGAACAGTCTGAAGTCATCGCAAGCGCTGAGTAGGTATTGAGCTACTCTAAAACTGCACAAAAAAACTTTGCCGCTCTGCGATCCTTTCGTTCGCACTTCTGCTAAGCTAACATACACTCCCAGTGGGAGGCGGCATAGTGTTTGCACGGCTGCTAAAAACTGCTAGCAAGCGAACAACTCGGAATGACCACCATAGGCCTTTCCCTAGAGTCCTCCTCCTTACCGCTCAGGGGGCCTGATTCAGATGCCGACGCAGAACTGCTGTTGCACCAAGTGGCTCAATGCTTTTTCACTGTGCATGTGTGTAAGCTGCACTGTGCACGAAATGAAATCAAGATCACATACAGGATGCCATCGCAAAGTGATTGACAGGAAGTCAGCGTTTGAGGTGGTAACGGGGGTGGCTAACTGTATACAGGCGTGTCAGGTCCGTTCAAACGCCGTTCCATGTGCGTGCATATATTACCCATTGCGACCTGTGTGGCTGCTGGAGAGCCCCCTGTGTCTAGAAGACTAGCTCAGCCTACGACTGCTCAGATTCACAATGCAATTGTGAAAGGCAAGATTGCAACAGCGATCGCTTCAACAACCACAACTGAATCAGGCCCACAATTACAACATTATATTTTACTATTTTATCACATTTAACAACTAAGGGGTCAGTTTAATTAGGTGCAAGTTTGACTTACAACAGCCGTACTTTCCGGTAGCCCCATAGGCTGAATCTGGCCATGAAGGGTGTGAGTTTGGATGCTGTTGAAACGTTGCAGCAATGGTAACTCGTACCTAATTGGATTGACCCCTAAATGTTAGCAATTTATAGCTTTTATTATTTACTGGTCAAATTTCTTTTATGAAGGTACCCACTAATTACTATAAGAGAGAACTTATCCCCCCAATGTGTGTATTGTATAAAAACAATGGGCCCTTTGGGATAATTGTCCTTATTTTAGGTATTTTCCATGTCCTCAGTAGTTAGAGTCAAATATTTTTATAGAAAGATTTCTCTTACGTCCTAGAGGATGCTGGGGACTCCAAAAGGACCATGGGGTATAGACGGGATCCGCAGGAGACATGGGCACACTATAAGACTTTTACTGGGTGTGAACTGGCTCCTCCCTCTATGCCCCTCCTCCAGACCTCAGTTAGATTCTGTGCCCAGGAGAGACTGGACACACACTAGGGGAGCTCTACTGAGTTTCTCTGGAAAAGACTTTATGTTAGGTTTTTTATTTTCAGAGAGTCCTGCTGGCTACAGGCTCTCTGCTTCATGGGACTGAGGGGAGAGAAGTCAGACCTACTTCTGCTGAGTTAAGGGCTCTGCTTCTTAGGCTACTGGACACCATTAGCTCCAGAGGGTTCGATCACTTGGTGCGCCTAGCTGCTTGTTCCCGGAGCCGCGCCGTCAACCCGCTCACAGAAGCCAGAAGAGAGAAGCCGGGTGAGTATGCAGAAGGCAGAAGACTTCCGTGACGGCAGAAGACTTCAGTAACGTAGGTACAGCGCAGCGGTCGCGCTGCGCTCCATGCTCCCACACACCAACGGCACTCACAGGGTGCAGGGCGCTGGGGGGGAGCGACCTGGGCAGCAAGTTACTGAGGTGTTTTAACTGGCAAAGCCGCATATTAGAGGTGCCTGGGCACTATGTATGAGACCCCCGCCAGTATAAAATTTTAAATTTGAGCGGGACTACAATGCACCGGGAAGGGGCGGGGCTTCGCTGCACATCTTACCAGCGCCATTTTCTCTCTTCACAGTGCATGCAGAGACGCTGGCCCTGACCTCCACTCTCCTTACAAGTACTGGGAGCAAAACGGAGGGGGCACAGTAAATTGGTGCTATATAATACAGCGCTGATATCATATATTATTTTTTTGTAGTATATGGGCGCTGGGGTGTGAGCTGACATACTCCCTCTGTGTTCTCTCTACAGGCTTCCCTGTGGGTCTGTCCCCTTTTGCCAGTGTGAGTGTGTCGGTACCATGTGTCGACATGTCTGGGGCTGAGTGCTCCTCCACGGAGGAAGTTACTGGGGGCGCAGAGAAGGATTTGGGAGTGGCTCTGTCGGCACAGCCGACTGCTGATTGGGTGAATATGTTGAGTAAAGAAGAGTATTCAGTACATGATTGTGGCTATTAAAGATGTCTTACATATCTCTGAGGAACCTGCTGTTCCAGATACAAGGGTTTGTTTATTTAAAGGGAAAAAGCCTGAGGTGAAGTTTCCCCCCTCTCATGAACTGAACGCTCTTTGTGAAAAGGCTTGGGAGTCGCCTGACAAAAGGTGGCAGATTCCCAAGAGAATTTTTATGGCATATCCTTTCCCCTCTGACGACAGGGAGAAGTGGGAGTCATCTCCCAATGTGGACAAGGCTCTGTCCCGACTGTCCAAAAAGGTGGCGCTTCCGTCTCCGGACACGGCTGCCCTCAAGGATCCTGCGGATCGCAAGCAGGAAACGACATTAAAGGCCATTTATGTCACTACGGGTGCACTCCTCAGGCCTGCTGTGGCGTCGGTATGGGTGAGTAGTGCTATTGCTAAGTGGGCTGATGATTTGGAATCTGACCTGGATACCCTTGATAAGGATAACATTCTTTTGACTCTTGGTTATATCAGGGACGCTGCAGCTTACCTAAAGGATGCGGCGAGGGATATTGGCCTCTTGGGATCAACGGCCAATGCCATGGCAGTCTCGGCCAGGAGAGCGCTGTGGATTCATCAATGGAATGCTGATGCCGACTCCAAGAAAGCTATGGAAGCTCTCCCTTATAAAGGTAGTGTCTTGTTTGATGACGGCCTCGCTGACCTGGTGTCTACCGCTACTGCGGGTAAGTCATCTTTTCTTCCTTATGTTCCCGCACAACAGAAAAAGGCACCCCATTATCAGATGCAGTCCTTTCGGCCTAATAAATACAAAAAAGGAAGGGGTTCGTCATTCCTCGCTTCAAAAGGTAGAGGAAAGGGAAAAAGGTTGCCTGCTGTGTCGGGCGCCCAGGATCAAAAGTCCTCCCCCGCCTCTGCTAAGTCCACCACATGATGCTGGGGCTCCCCTACGGGAGTCCGTGCCGGTGGGGGCCCGTCTCCGAATCTTCAGTCAGGTCTGGTTTCAATTAGAGATGAGCGGGTTCGGTTTCTTTGAATCCGAACCCGCACGAACTTCACTTTTTTTTTCACGGGTCCGAGCGACTCGGATCTTCCCGCCTTGCTCGGTTAACCCGAGCGCGCCCGAACGTCATCATGACGCTGTCGGATTCTCGCGAGACTCGGATTCTATATAAGGAGCCGTGCGTCGCCGCCATTTTCACACGTGCATTGAGATTGATAGGGAGAGGACGTGGCTGGCGTCCTCTCCATTTAGATTAGATTTAGAAGAGAGAGAGAGAGAGAGATTGCTGTGATACTGTAGATTAGAAGAGAGTGCAGAGTGCAGACAGAGTTTAGTGACTGACGACCACAGTGACCAGTGACCACCAGAGACAGTGCAGTTGTTTGTTTTATTTAATATATCCGTTCTCTGCCTGAAAAAAACGATACACAGTCACACAGTGACTCAGTCTGTGTGCACTGCTCAGCCCAGTGTGCTGCACATCAATGTATTGTATATAAAGCTTATAATTGTGGGGGAGACTGGGGAGCACTGCAGGTTGTTATAGCAGGAGCCAGGAGTACATGATAAATAATATTATATTAAAATTAAACAGTGCACACTTTTGCTGCAGGAGTGCCACTGCCAGTGTGACTAGTGGTGACCAGTGCCTGACCACCAGTATATTAGTAGTATTGTATACTATCTCTTTATCAACCAGTCTATATTAGCAGCAGACACAGTACAGTGCGGTAGTTCACGGCTGTGGCTACCTCTGTGTCGGCACTCGGCAGGCAGTCCGTCCATCCATAATTGTATTATATACCACCTAACCGTGGTTTTTTTTTTCTTTCTTTATACCGTCGTCATAGTCATACTAGTTGTTACGAGTATACTACTATCTCTTTATCAACCAGTGTACAGTGCGGTAGTTCACGGCTGTGGCTACCTCTGTGTCGGAACTCGGCAGGCAGTCCGTCCATCCATAATTGTATTATAATATATACCACCTAACCGTGGGTTTTTTTTCGTTCTTTATACCGTCGTCATACTAGTTGTTACGAGTATACTACTATCTCTTTATCAACCAGTGTACAGTGCGGTAGTTCACGGCTGTGGCTACCTCTGTGTCGGCACTCGGCAGGCAGTCCGTCCAACCATAATTGTATTATATACCACCTAACCGTGGTTTTTTTTTCATTCTTTATACCGTCGTCATACTAGTTGTTACGAGTATACTACTATCTCTTTATCAACCAGTGTACAGTGCGGTAGTTCACGGCTGTGGCTACCTCTGTGTCGGCACTCGGCAGGCAGTCCGTCCAACCATAATTGTATTATATACCACCTAACCGTGTTTTTTTTTTCATTCTTTATACCGTCGTCATACTAGTTGTTACGAGTATACTACTATCTCTTTATCAACCAGTGTACAGTGCGGTAGTTCACGGCTGTGGCTACCTCTGTGTCGGCACTCGGCAGCCCGTCCATAATTGTATATACCAGTGACCTAACCGTGGTTTTTTTTTCTTTCTTTATACATACATACTAGTTACGAGTATACTATCTCTTTATCAACCAGTCTATATATTAGCAGCAGACACAGTACAGTGCGGTAGTTCACGGCTGTGGCTACCTCTGTGTCGGCACTCGGCAGCCCGTCCATAATTGTATATACCACCTAACCGTGTTTTTTTTTTCTTTCTTTATACATACATACTAGTTACGAGTATACTATCTCTTTATCAACCAGTCTATATATTAGCAGCAGACACAGTACAGTGCGGTAGTTCACGGCTGTGGCTACCTCTGTGTCGGCACTCCGCAGCCCGTCCATAATTGTATATACCAGTGACCTAACCGTGGTTTTTTTTTCTTTCTTTATACATACATACTAGTTACGAGTATACTATCTCTTTATCAACCAGTCTATATATTAGCAGCAGACACAGTACAGTGCGGTAGTTCACGGCTGTGGCTACCTCTGTGTCGGCACTCGGCAGCCCGTCCATAATTGTATATACCAGTGACCTAACCGTGGTTTTTTTTTCTTTCTTTATACATACATACTAGTTACGAGTATACTATCTCTTTATCAACCAGTCTATATATTAGCAGCAGACACAGTACAGTGCGGTAGTTCACGGCTGTGGCTACCTCTGTGTCGGCACTCGGCAGCCCGTCCATAATTGTATATACCAGTGACCTAACCGTGGTTTTTTTTTCTTTCTTTATACATACATACTAGTTACGAGTATACTATCTCTTTATCAACCAGTCTATATATTAGCAGCAGACACAGTACAGTGCGGTAGTTCACGGCTGTGGCTACCTCTGTGTCGGCACTCGGCAGCCCGTCCATAATTGTATACTAGTATCCAATCCATCCATCTGCATTGTTTACCTGAGGTGCCTTTTAGTTGTGCCTATTAAAATATGGAGAACAAAAATGTTGAGGTTCCAAAATTAGGGAAAGATCAAGATCCACTTCCACCTCGTGCTGAAGCTGCTGCCACTAGTCATGGCCGAGACGATGAAATGCCAGCAACGTCGTCTGCCAAGGCCGATGCCCAATGGCATAGTACAGAGCATGTCAAAACCAAAACACCAAATATCAGTAAAAAAAGGACTCCAAAACCTAAAATAAAATTGTCGGAGGAGAAGCGTAAACTTGCCAATATGCCATTTACCACACGGAGTGGCAAGGAACGGCTGAGGCCCTGGCCTATGTTCATGGCTAGTGGTTCAGCTTCACATGAGGATGGAAGCACTCAGCCTCTCGCTAGAAAACTGAAAAGACTCAAGCTGGCAAAAGCACCGCAAAGAACTGTGCGTTCTTTGAAATCCCAAATCCACAAGGAGAGTCCAATTGTGTCGGTTGCGATGCCTGACCTTCCCAACACTGGACGTGAAGAGCATGCGCCTTCCACCATTTGCACGCCCCCTGCAAGTGCTGGAAGGAGCACCCGCAGTCCAGTTCCTGATAGTCAGATTGAAGATGTCAGTGTTGAAGTACACCAGGATGAGGAGGATATGGGTGTTGCTGGCGCTGGGGAGGAAATTGACCAGGAGGATTCTGATGGTGAGGTGGTTTGTTTAAGTCAGGCACCCGGGGAGACACCTGTTGTCCGTGGGAGGAATATGGCCGTTGACATGCCAGGTGAAAATACCAAAAAAATCAGCTCTTCGGTGTGGAGGTATTTCACCAGAAATGCGGACAACAGGTGTCAAGCCGTGTGTTCCCTTTGTCAAGCTGTAATAAGTAGGGGTAAGGACGTTAACCACCTCGGAACATCCTCCCTTATACGTCACCTGCAGCGCATTCATAATAAGTCAGTGACAAGTTCAAAAACTTTGGGTGACAGCGGAAGCAGTCCACTGACCAGTAAATCCCTTCCTCTTGTAACCAAGCTCACGCAAACCACCCCACCAACTCCCTCAGTGTCAATTTCCTCCTTCCCCAGGAATGCCAATAGTCCTGCAGGCCATGTCACTGGCAAGTCTGACGAGTCCTCTCCTGCCTGGGATTCCTCCGATGCATCCTTGCGTGTAACGCCTACTGCTGCTGGCGCTGCTGTTGTTGCCGCTGGGAGTCGATGGTCATCCCAGAGGGGAAGTCGTAAGCCCACTTGTACTACTTCCAGTAAGCAATTGACTGTTCAACAGTCCTTTGCGAGGAAGATGAAATATCACAGCAGTCATCCTACTGCAAAGCGGATAACTGAGTCCTTGACAACTATGTTGGTGTTAGACGTGCGTCCGGTATCCGCCGTTAGTTCACAGGGAACTAGACAATTTATTGAGGCAGTGTGCCCCCGTTACCAAATACCATCTAGGTTCCACTTCTCTAGGCAGGCGATACCGAGAATGTACACGGACGTCAGAAAAAGACTCACCAGTCTCCTAAAAAATGCAGTTGTACCCAATGTCCACTTAACCACGGACATGTGGACAAGTGGAGCAGGGCAGGGTCAGGACTATATGACTGTGACAGCCCACTGGGTAGATGTATGGACTCCCGCCGCAAGAACAGCAGCGGCGGCACCAGTAGCAGCATCTCGCAAACGCCAACTCTTTCCTAGGCAGGCTACGCTTTGTATCACCGCTTTCCAGAATACGCACACAGCTGAAAACCTCTTACGGCAACTGAGGAAGATCATCGCGGAATGGCTTACCCCAATTGGACTCTCCTGTGGATTTGTGGCATCGGACAACGCCAGCAATATTGTGTGTGCATTAAATATGGGCAAATTCCAGCACGTCCCATGTTTTGCACATACCTTGAATTTGGTGGTGCAGAATTTTTTAAAAAACGACAGGGGCGTGCAAGAGATGCTGTCGGTGGCCAGAAAAATTGCGGGACACTTTCGGCGTACAGGCACCACGTACAGAAGACTGGAGCACCACCAAAAACTACTGAACCTGCCCTGCCATCATCTGAAGCAAGAAGTGGTAACGAGGTGGAATTCAACCCTCTATATGCTTCAGAGGTTGGAGGAGCAGCAAAAGGCCATTCAAGCCTATACAATTGAGCACGATATAGGAGATGGAATGCACCTGTCTCAAGTGCAGTGGAGAATGATTTCAACGTTGTGCAAGGTTCTGATGCCCTTTGAACTTGCCACACGTGAAGTCAGTTCAGACACTGCCAGCCTGAGTCAGGTCATTCCCCTCATCAGGCTTTTGCAGAAGAAGCTGGAGGCATTGAAGAAGGAGCTAAAAGGGAGCGATTCCGCTAGGCATGTGGGACTTGTGGATGCAGCCCTTAATTCGCTTAACAAGGATTCACGGGTGGTCAATCTGTTGAAATCAGAGCACTACATTTTGGCCACCGTGCTCGATCCTAGATTTAAAGCCTACCTTGGATCTCTCTTTCCGGCAGACACAGGTCTGCTGGGGTTGAAAGACCTGCTGGTGACAAAATTGTCAAGTCAAGCGGAACGCGACCTGTCAACATCTCCTCCTTCACATTCTCCCGCAACTGGGGGTGCGAGGAAAAGGCTCAGAATTCCGAGCCCACCCGCTGGCGGTGATGCAGGGCAGTCTGGAGCGACTGCTGATGCTGACATCTGGTCCGGACTGAAGGACCTGACAACGATTACGGACATGTCGTCTACTGTCACTGCATATGATTCTCTCAACATTGATAGAATGGTGGAGGATTATATGAGTGACCGCATCCAAGTAGGCACGTCACACAGTCCGTACTTATACTGGCAGGAAAAAGAGGCAATTTGGAGGCCCTTGCACAAACTGGCTTTATTCTACCTAAGTTGCCCTCCCACAAGTGTGTACTCCGAAAGAGTGTTTAGTGCCGCCGCTCACCTTGTCAGCAATCGGCGTACGAGGTTACATCCAGAAAATGTGGAGAAGATGATGTTCATTAAAATGAATTATAATCAATTCCTCCGCGGAGACATTGACCAGCAGCAATTGCCTCCACAAAGTACACAGGGAGCTGAGATGGTGGATTCCAGTGGGGACGAATTGATAATCTGTGAGGAGGGGGATGTACACGGTGATATATCGGAGGGTGAAGATGAGGTGGACATCTTGCCTCTGTAGAGCCAGTTTGTGCAAGGAGAGATTAATTGCTTCTTTTTTGGGGGGGGTCCAAACCAACCCGTCATATCAGTCACAGTCGTGTGGCAGACCCTGTCACTGAAATGATGGGTTGGTTAAAGTGTGCATGTCCTGTTTTGTTTATACAACATAAGGGTGGGTGGGAGGGCCCAAGGATAATTCCATCTTGCACCTCTTTTTTCTTTTCTTTTTCTTTGCATCATGTGCTGATTGGGGAGGGTTTTTTGGAAGGGACATCCTGCGTGACACTGCAGTGCCACTCCTAAATGGGCCCGGTGTTTGTGTCGGCCACTAGGGTCGCTAATCTTACTCACACAGTCAGCTACCTCATTGCGCCTCTTTTTTTCTTTGCGTCATGTGCTGTTTGGGGAGGGTTTTTTGGAAGGGACATCCTGCGTGACACTGCAGTGCCACTCCTAGATGGGCCCGGTGTTTGTGTCGGCCACTAGGGTCGCTAATCTTACTCACACAGCTACCTCATTGCGCCTCTTTTTTTCTTTGCGTCATGTGCTGTTTGGGGAGGGTTTTTTGGAAGGGACATCCTGCGTGACACTGCAGTGCCACTCCTAGATGGGCCCGGTGTTTGTGTCGGCCACTAGGGTCGCTAATCTTACTCACACAGTCAGCTACCTCATTGCGCCTCTTTTTTTCTTTGCGTCATGTGCTGTTTGGGGAGGGTTTTTTGGAAGGGCCATCCTGCGTGACACTGCAGTGCCACTCCTAGATGGGCCCGGTGTTTGTGTCGGCCACTAGGGTCGCTAATCTTACTCACACAGTCAGCTACCTCATTGCGCCTCTTTTTTTCTTTGCGTCATGTGCTGTTTGGGGAGGGTTTTTTGGAAGGGCCATCCTGCGTGACACTGCAGTGCCACTCCTAGATGGGCCCGGTGTTTGTGTCGGCCACTAGGGTCGCTAATCTTACTCACACAGCTACCTCATTGCGCCTCTTTTTTTCTTTGCGTCATGTGCTGTTTGGGGAGGGTTTTTTGGAAGGGACATCCTGCGTGACACTGCAGTGCCACTCCTAGATGGGCCCGGTGTTTGTGTCGGCCACTAGGGTCGCTTATCTTACTCACACAGCGACCTCGGTGCAAATTTTAGGACTAAAAATAATATTGTGAGGTGTGAGGTATTCAGAATAGACTGAAAATGAGTGTAAATTATGGTTTTTGAGGTTAATAATACTTTGGGATCAAAATGACCCCCAAATTCTATGATTTAAGCTGTTTTTTAGTGTTTTTGGAAAAAAACACCCGAATCCAAAACACACCCGAATCCGACAAAAATAATTCGGTGAGGTTTTGCCAAAACGCGTTCGAACCCAAAACACGGCCGCGGAACCGAACCCAAAACCAAAACACAAAACCCGAAAAATTTCAGGCGCTCATCTCTAGTTTCAATTGGTCCTAGATCCTTGGGTCTTAGACATAGTGTCCCAGAGGTACAAACTGGAGTTTCGGGAGATGCCCCCCCCCCCCACCGATTTTTTAAATCAGCCTTGCCAGTTTCTATTCCAGAAAAGGAAGTAGTACATGCCGCGATACAAAAGCTGTGTCAACAGAGGGTCATTGTCCCGGTTCCCCCGTCCTAACGGGGGGAAGGGTTCTATTCGAGCCTCTTTGTCGTGCCAAAGCCGGACGGCTCAGTCAGACCGATCCTGAACCTAAAATTCCTTAATCCGTACTTGAAAACTTTCAAGTTCAAGATGGAATCTCTTCGAGCTGTGATCTCCAGCCTAGAAGGGGGGGGATTTTATGGCGTCAGTCGACATAAAAGATGCCTACTTACACGTCCCAATATTTCCTACTCATCAGGCCTTCCTGAGATTTGCGGTGCAGGATTGTCATTACCAATTTCAGACGTTGCCGTTTGGGCTTTCCACGGCCCTGAGGGTCTTCACCAAAGTGATGGCGGAAATGATGGTACTCCTACGCAAGCAGGGTGTCACAATTATCCCGTACTTGGACGATCTCCTGATAAAGGCGAGATCAAAAGAGCAGTTGCTACGAAATGTGGAACTTTCCCTGACGGTTCTGCAACATCATGGTTGGTGTCACAACTGAGGGTTTAGGCTGACGGGAGGAAGCCTCAGTTGTAGGGGGTGAAATGAAATCAAACTTAGATGGTTTAATCAGACCCCTGGACATGTAAGTGTGGAAGGAAACCCGAAGGTGTGACCATGACAAGCAGGTAAAAAGTCAAATGAAAGTTTATTAAACAGACTCCGTATAATCACAACAGTGTTCACAGTCAGTATTAGCAGTGGCAGATAATACAGTTCCTGGATCACTAAACCATAAAAGGTATCACAGGGCACTGGTAGGTTGCAGAACGGATGTTATAGTCCTTGGGTAGAATAACCTTACCAGGCCAGGCTGTAGTAGTGGAGATAACCGAGGAACTTGCCAGTAGGTGTATGAGATGATGCTGGTAACTGGAATGCACTGTAGGAGTCACTGGACGGAACCAGCCAGATGGTGGAGACACGGGGTTAAAAGTAAAAGATGCTAGGGTGCGTGGAAACAGATGAAATTAAGAGTGGTTACCGGTGGTAGTGGATACTGCTGGTAAGTAGAAATCCGCTGGGAGAACACCGGCTCTTTAAGGAGGTTGAATTCTGTTGGAAGCAGGTTGCTGGAAACAGATGGGTTAATAGCTGCAAGCTTGGAAGCTGGAAGCAAACGAGGTAATAGCTGAAAGCTGGATCAGTCACAGAGGATTGCAAAGTCAGGCTGCACCGCAGGATGGAAAGCAGGTGCGGGTCTCTTTGTGGATGCTGGAGACAGGAGCTGGAACCTGGAGAAACAAGCCACAGGAGAGAGAGACTGGAACAAGGTATGACATTCAAAGCACTGACATCTATCTGGCCCAGACACAGGATACTTATACCTGCTGCTATGCAGGCATTGGCTGGGCAATTATGCAGATTCCAGAGATGGTGGATTGGAGGAATTGGAGCATGTGATCAAATCCAACATGGCTGCGCCCATGCTGGAACCTGGAGGGAAAACCTGGTTTGGAATGAAATATGCAAACATAGTGATAATGGCGGCGCCGGCCGCGGAGGGCAGGAGACGTCATATAACAGTTACATGCTGAGACACATGAAGGACAGCGGAGACTGTGGGAGGCATGATAAATCACTCTGAGAGCACGCAGCAATAACACAGGAATGGCGGTGGAGGCCGCAGAGGACGGGAGACGCCATGTTGGATTCAAACATGGCACCGCTGTGGTAGTGTCTCAGAATGACAGGATGGATGTGCAGATGAGACACAGATGAGATCCGGACTTGGAACGCTGGGCCAGCCTCAGAAGACACCTAAACGGCAGGTAATGGCGTCCAGATACCCGGATCGTGACAGCACCCCCCCCTTTAGGAGTGGCCCCAGGACACTTCTTAGGCTTTAAAGGAAACTTTGCGTGGAAATTTCGGACCAAGGCAGGAGCATGGACGTCTGAGGCATTGGTCCAAGAGCGTTCTTCAGGACCATAGCCCTTCCAGTCAATGAGGTATTGTAACTGACCGTAACGGAAACGTGAGTCCAAAATCTTGGCCACCTCATACTCGACTCCCCGTTGAGTCTGAACTTTTGGAGCTGGAGGAAGTGCGGAATGAAACCGATTCAGGATCAGCGGTTTCAACAAAGAAACATGAAATGTCCTGGGTATTTTCAAGAAGGGTGGTAACTGTAATCTGTAGGCAACAGGATTGATGACTTGTTCAATCTTGAAGGGTCCGATGTAGCGAGGTGCAAATTTCATGCTGGGAACTCTCAACCTCAAATTCTTTGTGGACAACCACACACGATCACCCACCTTAAGAGCAGGAACCGCTCTACGCTTCCTATCGGCAAACTTCTTATACCTGAATGAGGCTTTAAGCAGGGCTGCGCGGACGTTCCTCCAGTTATTTGAAAACTGACGCAAGGTGACATCCACTGCTGGAACAGAAGTTGCGGGAAGCGGTTGGAATTCTGGGACTTTAGGGTGGAATCCATAATTAATGAAGAATGGTGTAGAAGAAGATGAGGAATGGTATTGATTGTTGTGGCTGAACTCGGCCCAAGGAAGGAGTTGAACCCAGTCATCTTGAGAGGAAGACACATATATACGGAGGAAGGCCTCCAAGTCCTGATTCACCCTCTCGGTTTGACCATTGGTCTGAGGATGGTAAGCCGTGGAAAACTTTAACTTGACTTGGAGGGCTTGACACAAACTTCGCCAAAATTTGGCTACAAATTGTACTCCACGATCCAAGATGATCTCTTCAGGAAGACCGTGAAGTCGGAAGATCTCTTGTATAAACACTTGAGCCAACTTGGAAGCTGACGGAAGACCGGTGAGAGGAATGAAGTGTGCCATCTTGGTGAACCGGTCAACTACCACCCAGATGGTATTGAACTTGTTGCAGATAGGTAGATCGGAAACAAAGTCCATCGACAAATGGGTCCATGGTCGACGGGGAACAGATAATGGAACCAGTTGCCCCGCAGGCGACTGGCGGGAGACTTTGTGTTGGGCACACTTTGGGCAGGAGGCAATAAATTCCATAACGTCCTTCTTCAGAGTTGGCCACCAGTAGGACCTAGAAATAAATTTAAGGGTTTTCTGAATGCCTGTATGTCCAGCAAAACGGGAAGCATGGGCCCAATGCATGAGCTTCTTCCTTAGAACTGGCTTAACAAAACTTTTCCCTGGTGGAGGCGTAGAGTCCATCCCTACCGTGGAGAATGCCAACGGATTAATAATAGGATGCTTGTCTGCAGACTCGGACTCATTTTCTTGCTCCCATGAGCGGGAAAGGGCATCGGCCTTACGATTCTGAGAACCCGGACAGAACTGGAGTTTAAAGTCAAACCTAGAAAAGAAAAGTGCCCATCTGGCCTGACGAGGATTCAGACATTGTGCGCCTTTGAGATATAAAAGATTTTTGTGGTCGGTAAGTATGGTGATTGAGTGGGAAGCTCCCTCCAACAGGTATCTCCACTCCTCCAGAGCGAGCTTGATGGCCAGCAACTCCTGATCGCCAATGGCATAGTTGTGCTCAGCTGGGGAGAACTTCCGGGAGAAGAAACTGCAAGGATGTAGATGTCCATCTTTGGCCCTCTGGGATAACACTGCTCCTACTCCAACGGAGGAGGCATCTACCTCTAAGATAAAAGGAGAGTCGGTGTCGGGCTGTTTCAGAACTGGTGCAGAGATGAACCGTTGCTTCAGAAGGTGAAAGGCCTGCGTAGCTTCCTCGGACCACTTGGACGAATTAGCACCTTTCTTGGTTAATGCAGTGATAGGCGCCACAATGGTGGAAAAGTCTCGTATAAATTTTCTATAATAATTGGCGAACCCTAAGAACCTCTGGACCCCTTTGAGGGTTAAGGGTATAGGCCAATTCTGGATTGCTTGGAGTTTCTCAGGATCCATCTCTAGTCCGGAACCGGACACAATGTAACCTAGAAACGGAATGGTTTTAACTTCAAACACACACTTCTCCAATTTACAATAGAGGTGATTGACACGGAGACGGGAAAGAACCTCTTTTACCCAGAAACGATGATCTTCGAGATTATTAGCAAAGATGAGGATGTCATCTAGATAAACCACGACATGGCGGTACAAGATGTCCCTGAAGATCTCATTCACGAAGTGCTGGAAGACTGCTGGAGCGTTGCTCAATCCGAAGGGCATGACGAGGTACTCATAATGTCCGTCACGGGTGTTAAAGGCGGTCTTCCACTCGTCACCCTCACGGATTCGGATGAGATTGTAGGCACCCCTCAACTCCAGCTTTGTGAAAATGGTTGCACCACTAATTCTATCAAAGAGCTCGGTAATCAGGGGTAAAGGGTATCGGTTCTTGACGGTAATGTCGTTCAGACCTCTGTAGTCGATGCACGGACGCAGACCACCGTCTTTCTTCTTAACGAAGAAGAAGCCTGCGCCGGCTGGAGAAGAAGATGGTCGGATGAAACCCTTCGCCAGGTTCTCTTTGATGTACTCTTCCATGGAGTGTGTCTCAGGCAGAGACAACGGATAAGTTCAGCCTCGCGGTGGAACCTTCCCTGGAATGAGGTCGATTGGGCAGTCCCATTCTCTATGAGGAGGAAGGATATCAGCAGAGGCTTTACTGAACACGTCCGTGAAGTCTTGATATGGAGGAGGCGGAACATCAGATGACCTGGGGAAGGAAGAACAAACAGGAAGAACTTTGGCTAAACAAGTCTCAGCACAGGAGGGACCCCATGCCAGTATTTGCGTAGTCGTCCAGTCAATCGATGGGTTGTGGAGACGGAGCCATGGAAGGCCTAAAACCACTGGATGTGTGGCTCTTGGAATCACTAGAAAAGAAATATACTCAGAATGAAGAACTCCCACTCTCAGACGAACTGGAAGAGTCCTTAAGGAAATGAATGCGTCAAAAATCTTGCTGCCATCCACGGCAGTCAAAGAGATGGACGAGGACAGTCTCTCGGTGGGTAGGGACCACCGTTTAACATAAGCTTCGGTTATGAAATTCCCAGCTGCTCCGGAATCAAGGAGGGCAATGACGTTCCTGTAACGTTGAGCAATTTGGAGCGACACTGGGAGGTTACAATAATGAGGAGATGGAGAGGAGATCATTACTCCAAGCCGGCCCTCTCCTTGGCGAGCTAGGATCTGGAGTCCCGAACGTTTGGGACAGGCGTTGATAGTGTGCGACGGAGCTGCACAGTAGAGACATAGAGACTCGGAGAGGCGTCTTCGGCGCTCAGCGGGAGATAGACGGGAACGACCAATTTGCATAGGCTCATCCTTGGATGGAGATGGTTGACGAGAAGGAGGAGCAGAAGATTTAGGAACGGATGATCTTCCTCGCTCGGTTGCTCTCTCTCTGAACCGTAGATCAACCTTCGTGCATAGTGAAATTAGCTCATCCAACTTAGAAGGCAAGTCTCTGGTAGCTAACTCGTCTTTAATGCGTTCTGACAAGCCATGCCAGAATGCAGCATACAGGGCCTCGTCGTTCCAGGCCAATTCAGATGCTAGGATTTTGAACTGTATAAGATACTGTCCCACAGTACGTGTTCCCTGGCGTAGACGGAGAATCTCAGATGAAGCAGAGGAAACCCGGCCCGGCTCGTCGAAGATGCGCCTGAATGATGCTACAAAGTCAGTATAGGAGGACAGCAGGGGATCAGACTTCTCCCATAACGGTGATGCCCAATCAAGGGCTGAGCCACTGAGGAGAGAAATAATATAAGCAACTTTGGTACGGTCACTGGGGAAGTTGCCAGATTGAAGCTCAAAATGGATTTCGCATTGGTTGAGAAATCCCCTGCAGAACCTTGGAGATCCGTCAAATTTTGCTGGCGTTGGAAGATGAAGACGTGGTATGGAAATGGGCAAGGTGGGTGGGGTTACAGCTGGAGTCACTGTGGTGGACGTACCAGACGTGCCAGGTCCACGGAGGGTCGTCTGAATCCCATCCAGCCGAGTAGAGAGATCCTGGAGACAGCGGATGATGTGACCTTGTGCAGCCTCCTGATGTTCGAGTCTGGCTGCCAGTTCTTGCATAGGTCTAGCCGCTTGATCCTGGTCTCCGGCTGGATTCATATGGTCAGTGCTTACTGTCACAACTGAGGGTTTAGGCTGACGGGAGGAAGCCTCAGTTGTAGGGGGTGAAATGAAATCAAACTTAGATGGTTTAATCAGACCCCTGGACATGTAAGTGTGGAAGGAAACCCGAAGGTGTGACCATGACAAGCAGGTAAAAAGTCAAATGAAAGTTTATTAAACAGACTCCGTATAATCACAACAGTGTTCACAGTCAGTATTAGCAGTGGCAGATAATACAGTTCCTGGATCACTAAACCATAAAAGGTATCACAGGGCACTAGTAGGTTGCAGAACAGGTGTTATAGTCCTTTGGTAGAATAACCTTACCAGGCCAGGCTGTAGTAGTGGAGATAACCGAGGAACTTGCCAGTAGGTGTATGAGATGATGCTGGTAACTGGAATGCACTGTAGGAGTCACTGGACGGAACCAGCCAGATGGTGGAGACACGGGGTTAAAAGTAAAAGATGCTAGGGTGCGTGGAAACAGATGAAATGAAGAGTGGTTACCGGTGGTAGTGGATACTGCTGGTAAGTAGAAATCCGCTGGGAGAACACCGGCTCTTTAAGGAGGTTGAATTCTGTTGGAAGCAGGTTGCTGGAAACAGATGGGTTAATAGCTGCAAGCTTGGAAGCTGGAAGCAAACGAGGTAATAGCTGAAAGCTGGATCAGTCACAGAGGATTGCAAAGTCAGGCTGCACCGCAGGATGGAAAGCAGGTGCGGGTCTCTTTGTGGATGCTGGAGACAGGAGCTGGAACCTGGAGAAACAAGCCACAGGAGAGAGAGACTGGAACAAGGTATGACATTCAAAGCACTGACATCTATCTGGCCCAGACACAGGATACTTATACCTGCTGCTATGCAGGCATTGGCTGGGCAATTATGCAGATTCCAGAGATGGTGGATTGGAGGAATTGGAGCATGTGATCAAATCCAACATGGCTGCGCCCATGCTGGAACCTGGAGGGAAAACCTGGTTTGGAATGAAATATGCAAACATAGTGATAATGGCGGCGCCGGCCGCGGAGGGCAGGAGACGTCATATAACAGTTACATGCTGAGACACATGAAGGACAGCGGAGACTGTGGGAGGCATGATAAATCACTCTGAGAGCACGCAGCAATAACACAGGAATGGCGGTGGAGGCCACAGAGGACGGGAGACGCCATGTTGGATTCAAACATGGCGCTGCTGTGGTAGTGTCTCAGAATGACAGGAGGGATGTGCAGAGTGTTGACACAGATGAGATCCGGACTTGGAACGCTGGGCCAGCCTCAGAAGACACCTAAACGGCAGGTAATGGCGTCCAGATACCCGGATCGTGACAGTTGGATTCTAAATCTGCCAAAGTCTCAGTTGATCCCGACAACTCGGCGGCCCTTCTTGGGCATGATCCTAGACACGGAACTACAGAAAGTGTTTCTTCCAGCGGAAAAGATCTGGAGATCCAGACCATGGTCAAGGAGATTCTGAAACCGGCAAGAGTGTCGATTCATCAATGCACTCGAGTGCTAGGAAAGATGGTTGCGGCTTACGAAGCCATTCCGTTTGGCAGGTTCCATGCCAGGATGTTTCAGTGGCACCTGCTAAACAAATGGTCCGGGTCTCACCTGCACATGCACCGGAAAATAAGTCTATCTTCCAGGACCAGGATTTCTCTCCTGTGGTGGCTGCAAAGTTCTCACCTTCTAGAGGGATGCAGGTTCGGGATCCAGTATTGGGTCCTGCTGACCACAGATGCAAGTCTCCGAGGCTGGGGTGCAGTCACACAAGGAAGAAGTTTCCAGGGAAAATGGTCAAGCCAGGAATCTTGTCTCCACATAAATGTTCTGGAGTTAAGAGCCATTTACAACGGCCTTCTGCAAGCGAAAAACCTTCTTCAAGGTCTACCTGTCCTGATTCAGTCGGACAACATAACAGTGGCGGCATACGTAAACCGCCAGAGCGGAACAAAGAGCAGAGCGGCAATGGCGGAGGCCACAAGAGTTCTCCGCTGGGCAGAACAGCACGTGAGCGCTCTGTCAGCAGTCTTCCTTCCGGGCGTGGACAACTGGGAAGCAGACTTCCTCAGCAGACACGATCTCCATCCAGGAGAGTGGGCCCTTCATGAAGAGGTATTTGCAGAAGTGACAAGGCGTTGGGGAATTCCTCAAAAAGACATGATGGCGTCTCGCCTCAACAAGAAGCTTCCGAGGTATTGTTCCAGCTCAAGGGACCCCCAAGACAGTGCAGTGGACGCCCTGGTAACTCCGTGGGTGTTTCAGTCGGTGTATGTGTTCCCTCCACTTCCTCTCATTCCAAGAGTGTTGAGGATCATAAGACAAACAAGGGTTCAGGCAATACTCGTCGTTCCAGATTGGCCACGGAGGGCCTGGTATCCGGATCTTCAGGAATTGCTCATAGAAGATCCTTGGCCACTTCCTCTCAGAGAGGACCTGTTACTGCAGGGGCCATGCGTATTTCCGGGCTTACCGCGGCTGTGTTTGACGGCGTGGAGTTTGAACGCAAAATCCTAGCTCATAAAGGTATTCCCGGGGAAGTCATTCCCACTCTCCTTAAGGCTAGAAAGGAGGTCACGGCGAAGCATTATCACCGTATTTGGAGAAAATATGTGTCGTGGTGTGAAGCCAAGAAAGCTCCTACGGAGGAGTTTCAGCTGGGTCGTTTCCTCCATTTTTTGCAGGCAGGCATGGATGCAGGCCTGAAATTGGGTTCCATCAAAGTGCAGATTTCGGCTTTATCTATTTTCTTTCAAAAATAATTGGCCGCCCTTCCTGAAGTTCAGACTTTCGTGAAGGGAGTGCTGCATATCCATCCTCCGTTTGTTCCACCCGTAGCACCGTGGGATCTTGAAGTGGTGTTACAATTTCTTATGTCTCACTGGTTTGAACCTTTGCGAAAGGTTGAGTTAAATTTTCTCACTTCGAAAGTGGTCATGCTTTTGGCCTTGGTGTCTGCCAGACGAGTGTCAGAATTGGCGGCTTTGTCTCACAAGAGCCCATATTTGATTTTTCATGTGGATAGAGCGGAATTGAGGACTCGTCAACAATTTCTGCCGAAGGTGGTTTCTTCGTTTCACATACATCAACCTATTGTGGTACCTGTGGCTACGGATGCTGTGGCGGTGCCAAAATCTCTTGATGTCATAAGAGCTTTAAAAATTTATGTCGCCAGAACGGCTCTTGTTAGGAAAACGGAGGCTCTGTTTGTCCTGTATGCTTCCAAAAAGATTGGAAATCCTGCTTCCAAGCAGACTATTGTACGCTGGATTTGTAATACGATTCAGCACGCTCATTCTTCGGCTGGGTTGCCGTTGCCGAGGTCAGTAAAGGCCCATTCTACCAGGAAGGTGGGCTCATCTTGGGCGGCTGCCCGAGGGGTCTCGGCACTTCAACTTTGCCGAGCAGCTACGTGGTCGGGTTCAAACACTTTTGCTAAGTTCTACGAGTTTGATACCCTGGCTGATGAGGACCTCATGTTTGCTCAATCGGTGCTGCAGAGTCGTCCGCACTCTCCCGCCCGGTCTAGAGCTTTGGTATAGACCCCATGGTCCTTTTGGAGTCCCCAGCATCCTCTAGGACAGGGGTGGGCAATTATTTCAGCTGGGGGGCCGCTTAACACTTCCAGTGAATAGTCGAGGGCCACACACCAAATATCTTGTAAAATCGGGTCTGTACTGTGCAGGCGCGTCGGTATGCAAAGTGCAGACGCGTCGGGCAGCGACGGGATGGTACGAACAAAGCGATCGCACAGTGATTGACAGGAAGAGGACATTTGTGGGTGGCAATTGGCCGTTTTAGAGGAGTGTCCGGAAAAATGAAGGAGGGACCAAGCGTTTGGAGGGAGGGTTTCTGACGTCAGCTCCGGTCCTGATCATCGCACTGGGAGAGTAAGTCCTGGGCTGTGCAGTTCTCTGCAGATGCGATCGCACCCCTGCACAGCGATTACCCCGTCCTCCTGTAGGCGGCGACTACCTGATCGCAGCAGTGCAAAAATTGCCTGCTAGCGATCAGGTCTGAATTAGGCCCATAGTTATGTATATAACTATAAAAACATAGTGTATATATATATATATATATATATATATATAAAACATACACCACAATATACATTACATACATAGTTTTTTAGGGTGTAGTACGGGGGACCGACTGTCTCCTGACCGCCGGCAGCATACCGACGCCGGGATCCCGGCGGGGAGGGGCGAGTGCAGCAAGCCCTTTGCGGGCTCGGTGACGACCTGTGGTCGCCACAGGTTCTATTCCCACTCTATGGGTGTCGTGGACACCCACGAGTGGAAATAGTCCCTGTTGGTCGGCATGCCGACCATCGGGATAGTGAGCCGTCGGGCTCACCGAGGAGGTCATGTGACTGTCGGTCAGCTGACCGGCGGTCACATGAAGACCACCCAGTTTTTTACAGGCAAATACAAAATGTCTAAAAAACACATATTAGAAATAAATAAATAAATAAAAAACAATGCTGAAAACAAACAGCATCCTGTGTAATGCTGGTATTCACAGCTCTGTCTCTCCCTGGGCACAGTTACTAGCTCCCCCCCCCCCCCCCCCCAGACCCATGTAGCAGTCTCTACTCCCCCCCCCCCCGACCCATATAGAAGTCCGTCCCCTCTTCACCCCCCTCCCCTAAACCCGTATAGCAGTCCCTAATCTCCTCCCCCTCCCCCTCCCCCCCCCTTCTCCCCTCCCGAACCAATAAAGCAGTCTTTTAAATTTGGCCACAGATGGGATCCCTTTACCTTTTTTACACAGTGGCAGATCCGCTGCCGAGATGATCCGCTGCTCGCTGCCTGCTGCCAGATTCCCGCTGCCCGCACCGAGTCGCTGCAGATATGGATGCTGCCCACTCCCGCCATGGCCCCGCCCCCCGTGCCGCCCAGCGACTGACGTCACAGTGGAAATCCCGGTCAGCAGACCCTGTGAAGTGACCGGGATTTCCTCTGCGGCGCCGCGTCTGGGAGTTATGTAGCGCAATGACAAGCGGCTCATCCAGTCGGGCCGCTTGTCATTGCACACTGGTGTGAGACAGCGGGGCCAGGCAGAATCGGTTCGCGGGCCGCATCCGGCCCGCGGGCCGCACGTTGCCCACCCCTACTCTAGGATGTAAGAGAAAATAGGATTTTAATACCTACCGGTAAGTCCTTTTCTCTAGTCCGTAGAGGATGCTGGGCGCCCATCCCAGTGCGTACTGTTACTTGTAGTTGTATTGTTGGTTGTTGTTTTCGGTTACACGGCGGTTGTGTATCGGTTATGTTCAGCTTGTTGCTGTTTTTTCGTTCATACTGTTATCTGGTATTCCTGCTAATCCAGTTGTACGGTGTGTTTGTGGTGTGAGCTGGTATGTATCTCACCCTTAGTTTAACAAAAATCATTTTCCTCGAAATGTCCGTCTCCCCTGGGCACAGTTCCTATAACTGAGGTCTGGTGGAGGGGCATAGAGGGAGGAGCCAGTTCACACCCAGTAAAAGTCTTATAGTGTGCCAATGTCTCCTGCAGATCCCGTCTATACCCCATGGTCCTTTTGGAGTCCTCAGCATCCTTTACGTACTAGGAGAAAAGGATTTACTGGTAGGTATTAAAATCCTATTTTTTCTCTCTACACAACCACACCACTGTCTGCAGTTAGTCTCTCTGCTTGTTCTTCCACTAACAATGATTTTTCATCTTTTCCTCTTCGTCTACACGCAGTGGGTGATCCCTGAATAGCTGCCCTGGGAGAACTGCTGCGGACATATGCATTACCTATTAGGAGATGCGATAAAGATGGCGGCTGTTGGGTTTCTGACAGTCAGAATACTGACACTGGGATCCCGACACTCTACAGAATCCCGACCTTGGAACTCCGAATGGGCAAGGATACCGACACCCGTATCCCCACGATCATAGGTTTAGGGCTGGGCAAGGGAGGTTAGCTTTAGGTAACAGGCACGGGGGGAGGGGAGGTGGTTAGGCTGCGGGGGAGGGAGGGTTAGGTTTAGGCATCAGGCAGGGGGTTAGGTTTAGGCCTCAGGTTAGGGTTTGACTGCAGGTGGGGGGAGGTTAGGCTGCGGATAGGGTGGGTTAGGCACCCTCGGGGGTGGTTAGGCTGCGTGGAAGGGAGGGTTAGGTTTAGGCATCAGGCGGGAAAGTTAGGTTTAGGCATTAGGCAGGGGGGGTTAAGTTTAGGCTGCGGGGGATCTTAGGGTTAGGCACCCCCAGGGCTGGTTAGGCTGCGGGGGAGGGAGGGTTTAGGCGGGGTTAGGGGGGATTAGGTTTAGGCTGCGGTTGGGGGGTGCTTAGGGTTTGGCACCTCCAGGGGTGGTTAGGCTGCGGGGGAGGGAGGGTTAGGATTAGGTGGGATTAGGTTAAGGCGTCAGGCGGGAAGGTTAAGTTTAGGCTGTGGGTGGGGGTGGTTAGGGTGCGGGGGAGGGAGGGTTAGGTTTAGGCATCAGGCGGGGAGTTAGGTTTAGGCGTTAGGCGCTTTGTTAGGTTTAGGCTGCATGTGGGGGAAGGTTAGTGTTAGGCTGCGGGTAGGTTGGGTTAGAGTTAGGCACCCCCGGGAGTGGTTAGGCTGCGAGGGAGGGAGAGTTAGGCACCCCCGGGAGTGGTTAGGCTGCGAGGGAGGGAGGGTTTGATTTAGGCAGCAGGGATGGAGGGGGGGTGGTTAGGCTGTGGGAGAGGGAGGGTTAGGTTTAGGTATCAGGTGGGGAGATAAGGTTTAGGCGTCAGGCAGGGGGTTAGTTTTAGGCTGTGGGAGGGGGGAGGTTAGGGATAGGCAGCGGGTAGGGTTGGTTAGGGTTAGGCACCCCCGGGGGTGGTTAGGCTGCCGGGAAGGGAGGGTTAGGTTTAGGCATCAGGCGGGGGGTTAGGTTTAGGCATCAGGCGGGGGGTTAGGATGAGGCTGCGGGTGGGGGGAGGATAGGGTCAGGCTGCTGGTGGGGGGAAGTTAGGGTTAGGCTGTGAGTAGGGTGTGTTAGACACCCCTGGGAGTGGTTAGGCTGCGGGGAAGGGAGGGTCAGGTTTAGGCAGCAGGGACAGAGGTTAGGATTAGGCACCTCTACGGGAGGGTTAGGCATAAAGGGGGGAGGTTTGGGTTAGATTACGGACAGGCAGGGTTAGGGGGTTGTGGAGAGGGGAGAACACCCCTTACTCAACCCTGTCGGTCTTTTCTGTACTGGGATCCCGGTATCGATATGAAAACCACCGGGATCCCATGCGCTGGGATAGCATACCGACCCCTCTATTGGTACACCTTTTAATGCCCAGAGGGAAGGGCGATCCTGTGGCCATTGTTCCCCAGAGGTTTCCCCCCAAGGGGGTTTTTCCTCTCCTGAGTGCTGAAGGATGACTCTTTGTGAGTCCAGAGGTGTAGCTTTTATGCCATAACGAGTACCAATCTCATTCCCGTCCCTGCAATGTATTGTAAGAAGTAAAATAATTGCTAATGCGATCACTTTACTTCTGGGTTTAGACCCCGGCTGCACTAGTTCACACGTGCAATCGTCAGACTGCGTATATGAGAGCAGACAGTAATGCAGAGGGATCCCAAGGATCCTTCTCCTGGGAATTATTGCATAATGTAGCCCACAGGCTACAAAAGCCATTTAGAAATGGCATTAGCAGCCAGGCCAAGCTCAGAAATGCTTTGCATTCTGGAGCTTGGTGAGTTTCACAGTTTACCATCTGCTGTAGAAACTTTTGGTGGCTGCTTTTGTGTTCAAAATAGGAGGAACGCAATAGATATCTCAAATATCCATTGCAGTCCCCAATACATACATTCAGGGGCTGGTTAATATTTGTGGGCAGCCCCCAAAAAACGACTGTTTTGGAGATGTCTCGCAAATATTATTTATTAAATATTACACTTAATAAACTTTTTATATTTTAACATAAACTAAAAAATGTTTTATGTATTCATTGACTGAGTCTCCCGTCTTTACTGAATGCTAATTTCACAGGGTCCGCAAATTATTACTGATATGACTGTTACTCTACTGTCCTGCTGGTGCTCCTGGCCTGCTGTTAGCAGCCAGACATATAATTTAAATACAGTACTCTTGGGGAGATGTATCAAGCCTTGGAGAGAGATAAAGTGCAGATGTCCAAACCACCCAATCATCTTCTGTCACTTATCTAGCACAGTACATGAAATGATACCTGTAGTTAGAAGCTTAATTTGATTCGGGCAAATACTCAACTTTATCTCTCTCCACGGCTTGATACATCTCCTGGAAAATATCATGTCTCACTTTCACTTAATTAACAAGTTAAATTAATTATTTGTGTTGGAAACAGGGTAAGAAATTCACAGTATAAGATAATGTTAGAAAGACTTATCAATACCTCTTGGTACATTTACATTGATTTATCATTCACATTTCTTCCATGCCAGACAGGGGCGGATTGGGAACGTAAAGTGGCCCTGGAAATGTATGAAAAGTGGCCTCATGTAGGTTGGAGTAAGTCAGCTATAAGCGGGGCCCAACACAAATTGGGCTTAAGCAAATTGTTAGCATTACCCACAGTGGTAGTAAGCAAGGCTAATGCAGCATGGTAGGCAGTCACAGCACCAGCAGTAGCATACCTCCCAACTGTCCCGATTTTCGCGGGACAGCGTCTATTCACTTGAGTCAAAGGGAGAGGGGGCATGCCAGCGGCTCACAGAGCGCTGGGAATGCCCCCTCAGTGATGAAAACGGGGGCATGGCTCGCGATCGCGGGTCCTCCCGCGAAACTACGCCCCCTTTTCTTAGGTCACACCCCTTTTTCGGGAGCACGCGCGGCTTCGCCACGCGTGTGTCCCTCTTTAGAAAACCAAGAAGTTGGGAGGTATGCAGTAGGATCATGTCACAAGAGGTGGACATCACACCGGTGGGTGAGACATTGTACTGGTAGGCAGTCAAAGCACCAACAGGAGGATCGTGTCAAAGGAGGAGGAGGTCACACCAGTAGGTGGGGCATTGCACTGGTAGGCAGTCACAGCAGGAGGATCGTGTCACAGGAGGTGGAGATCACACCAGTAGGTGAGGCATTGCACTGGTAGGCAGTCACAGCACCAGCAGGAGGATCGTGTCACAGGAGGGGGAGATCACACCAGTAGGTGAGGCATTGCACTGGTAGGCAGTCACAGCACCAACAGGAGGATCGAGTCAAAGGAGGTGGAGATCACACCAGTAGGTGAGGCATTACACTGGTAGGCAGTCACATCATGAGGAGGATCATGTCACAGGAGGGGATCACACCAGTAGGTGAGGCATTGCACTAGTAGGCAGTAACAGTACCTATGGTAGCTACACCCAGTGGCAAACGCAGGATTTCTAGAGGGGGGTTTCCAAATGCAGTCCACAATATCCCACTCTGCGGAACATTGGAGTAAGTGCAGGGGGGGAGTGGTAGAAATACCTAGTAACGACTCTGGACATTAATGTAAACATTGGTCTTTGTATACACTGGATACTGTATGGAATATATAAATAAGATAAGTGGTTAGGAAAAGGTTAAATATACAATAATAAATAAATACACAAACATAATAGAACCAGTACTGCACTCTCTAAGCATACATTCTCCCACTTCATGGTAAGGCTCCTGTCTCTTCTTCCTGGCAGCTACTCTCTGGTCCAGTGCACTGAGTGAGGACTCAGATCCATACACACAGCAAATTTGGTAGAAGAAGGTGCTACCACTGGGCATGTGCAGCAGCCCTGTGTCAGGGTCTCCTGCCCTGTGCTGCCACGTCGTCATGGCAACCGGGAGACAAGTGCTAGCGGAGTAACCTGAGCGCAGCTGATACTCCGGTTCGGGTCTTTTGCTGTGCAGTGGTTATAGGCTCTGTGCACGGCAGGGGATCCGGTGCTGGTTTTTGTGCTCACAGTCTGTGAGGTCTGAGTGGGGCGTGGACAGCACCTGCTTTATAAGGCCTCTTCTCAGGGTAAGCAGATGCTGCTGAATCTTTGTTGGTTAGTCAGTTCCTGAAAGTTAGCCAGTACTGTGTAGCTTTGTATTTGTTTGTTGCTTACTGCAAATAGGCCTGGGGATTTGGTATTACACTCTGCCAATCCAGACCTAGCAGTAAGACTGGAGTCAGTCGTTTAGCTTGCTGGGGTTCTGTTACTACTCTGTGAACTTAGCAAGTTTGCGGCTGTATTCTAAGACTTGCCTGTCTAATCCTGTCTCACTGTGCTAGGTGTCAGGGGTCAGTTTAGTGGCAGTAAGCTGAACCTGTGCACTGCAAGTGAGAATTAGGATTGTGGAGACTCTCCTTGTGTCTATCATTCCATCTCTGACCAAGGAGTTTACTGCCACACCCGTTGGTAACCCTTTAGGGTTTTGCTGTTGCCCTTAGCAACAGCATTTCGGGTTCTCTACGTATTAAAACACAACATCTTGCTTTTCCCATCTGAGCAGTTCTAATACAAGGGAGATACCCAGTTCCTTAGCCTCTGGGCTTCTCTGTTCACTTTGTGTGTATTTTGTTACCCTATCACCTTCTGTGTACGTTATGTCATATTCCCCAGTCTGTCTGTGAGTCCATTTGTTTTGCATAACAGTTCAAACACCAGTACATTCCTGCAGGCACTGGAGTGCATAACAGTTCTGACACCAGTACTTTCCTGCAGGCACTGGTGTGCATAACATATTCAGCAGCCTAATACTCCTGTTGAAATTTTGTGGGAATATGGAGCATACCCCTCAAAATATGTTGCAACAGGTGGTCGATCAGGTGCAGGTCCTGACTCGACAATTTAATGATTTGTCCATTAAAATGCACACCTCCCAGGCTGCTGGCGGAGCTCCCGCAGCAGCAGCACCTGCAGGGGTTAAGGAGCCGAAAGTAAATCTCCCGGATCGTTTTTCTGGAGATCGCTTGCAGTTCTTTTGTTTCAAGGAGAGCTGCAAGCTATACTTCCGGCTTAGGCCTCAGTCTTCTGGGTCGGAGATTCAGCGGGTGGGCATAGTGATTTCCTTGCTACAAGGAGACCCACAGGTCTGGGCATATGGGTTGCAGCCTGACTGTCCGTCGCTTAAAAGTGTTGATGCTTTTTTTACGGCACTGGGCATGTTGTATGATGACCCTGACAAGACGGCCTCAGCCGAGGCTCAGATTTCGATCCTTAAGCAAGGGCGAAGGCCAGTTGAGGTTTACTGTACGGAGTTTCGGAGGTTGGCCCATGATACCCAGTGGAATGACCCAGCCCTGAGACACCAGTACCGAAGAGGTCTTTCTAACCAGATAAAGGACCAACTGGTACAATATCCCTTGCCTGATAGCTTGGATCAGCTCATGCAGTTATCCATCCGGGTGGATAGACGGCTGAGAGAGCGTAGGCTTGAAAGGGAGACTGAGATTTCCTTCCTTCCCAAGGGAACCTCAGACTCTGAGGAATTTTCTGAGGAGCCTATGCAGATTGGGGCTACCCGCCTCTCCTCGCGTGAGAAGACGCGGAGGAGACAGCAGGGGTTGTGTTTGTACTGTGGGAATAAAGGTCATGTGGTAGTATCATGCCCAGAAAAGCCGGAAAACTTCAGGGCCTGAGGGTGATGGGAAATATCCTGTCAGGCCAGAAGTCAGAATTTCCCAAGAAGACTTTTATCATTCCGGTGACCTTGAAGATCCTCGGTCAAACTGTCAAGACTGAGGCCTTTGTGGACAGTGGGGCCGACGGGGTTTTTATGGACCACCAATTCGCCCTGAAACACTCTGTTCCCTTAGTACCCTTGGCATCGGAAATTGAGATTTGTGGGTTAAACGGGGAACCATTATCCCAAGGTAAAATTACCTCTTGCACTAGCCAGATTTCTTTGTTTATTGGAGCCACACACTCTGAAAAATTGTCCTTTTATGTGACTGTCTGTACTTTTGCCCCATTGGTGTTGGGGTTACCCTGGTTAAGGGCCCACAATCCTCAATTTGACTGGGTCTCTGGGGAGATTCTTAGTTGGGGTACTGATTGTTTCAGGAGTTGCTTGAGCCTTCCAGTCAGGCTCTCGCAGCTAAGTTTGCCAGGATTGCCAGGGTGTTATGCAGATTTTGCGGACGTGTTCTCCAAAAAAGTTGCAGAGGCACTACCTCCCCATCGCCCCTATGACTGTGCCATTGATTTGTTGCCAAATGCTAAGCTTCCCAAGAGCAGGTTGTACTCCCTGTCACGTCCTGAGACTCAGGCTATGGCAGAGTACATTCAGGAGAACTTGGCTAAGGGATTTATCAGACCTTCACAGTCTCCAGTTGGGTCGGGGTTCTTCTTCGTGGGTAAAAAGGATGGTTCGTTGCGACCCTGCATCGACTTCAGGGAATTGAACCGTATCATGATTAAAAACTCATACCCACTGCCTCTCATTTCGGTCTTGTTTGACCAGCTTCGTACTGCCACCATTTTTTCTAAGATTGACCTACGCGGTGCGTACAATCTAATCCGAATAAGAGAGGGGGATGAATGGAAGACTGCCTTTAATACCCACTCAGGGCATTATGAATATTTGGTGATGCCTTTTGGGCTCTGTAATGCCCCGGCAGTCTTCCAGGATTTCATGAATGATGTGCTCAGGGAATATTTGGATAGATTCTTAGTTGTATACTTAGATGACATCCTAATCTTCTCCCATTCCCTGGAGGAACATCGGAAGCATGTACGCTTAGTCCTCCAGAAACTCAGAGACCACCGGCTTGGGGCGAAGCTGGAGAAGTGCGAATTTGAAGTTCAGCAAATCGCATTTCTAGGATATATTATCTCCCCAGAAGGTTTCCAAATGGAGGGTTCCAAGGTACAGGCAGTCCTGGATTGGGTGCAGCCCACTAGTTTGAAGGCGCTTCAGCGTTTCCTGGGCTTTGCAAATTTTTATAGACGATTTATCGCTGGATTTTCGTCTATAGTGGCGCCCTTGGTGGCACTCACTAAGAAAGGGGCGGATGTTGCTCACTGGTCTTGTGAGGCTAAAGCGGCTTTTGCCCGTCTCAAAAGGGCATTTGTTTCGGCCAAGGTGCTGCGACACCCAGATCCAGAGCGTCCTTTTGTGGTGGAGGTGGATGCCTCTGAGATGGGTATTGGGGCAGTGCTTTCTCAGATGGGAGTGTCTGATAATCGCCTTCATCCCTGTGCTTACTTTTCCCATAAATTTTCGCCTGCCGAGATGAATTATGACGTGGGTAACCGGGAATTGTTGGCTATTAAGGATGCACTCGAGGAGTGGAGACACTGGCTTGAGGGGGCTAAGTTTGTGGTCTCAATTCTCACTGACCATAAGAATCTGGCATATTTAGAGTCAGCGAAGCGTCTCAATGCCAGGCAGGCACGATGGGCTTTGTTTTTTGCTCGCTTTAATTTTTTGATAACATATCGCCCTGGGTCAAAAAACATCAAGGCTGATGCGCTCTCGCGGAGTTTTGCTCCAATCCAGGAGACCACCGAGGAGCCGTTGCCCATTGTTTCCCCATCATGTATTAAAGTGGGCATTACCCAGGACCTCTTATCATTAGTCCTTAGAGCACAGGAGCAGGCTCCTCCAGACCTTCCGGTAGGTCTTTTGTTTGTGCCTCCTAGGTTAAGACAGCGAGTGTTCCTGGAATTCCATGCCAAGAAGTCGGCAGGTCACCCGGGTATTGCCAGAACTCGGGAGTTGCTATCTAGGGCGGTGTGGTGGCCCTCGGTGGCTAAGGATGTGGATCAGTGGGTTCGGGCATGACACATCTGTGCCCGAAATAAGACTCCTAGAGGGGTTCCTGTTGGCCCATTACATCCACTCTCTATCCCATCTAAGCCATGGACCCACATTTCAATGGATTTTGTGGTGGACTTGCCCAAATCCTCGGGGATGACAGCCATCTGGGTTGTCGTTGACAGGTTTTCGAAGATGGCGCACTTCGTTCCACTGGTTGGGCTGCCATCGGCCAGACGCCTGTCTGAATTATTTATGCTGCATGTTGTGCGTCTCCACGGGTTGCCACTTGATGTGGTCTCTGACCGCGGATCCCAGTTTGTGGCCAAATTCTGGAGGGCATTTTGTTCCGATCTCCAGATTTCTGTCAGCTTGTCGTCAGGCTACCATCCGCAGTCTAATGGGCAGACTGAAAGGGTGTACCAGTCCTTGGAGCAGTTCCTCAGGTGTTATGTCTCCAAGTATCAGACTGACTGGGTTGCTCATCTGTCCATGGCGGAGTTTGCCTATAACAACGCGGCTCACTCTGCTACAGGGATCTCTCCCTTCCTTTGTGTGTATGGGCATCATCCTAAGGCCAATTCTTTTGACCCCCTGGACTCCACGCCTGGTGGTTCCTCTGTGGTTTCGGTCCTTAGAGGTATTTGGCGGAAAGTGAAGAAAGCCCTTGTGTCTGTGTCATTAGTGACCAAAAGGGTTTTTGATAAGCGGAAAAGACCCTGCAGCTTCAAATTAGGAGACTTCGTCTGGTTGTCTACCAAGAATTTGAAGTTGAGACAGCCATCTCATAAGTTAGGCCCCCGGTTCATCGGCCCTTATAAGATCACCAGGGTTATCAATCCGGTGGCATTTCAGTTAGATCTGCCCCGTTCTTTGGGTATCAATAAAACATTTCATTGTTCCCTTTTAAAACGGGCGATTAGTAATCCTTCTTCCAGTGGAAGACCTTCCCCTCTTCTGATACGTGGCCAGAGGGAGTTTGTTGTTGAAAGGATTCTTGACTCCAAGGTGGTTCGGGGTCGGCTGTCATTTTTGGTGCACTGGAAGGGGTATGGCCCGGAGGAGCGGTCGTGGGTGCGCAGTTGTGATCTTCATGCCCCCAGACTGATACGCTCTTTCTTCTCGCAGTTCCCCGATAAACCCGGTGGTAGGGGTTCTTTGACCCCTCGTCAGAGGGGGGGTACTGTTAGGGTCTCCTGCCCTGTGCTGCCACGTCGTCATGGCAACCGGGAGACAAGTGCTAGCGGAGTAACCTGAGCGCAGCTGATACTCCGGTTCGGGTCTTTTGCTGTGCAGTGGTTATAGGCTCTGTGCACGGCAGGGGATCCGGTGCTGGTTTTTGTGCTCACAGTCTGTGAGGTCTGAGTGGGGCGTGGACAGCACCTGCTTTATAAGGCCTCTTCTCAGGGTAAGCAGATGCTGCTGAATCTTTGTTGGTTAGTCAGTTCCTGAAAGTTAGCCAGTACTGTGTAGCTTTGTATTTGTTTGTTGCTTACTGCAAATAGGCCTGGGAATTTGGTATTACACTCTGCCAATCCAGACCTAGCAGTAAGACTGGAGTCAGTCGTTTAGCTTGCTGGGGTTCTGTTACTACTCTGTGAACTTAGCAAGTTTGCGGCTGTATTCTAAGACTTGCCTGTCTAATCCTGTCTCACTGTGCTAGGTGTCAGGGGTCAGTTTAGTGGCAGTAAGCTGAACCTGTGCACTGCAAGTGAGAATTAGGATTGTGGAGACTCTCCTTGTGTCTATCATTCCATCTCTGACCAAGGAGTTTACTGCCACACCCGTTGGTAACCCTTTAGGGTTTTGCTGTTGCCCTTAGCAACAGCATTTCGGGTTCTCTACGTATTAAAACACAACATCTTGCTTTTCCCATCTGAGCAGTTCTAATACAAGGGAGATACCCAGTTCCTTAGCCTCTGGGCTTCTCTGTTCACTTTGTGTGTATTTTGTTACCCTATCACCTTCTGTGTACGTTATGTCATATTCCCCAGTCTGTCTGTGAGTCCATTTGTTTTGCATAACAGTTCAAACACCAGTACATTCCTGCAGGCACTGGAGTGCATAACAGTTCTGACACCAGTACTTTCCTGCAGGCACTGGTGTGCATAACACCCTGCTCTGTCTCTTAAACTGCATGATGTGGCTACAGTTCTAGTAATCGTATTATATATCATTGCTATTGTTGTCATCATTTGAGCCACTTGCCAAGAGGAGGGGGGTTTCTGGTCAACCAGAACCCCCCCCTGCATTTGCCTATGGCTACACCCCTATATATAACACATGTAACTGTGACAGGGAAGGTGGCCTCTCAGCTCTGGGCCCCATAGTAGTCACACTCCTCTGACACCTTATCAGGAATATGGAGAACATCTCTGATAGCCTCTATAAGAGCCTCTATTGCCTGTGACAGAGCTGCATCCCCCGCCTCTGAGTCCACCGCCCCCTCCTCCCTGTCTGACCTGTCAGAGTCAGACTGCAGGATATGAGCCAGAGATCGCTTTTGCGGACAAATGGGAGGGGTCCGAGGCGCTGGTGTGGGAGCTGAATCTCTATTCATCAGGACCTCCACAGACTTTCTTAAGTGTTGCGTCTCTTTCTCATTATGGGATAATTTATTTAAAATTTCTCATACGTCCTAGAGGATGCTGGAGACGACATCAAGACCATGGGGTATAGACGGGATCCGCAGGAGACATGGGCACTCCAAAGACTTTTCATTGGGTGTGAACTGGCTTCTCCCTCTATGCCCCTCCTCCAGACCTCAGTTTTAGAAATGTGCCCAGGTCGACTGGATGCACTCTGAGGAGCTCTACTGAGTTTCTCTGAAAAGACTTATGTTAGCTTTTTTATTTTCAGGGAGATCTGCTGGCATCAGACTCCCTGCTTCGTGGGACTGAGGGGGGCAGAAGCAGTACCAACTTCGTCAGAGTTTCATGGCTCTGTTTCTGGCTGACAAGACACCATTAGCTCCTGAAGGGAACTGAATGCTAGCCGTGTCTAGATGCTCACTCCCACAGCATGCCGTCACCCCCTCACAGAGCCAGAAGTCAGAAGACAGGTGAGTATGAGAAGAATGATCTTCAATCAAGTAAGTGACGGCTGAGGTGCGGCGCGGCTGGCAGGAGCGCAGCGCTCCATTGCTGCCCACACACACAGGCACTGCAGGGTGCAGGGCGCGGGGGGGGGGGGGGGGGGGGGCCTGGGCAGCAAGAAAAATGCCTCAAACTGGCTAAAAGGGGGCATGAGATGCCGCTGGCACAGCCCTACCCCCGCCAGTATAAATATTGTCATGGATACTGTGGGGCGGAGCTTCTTCATCAGGCAGCCAGCACACTACTCAGCACCATTTTCTCTCTCTTCTCAGGCTGCAGAGAACACGCTGGTCCTCTCCTCCACTTCTGACAAGTACAGGGTGCTATAAAGGGGGGACACAAAGCGATTGTGGTGCATTTGATAGTGTATATTACTATTTAAAAGCGCTTTTGTGCTGTGGACAAACTGTGTTCACAGGCAATACTGGCGCTGGGTTTGTGAACTGGCTGCTCCTATCCTGTGTCCCTCTGACAGATTTTACTGTGGGTCTGTCCCCAAAATAAGTCCCAGTGTGTCTGTGAGTGTGGTGTACACGTGTGAGGCATGTCTGAGGCAGGGAGTTCCTCCCCAGAGGAAGCCATTTTAGGGACACAGAGTTGTAATGTGGTGGTGCTACCGGCACACCAAGAGCATGCATGGGTGAAAGAGCTACGTGACAGGGGTTCACTACGTTCTGCCGGCGGCCGGCCTCCCTGCGACCAGCATACCGGCGCCGGGAGGCCGGCCGCCGGCTTACCGACGGTGTGGCGAGCGCAAATGAGCCCCTTGCGGGCTCGCTGCGCTCGCCGCGCTACGCGCGCCACACTGTTTTATTCTCCCTCCAGGGGGGTCGTGGACCCCCACGAGGGAGAATAAGTGTCGCTATGCCGGCTGTCGGGCTCCCGGCGCCGGTATGCTGGTCGCCGGGAGCCCGACTACCGGCATACTGAAGACCACCCACGTGACAGTATGCATCTGATTAACCGTAGATTGGAAGTCTGCATGCTGGAGAAAATCTGTGGAAGATGTGATTTTTCAGGATGCTGTTATTCCTTATGCGGGCGGCCCCTCTGGCTCACATAAGAGACCATTTGCAAATGTTGTAAACACTGATACCGACACGGATTCTGATTCTTGTGTCGACAATAGTGAATCCAGAGAGATAGATCATAAAATGGCAAAAAGTATACAATATATGATGGTGGCTATAAGGGACGTGTGGGACGTTACAGATAGCACTCCTGTACCTCAGGAGAAAGCTTATTTATGTAAGGAAAATAAATCCAAAGTCACGTTCCCTCCTTCACACGAACTAAATGCTCTGTTTGAAGGGATGTGGGTGAATCCTGATAAAAACTTTTGTATTCCCAAAAGGATTCACATAGCTTATCCTTTCCCGGTTGAAGACAGGAAAAAATGGGAGTCACCCCCTGTGTTAGACAGTGCACTTTCCAGGTTGACAAAGAAGGTAATTCTCCCTGCTCCTGGCATGGCTTCTCTTAAAGAGCCGGCAGACCGCAAAATGGAAACGACATTGAAATCCATTTGTGTTACCAATTGTACACTGCTCAGGCCCACTATTGCCTGTGCATGGGTGAATCGCGCTATTGAAAAATGGTCAGAAAGCGTGTCATCAGAAATTGACACGATTGATAAAGATGAGATACTCCTTAAGTTAGGGAATATCAAGGACGCTGCCACCTACATGCTGGAAGCAATGAAGGATATTGGACTCTTGAGTTCACAAGCAGCTACCATGGCAGTATCGGCTAGGCGGGCGTTATGGATTCGCCAGTGGAACGCGGATGCAGATTCCAAAGAAACATGGAGGCTCTCCCACATAAAGGTGAGGCCTTATTTGGCGATGGCCTGGAAGCCTTAGTCTCGGCGGCTACCGCAGGTAAGTCAACATATTTGCCCTCTGCACCTGTACCGGCAAAAAAGACCTATCACCCGCAAATGCAGTCCTTTCAGCCCAATAAATACAAAAAGGCGAGAGGTTCCCCCTTCTTTGCAGGTAGGGGAAGGGGAAAGAATCCCACACCGGCTCCAGGTTCCCAAGAGCAGAAGTCTACCCCTAATTCTGCCAAATCCCCAGCATGACACTGGAACTCCCTTGCGGGAGGCCGCTCGGGTGGGGGCAAGTCTCAAACTCTTCAGCCAGGATTAGATTCTGTCTGGCCTGGATCCCTGGGTGTTGCAAATAGTATGCCAGGGATACAAACCAGAGTTTCAAGACGTTCCCCATGCCGATTTTTCAAATCGACCTTGCCAGCTTCTCCGCCAGAGAGAGAAGCAGTAACAGCGGCAATCCAAAAATTATGTCAAGACCAGGTTATAGTCCTGGTACCGTTGTCACAACAAGGGCGGGGTTTTTATTCAAGCCTCTTTGTTGTTCCGAAGCCGGACGGCTCGGTCAGACCGATCCTAAATCTAAAAGATCTGAATTTCTTCCGAAAAGGTTCAAGTTTAAGATGGAATCACTTTGGGCGGTGATTGCCAGTCTGGAGGAGGGGGACTACTTAGTGTCGGTGGACAAAAAAGAATGATTGCCTGCATGTTCCCATTTATCCTCCTCACCAGGCTTATCTGAGATTCGCGATTCAGGATTGCCATTACCAATTCCAGACGTTACCTTTCGGTCTCTCCACGGCGCCAAGGGTATTCACCAAGGTGATGGCGGAGATGATGGTCCTCCTTCGTCAGAAAGGAGTCAATATAATCCCTTATCTGGACGACCTCCTGATAAAGGTGAGATCCAGGGAGCAGTTATTACAAAACATATCCCTCTCCCTGTCAATACTCCAACAACACGGGTGGATCATAAATTACCCAAAGTCACAGTTGGAACCGACGACAAGGTTGTCTTTCCTCGGGATGATTCTGGACACAGAAGTTCAGAGAGTATTTCTTCCGCTGGAAAAGGCTCTGGAAATCCAGAAAATAGTAAAACAGATGTTGAAACCATTAAGTGTGTCGATCATCAGTGCATTCGGTTGTTGGGGAAGATGGTGGCGGCCTACGAGGCAGTTTCCTCGGTTTGGCAGGTTCCATGCCAGAGTATTCCAGTGGGACCTGTTGGACAAGTGGTCGGGGTCACACCTACACATGCACAGAAAGATAATCCTGTCGTCAAAAACCAGGATTTCGCTCCTGTGGTGGTTGCACAGCTCTCACCTGCTAGAGGGACGCAGGTTCGGGATTCAGGACTGGGTCCTAGTAACCACGGATGCAAGTCTTTGAGGCTGGGGAGCAGTCTCTCAGGGAGAAAACTTCCAGGGACGTTGGTCACAACAGGAAGCGTACCTTCACATAAACGTTCTGGAGCTAAGAGACATTTACAACGGCCTTCAACAAGCGGTACATTTTCTTCAAGACCGTCCCGTGCAGATCCAGGCGGACAATGTAACAGCAGTCGCATACATAAACAGGCAGGGCGGAACGAAAAGCAGAACGGCAATGGCAGAGGCGACAAAAATCCTCCGCTGGGCAGAAAAACATCTACAAGCTCTGTCGGCAATATTCATTCCGGGAGTAGACAACTGGGAAGCAGACTTCCTCAGCAGACATGATCTCCATCCAGGAGAGTGGGGCCTCCACCAAGAAGTCTTCGCAGAGGTGACAAGTCTTTGGGGAGTTCCTCAAATAGACATGATGGCGTCTCGTCTCAACAAGAAGCTTCAGAAATACTGTTCCAAGTCGAGAGACCCTCAAGCAGTAGCAGTGGATGCACTGGTGACCCAGTGGGTGTTTCCGTCAGTGTATGTTTTCCCTCCACTTCCGCTGATCCCAAAAGTACTCAGGATCATAAGAAAAACAAAGGGTTCAAGCAATCTTCATTGCCCCAGACTGGCCAAGAAGGGCTTGGTACCCAGATCTTCAGCAGTTACTCATAGGAGATCCTCGGCCTCTTCCTCCTGGGGAGGACCTGCTGCAGCAGGGGCCCTGTGTGTACCAAGACTTACCGCGGCTACGTTTGACGGCATGGCTGTTGAGCGCCGTATCCTAGCCAAGAAGGGTATTCCTAAGGAGGTCATCCCCACCCTTATTCAGGCCAGAAAGGGAGTAACGTCAAAACATTACCACCGTATTTGGAGAAAATATGTGTCTTGGTGTGAATCCAAGGAAGCTCCTACGGAGGAATTTCACTTAGGACATTTTCTCCATTTTTTGCAGGATGGTGTGGAGACGAGCCTACGATTGGGATCAATCAAGGTCCAGATTTCGGCCTTGTCACTGTTCTTCCAAAAACAATTGGCCTCTCTTCCCGAGGTTCAGACCTTCGTGAAAGGGGTTCATGCCTCCAGTGGCACCATGGGACCTTAACGTGGTATTGCAGTTCCTTCAATCGGATTGGTTTGAGCCTCTACAAAAGATAGAGTTGAAGTTTCTCATTTGGAAAGTGGTGATGCTTTTGCCATTGGCATCTGCAAGGCGGGTGTCAGAATTGGGGGCCTTGTCTCACAAGAGCCCTTACCTGATTTTCCATGAAGATAGGGCAGAGTTGCGAACTCGCCAACATTTTCTTCCAATGGTGGTTTCTGCTTTTCACATAAACCAACCTATTGTGGTGCCAGTAGTTACTGACACATTCACTGATTCAAAGTCTCTAGATGTGGTTAGAGCTTTGAAAATCTATGTTGCTAGAACAGCTCGTATACGGAAAACAGAGGCTCTGTTTGTCCTGTATGATTACAACAAGATTGGCTGTCCTGCTTCCAAGCAGACTATTGCACGTTGGATTAGAAATACGATTCAGCAAGCTCATAATACGGCTGGATTGCCGTTACCGACGTCGGTAAAGGCCCACTCCACTAGGAAGGTGGGCTCATCCTGGGCCGCTACCCGGGGGGGGGTCTCGGCATTACAACTTTGCCGAGCAGCTACTTGGCCAGGGTCAAACACATTTGCTAAGTTCTACAAGTTTGACACCTTGGCCGATGAGGACCTAAAGTTTGGTCAATCGGTGCTGCAGGGTCATCCGCACTCTCCCGCCCGTACTGGAGCTTTGGTATAGACCCCATGGTCTTGATGTCGTCCCCAGCATCCTCTAGGACGTATGAGAAAATAGGATTTTGATAACCTACCGGTAAATCCTTTTCTCCTAGTCCGTAGAGGATGCTGGGCGCCCGTCCCAGTGCGTACTTTACCTGCAGTTTAATTAATACAGTTACACAAGTTGTGTTATCTTGGTTTCAGCATGTTGCTGCAATTAGTTCATGCCTGTTGGCGTGTGTTATGTTGAATGCCATGTGTGCGGCATGGTTGAGGGTGTGAGTTGGTAGATATCTCACCACTAGTTAAGTAATTATTTTCCTCGAAATGTCAGTCTCCATGGGCACAGTTCCTACAACTGAGGTCTGGAGGAGGGGCATAGAGGAAGGAGCCAGTTCACACCCAATGAAAAGTCTTTGGAGTGCCCATGTCTCCTGCGGATCCTGTCTATACCCCATGGTCTTGATATCGTCCCCAGCATCCTCTACGGACTAGGAGAAAAGGATTTACTGGTAGGTTATCAAAATCCTATTATTTGTAATCATCCCTGATAATGTCGATATTATCTTAAACCATAAAGCTATACCTCTAGATACACTTTTACCGTGGAGCCGCTATGGCCGCTAGACTGAATACATGCGCTACGCACTTTGTACGCTATTTGCGTACAGAGTGCCGTACGTGGTACGTACTTGGCGTACACACGCCGCGCTGAGTGTACAGAGTACGCACAGCGCGCGCACACACAATTGATAACCTTTAAACCTTATTCGTAATGCGATGCAATGTTATTCTTACACTCTAAACCATGTGCCGCAAAGCACTGTAATGATGTTATACTTTAAACCTTAAGTAGCGCTGGCGGTATAAAGTACCCGCAGTGCGTACACCTTATCAGTACTTATAAACCTTATACAGTTAAATACGCTTTAAACCCTTGCTGGAAAGTGAGGACACAACACTGATTTGTAGTTGGAAACCACAGGGTTCTAAGGCCACAGAGGATTATTTCAAAAGGTAAAACAGTACAAATCATACACTACAGGCTAACAAGATAAATCTAAACAGAATAATGGCTACAGAGAATGTACATACGTGAGAATGTTCGCAAGCGCAACCTGGACCAGTCCTCCGCTTATCAGGTAGAAAGCGTTCAGAGTCTTCTGACCGGCCAGGCAACAATGGGCTTTTTATACACAACTTACATACGCAATACAATGGTCACTGTAATCTCATTGTCCATTGGACACAGAGATGTGTCTTTACATTACAGGAGAGGTCATAGGTTGATTTGAAAAGGTCAGCGATGTCTTTCTCAACTGCTCTTGGGGGTGGTATCCTCTGGATTCCCGCCGCATACATAATATACAGTTTATACAGTTAATATCTATATTCTACTTTTGCACATAACTATACGCGGGAACATGCGATCTTTCTCTAACCAACACCAGAATGTTAACCTTAAAATACCCTACAGCTGGATACTAGACATCACCTTCTAACCTTTATCTGACCCTTCCTATCATGCAAAGGCGAATCCCTTAGTCATGGAACTGTTTAAACTGTTGATACTCGCTGATGTGGTGCAAGGGAGCTATATCTAAAATGTACACTATTTGGGTTAAATATGTAATGTTCTAATAACCCTCTACGCGCTCACAAACTCCGCCGTAAATACCAATACCACGCGCAGGAACGCGGGAGCGATCATACGCAAATTGCGGATATGTACACGCACGGCGGACTAAGTGCACGCGCATCGGGCATGTGCATGGGGTTAGTACATGGTGTATGCATTACAATATTTTTCGACTTTGACATCCCCTTTATAGAATCCAACCATGCTAGGTCGGCCTCACTAGCCTGAGAATGTGCACTGTCCTGAGTACAGTGTAATGATCCCCGAGGGAAAGAGAAACACTGCAGTGCAGGAAATATACTCCGTAGACATTGTAATGTGGAAGTTTACACATTCACACACACACACACACACACACACACACACACACACACACACACACACACACACACACAACACAGGTTAAGCACAATTAACCAACAGAGCCCTCTAGGGAGACACAGAGTTATGAGCAGGGCCGGATTGGCCATTGCTGTTACCGGGGAAGTCCCCAGTGGGCCGAGTGGCGTGAGGGGCCGCCTCTCATATGTGGCTCCGCCCCCCTCCCTACGTGTCACCCTGCATCGCGGGAGCTATAGAGAGCACAGGGCAGGCTCTCTAGGGAGGAGAGACTGTGCAGCCGCGGGTCCTGCAGCAGAGCCGGCCCCCCCCACCACCTCCTCCCCCGGGCTCCAGCCTGCAGCTTGCTATGGGGGAATTTATAAAAGGGGGCGTGGCCATGGGGGTCCGTGATTAGGCCACACCCCCAACTTTGCCTGGTGTCAAGTGATCGTCTGTGTGGCCCGTAGCCTGCCTCCCTCTGTGCTGTGGGGACCTGGAGGTAACATTTGACTTATATGTGTGTATGCATACATACTTACATATATATATGGTCTTGTGTGGAGGGTGGTGACTCCAGGGAATGGGGTGTGTGTGTGTGTGTGTGTGTGGTGAATGGGATGTAACAGGATGTGTGTGTGGTAACTTGGTGGGTAACAGGGTGTGTGTGTGTGTGTGTGTGTGTGTGTGACTGGGATGTAATAGGCTGTGCGTGTGTCTGTGAAGTGTAAATGTGCCCCCCCAGTGCCCTGTGAAGTGTCTAACCTCCCCCCCCCGGTGTTCTGTGAAGTGTCACCCCCCCCCCCCAGTGTTCTCTGAAGTGTCACCCCCCCAGTGTTCCGTGAAGTGTCACCCCCCCTAGTGTTCCGTGTTCTGTAAAATGTCACCCCCCCAATGTTCTGTGAAGTGTCACCCCCCCTCCCAGTGTTCTGTCATTGTGTCACCTCCCCCAGTGTTCTGTGAAGCGTCACCCCCCAGTGTTCTGTGAAGTGTCACCCCCCCCCCAGTGTTCTGTGAAGTGTCACCCCCACCCAGTGTTCTGTGAAGCGTCACCCCCCCAGTGTTCTGTGAAGCGTCCCCCCCCAGTCTTCTGTGAAGCATCACCCCCTCCCCCCCGTGTTCTGTGAAGTGTCAACCCCCCAGTGTTATGTGAAGCGACACCCCCCTGTGTGTGTGGTAACTTGGTGGGTAACAGGCTGTGTGTGTGTGTGTGTGTGTGTGTGTGTGTGTGTGTGTGTGTGTGTGTGTGTGTGACTGGGATGTAATAGGCTGTGTGTGTGTCTGTGAAGTGTAAATGTGCACCCCCCAGTGTCCTGTGAAGTGTCTAACCCCCCCCCCCTAGTGTTCTCTGAAGTGTCACCCCTCCAGTGTTCTCTGAAGTGTCACCCCCCCAGTGTTCCGTGAAGTGTCACCCCCCCTAGTGTTCCGTGTTCTGTAAAATGTCACCCCCCTCCCCAGTGTTCTGTGAAGTGTCACCCCCCTCCCCAGTGTTCTGTCATTGTGTCACACATCCCCAGTGATCTGTCACTGTGCCTCCCCCCAGTGTTCTGTTACTGTGCCTCCCTCCCAGTGTTCTGTCACTGTGCCTCCCCCCAGTGATCTGTCACTTTGTCACCCCCCCACTGTTCTGTGAAGCATCCGTCCCCCCCGTGTTCTGTGAAGCGTCAACCCCCCCAGTGTTCTGTGAAGCGTCACCCCCCCGTGTTCTGTGAAGAAGTGTTTCACCCCCCCCAGTGTTCTGTGAAGTGTCACCCCCCTGTTATGTTAGTGTCACCCCCAAAGTGTTCCGTCATTGTGTCACCCCCCCAGTGTTCTGTCACTGTGCCTCCCCCCCAGGGCCCTGTCACTGTGCCTCCTCCCCCAGTGTTCTGTCACTTTGTCACCCCCCAGTGTTTTGTCACTTTGTCACCCCCCTCTGTGTTCAGTCACTGTGTCACCCCCCTGTCTGTGTTCTGTGTCTGTACAGGTCAGGGCCGTAACTAGGTGTGTGCCGATGGTGCCTTGCCCACAGCGCAAGTGCAGTGAAGGCGCACCATCTGGCAGCACACCCCTACCTACGGCTGTTTTGGTCAGTGATGGAGTAGTGAAATTTCCGCTGTCCGCCGGTGCCTGCCTCTGTAAGCGATGGGGAGCGCGCTATTTGGTGTTACCCTTTGTGTGGTAATTCTGGCTGTGAGCTCCGCCGCCACCTCTGAAGTGGAGAGGGAGCGCTCCTTCAGCCACCTGGTCCCGTATAGGAGCTGCCGCTGCCTCTATTGATGCCACCAGGGAGACCTGCCGCCGCCACCTCTGAGGTGGAGAGAGAGAGCGCTACTTCAGCCGCCTGGTGCCGTATAGGAGCCGCTGCTGCCTCTACTGTGACACCCGCCGCAGCCTGAGCACTGGAGAGGGTACTGTGAGCGCCAGTAAATGAGTGTCTGCGCCTGGTAGTCCTGGATGCCGCATCGCCCTAACAGGTGACTTGAGACACACACACACACACACACACACACACACACACACACACACACACACACTCTCTCTCACTCTCTGTTGCTGTAATATGTAACAAAGGGTGACTCTGCTGCTATAATGTGTAAAACGGGACTCTGAAGCTGTAATGTGTAAAACGGGACTCTGCTGCTGTAATGTGTAAAATGAGACTCTACCTGCCGTACTGTGTAAAAGGGAGCTATGTGGACACGCCCCTTCCCCATAAAGCCACGCTCCTATATTTTGGCGTGCGCATTGGCTCGGTTTTATATTTGGGGGGAGGGGGCGCCGATGCTGTTTTTTTGCACACAGCGCTAAAATGTCTAGTTACGGCACTGGTACAGGAGCCTCACCCCACGTGGGTCAACCTGCCTCACAGGCACCATGCAGAAGCAATGCCTGGCATGGGCTGTCAACTCCGGCACGCTGTCCCTTTGTGAAGTATGGGAGGGAGGGCGCAAATTTATAGTTTGCAGGGGGGAGCCGAACACCCTAGCACTGGCCCTGCCCCTATAAGTAAAGTCTAGATCCGCCACTGCTATAAGTCTACTCTGACCTCTGCCTGCACTGCGTTCCCAGCCACCACCAGACTGTAATGCCAGCCTGTCTGCGGGGAGGTGGGAAGAAGCTGGAAGAAATGGTGACATGGAGCCTGCCCTGATTGCAGCAGTCAGACAGATCTCCATGTACCACTATCAGGTACTGCAGTTTGTAGGACATTTTGTAGTGCCAGTGTAACATGGAGATCTGGATGGGGGGGGGGTGTAACAGTATGCAGAAGAGGAATACTCTCAGTTCAATTTCCTCCAGCCCACTTTGCCCAGCCATAAGAATTCTTTAGTGCAGCGCTGTAGTGTAGCCGCAGCACCCACACAAATAAAAGGGATGGTGGGCAGGTGGCGCTAGACTTATACCCTTAGCCCACCTCCCCCAGTCCCCCTCCAATGGTGCTGGACTGCGGAGGGAATAAGGAGTTGGTGGCGCACTGAGAGCAGACACCACTGAGAGATGAGGAAAGTGGGGTGGGGGTGACATTTATTATGTGTAAAAGGGTCATTGCTTCCGTGGACATGTGTATAAGCAGCACTGCTACAATTGCCATTATTATGTGTATAAGCGGCACTGCTACCGTGGGCATTATGTGTATAAGCAGCACTGCTACCATGGGCATTATGTATACAAGCGGTACTGATACTGTGCTAATTATGTGTATAAGCGCCACTGATACTGTGCCCATTATGTGTATAAGTGGCACTGTTACTGTGGGCATTATTATGTGTTTAAGCGGCACTGCTACCGTGGACACTATGTGTTTATAAGCGGCACTGATACTGTGGTCATTATTATGTGTATAAGTGGCACTGATACCGTGGGTATTGTTATGTGTATAAGTGGCACTGATACCGTGGGTATTGTTATGTATGTAAGTAGCACTGATACCATGTCCATTATTATGTGTATAAGCAGCACTGATACTGTGGTCATTATTATGTATATAAGCGGCACTGATACTGTGGGTATTATTATGTATGTAAGCAGGGCCGGCTCCAGGCCTACTAGCACCCTGACCGAGAAAATGTAAAAGCGCCCCCCCCCCCCCCCCCCATGCGCGCGCCGAAGGCGCGCGCGCTCCCGGAAAAGTGGGTGTGGCCTCTGGAAAAGTGGGCGTGGACTCGTAACTTCATATCATCAAACTGTCAAAATATTTTCACACAATTAGCATCCTTACACATAGCCACAGTAGTGTTCCTTACACACAATGTCTCCAGTATAGTGCCAGATACACATAATGTGCAGTGCCAGATAGACATGACATGCCCCCCAGCAGTGCCAGATAGACATGACATGCCTCCCAGCAGTGCCAGATAGACATGACATGCCTCCCAGCAGTGCCAGCTACACATGACATGCCCCGCAGCAGTGCCAGCTACACATGACATGCCCCGCAGCAGTGCCAGCTACACATGACATGCCCGCCAGCAGTGCCAGCTACACAGGATAGTGTTCACTTTTTAGGGCATGGTGCTGATCACAGGGAGGGCACATTTTTAAGTTAGGAGGGCAAAATTATGTACATACTGCTTGTTGTTCCCACACCTATATGTCAAAGCATGGACAGTGCGCGCCGAAGGCGCGCTGCAAAAATTAAGGGGAGTTACTTCGTGGGGAAGGTACGTGGCCACATAATAGTGGCAATTTGCATTACACTACACAGTAGTGCAGCTAATACACACTGCACCAGGTAGAACCTCCTATACACTTTGCGCCAGGCACAGCACTGAGACACATTGCCTAGCCACAGACGCCTAGCGGGAACACTACATGACATGCCCCCCAGCAGTGCCAGCTACACGCGACATGCCCCACAGCAGTGCCAGCTACACGCGACATGCCCCACAGCAGTGCCAGCTACACGCGACATCCCCCCCAGCAGTGCCAGCTACACGCGACATGCCCCCCCCAGCAGTGCCAGCTACACGTGACATGCCCCCCAGCAGTGCCAGCTACATAAATGGCCACACAGTGCCAGATATGCACCCACAGTTCAGATACATAAATGCCCCCAAAGTGCCAGATACATAAGTGCCTCCACAGTGCAGATATGCCCCCCACAGTGCCAGATACATGATGCCCCCGCAGTGCCAGATACATAAGTGCCCACACAGTGCCAGATATAAAAATGCCCACACAGTGCCAGATATGTCCCCACTGTGCCATATATAAAAATGCCCGCACAGTGCCAGATATGCCCCCACAGGGCCAGATACATAATGCCCCCACAGTGCAGATATGCCCCCACAGTGCCAGATACATAATGCCCCCACAGTGCAGATATGCCCCCACAGTGCAAGAAACATAATGCCCCCACAGTGCAGATATGCCCCCACAGTGCCAGATAGATAATGCCCCCACAGTGCCAGATACATAATGCCCCCACAGTGCAGATATGCCCCCACAGTGCCAGATACATAATGCCCCCACAGTGCAGATATGACCCCACAGTGCAAGAAACATAATGCCCCCACAGTGCAGATATGCCCCCACAGTGCCAGATATATAATGCCCCCACAGTGCCAGATACATAATGCCCCCACAGTGCAGATATATAATGCCCCCACAGTGCCAGATACATAATGCCCCCACAGTGCAGATATGCCCCCACAGTGCCAGATACATAATGCCCCCACAGTGCAGATATGCCCCCACAGTGCAAGAAACATAATGCCCCCACAGTGCAGATATGCCCCCACAGTGCCAGATATATAATGCCCCCACAGTGCCAGATACATAATGCCCCCACAGTGCAGATATGCCCCCACAGTGCCAGATACATAATGCCCCCGCAGTGCCAGATACATAAGTGCCCACACAGTGCCAGATATAAAAATGCCCACACAGTGCCAGATATGTCCCCACTGTGCCATATATAAAAATGCCCGCACAGTGCCAGATATGCCCCCACAGGGCCAGATACATAATGCCCCCACAGTGCAGATATGCCCCCACAGTGCCAGATACATAATGCCCCCACAGTGCAGATATGCCCCCACAGTGCAAGAAACATAATGCCCCCACAGTGCAGATATGCCCCCACAGTGCCAGATATATAATGCCCCCACAGGGCCAGATACATAATGCCCCCACAGTGCAGATATGCCCCCACAGTGCCAGATACATAATGCCCCCACAGTGCAGATATGCCCCCACAGTGCAAGAAACATAATGCCCCCACAGTGCAGATATGCCCCCACAGTGCCAGATATATAATGCCCCCACAGTGCCAGATACATAATGCCCCCACAGTGCAGATATGCCCCCACAGTGCAAGAAACATAATGCCCCCACAGTGCAGCTATGCCCCCACAGTGCCAGATATATAATGCCCCCACAGTGCAGATATGCCCCCACAGTGCCAGATATATAATGCCCCCACAGTGCAGATATGCCCCCACAGTGCCAGATACATAATGCCCCCACAGTGCAGATATGCCCCCACAGTGCCAGATACATAATGCCCCCACAGTGCATATATGCCCCCACAGTGCCAGATATATAATGCCCCCACAGTGCAGATATGCCCCCACAGTGCCAGATATATAATGCCCCCACAGTGCAGATATGCCCCCACAGTGCCAGATATATAATGCCCCCACAGTGCAGATATGCCCCCACAGTGCCAGATACATAATGCCCCCACAGTGCAGATATGCCCCCACAGTGCCAGATATATAATGCCCCCACAGTGCAGATATGCCCCCACAGTGCCAGATATATAATGCCCCCACAGTGCAGATATGCCCCCACAGTGCCAGATACATAATGCCCCCACAGTGCAGATATGCCCCCACAGTGCCAGATACATAATGCCCCCACAGTGCAGATATGCCCCCACAGTGCAAGAAACATAATGCCCCCACAGTGCAGCTATGCCCCCACAGTGCGTGCCAGATATATAATGCCCCCACAGTGCAGATTTTAACTTACATGGCATTGTCACTGCAGACTGCGGTGCTGGGAGCCGGGAGGGGGAGTACTACTGTGGGCGCAGGCAGGCGGGCAGGCAGGCGGGCGGGTGGCTGGACGGATGAACGATTCCGTCTGCGCTGCGCGGCGCCGGCGTCTAACGTCAGACGCCGGCGCCGCACAGCGCGCTGCGCACACACACACAGTTTGAAGGCTGGCTCCAGGCAGGAATATGGCGGCCGCAGCGTGCGGCGCCCTATAAGAGTGGCGCCCCGCGCGGCCGCTCCAGTCGAACATGCCTGGAGCCGGCCCTGTATGTAAGCAGCACTGATACCGTGTCCATTATTATGTGTATAAGTGGCACTGATACCGTGGGTATTGTTATGTATGTAAGTAGCACTGATACCGTGTCCATTATTATGTGTATAAGCAGCACTGATACTGTGGTCACTATTATGTATATAAGCGGCACTGATACTGTGCCCATTATGTGTATAAGCAGCACTGATACCATGGCCATTATGTGTATAAGCGGCACTGCTACCGTTGGCATTATGTGTACAAATGGCACTGTTACCGTGGGTATTATTATTATGTATGTAAGCAGCACTGATACCGTGCCCATTATTATGTGTATAAGTGGCACTGTTACCTTGGGCATTATTATGTATATAAGCGGCACTGATACTGTGGGCATGTGTATAAGGGGCGCAACGGTGTAGCATAGGGTGAATATGGGGGACTACTCTGTGGTGTAACATGAGGCACTATGGGGGTCATTCCGAGTTGATCGCTACGGATTTTTGCAGCGCAGCGATCATGTCAAAGCGGGGCTGATCTGCGCATGCACAGCAATATGCACGCGCGTCATACGGGTACAACAGCCAACGTGATTTTGCACAGGATCTAGCGATGCTTTGAGTCGCACTGGCGGTCGCAAGAAGATTGACAGGAAGTGGGAGTTTCTGGGTGTCAACTGACCGTTTTCTGGGAGTGTTTGGAAAAATGCAGGTGTGGTTAGGCGTTTGCAGGATGGGTACCTGACGTCAATACCACGTCATTCGTCGCAGCAATCATCGCACAGAATAAGTAACTACAGGGCTGGTCTTGTTTTGCACAAAATGTGTTTGCAGGCGCTCTGCTGCACAGGCGATCTCACTCCTGCTATGCTAAAATACACTCCCCCGTGGGCGGCGACTATGCGTTTGCACGGCTGCTAAAACTAGCTAGCGAGCTATCAACTCGGAATGAGGTCCTATGTACAGTGTAATGACAGTAAGGGGGAAATTGAAATGTTTGAAAAGTCGTTTGGGTGTCTGTCTATTAGATAGGAAAAAACAGACACCCAACTGACTTTTCAAACAATTGAATATCCCCCTAAGAGTGTGCTACTGTGTTGCATAATTTGTATTGGGGGTACTATTGTGTGGCCACACCCTTTCCATGTGATGCCGCACACCTTTTTTGTGACATGCGCCTTCTGCGTGCACTGTTCCTTTAGACCAGTGATTTTCAACCATTTTCAACTCGCGGCACACCAAACCGGATTTTTAAAATGCCAAGGCACACCATCAGTTCCCCACGACCACCAAGGGGGGGTGGGGGCGGATTTGGGGAAACACACATTGGCCTCCAGAGAAACAAAACACATATTGGCCCCCTCAGCAATTTAAACACATTGGCCCCCACAGTAATTGCAGCACACATTGGCCCTCAAAGTGATTGCAGCAAATATTGGCCCCCATGGTAATTGCAGCACATTGGCCCCCACGGTAATTGTAGCATACATTGGTCCCCATGAGAATTGCAGCACAAATTGGCCCCCACGGTAAATGCAGAACACACTGACCCCACGGTAATTGCAGCACATATTGGCCCCCACACTAGTTATAACACACATTAGCCACCACAGTAACAATAAATACAAATTTACAGGAACCTACTGTGCTTGAGTAGGTTAGTTGATCTGTAGCTGTGGAGGAGGCAGGAGCTGTGTACGGCCTCCCTCCTTCAGCGGTGCAGCCAGCGGCGAGAAGCGAGGACACAGGAGCAGCACTGGGCGGGCAGGTGACGTGGAGCAGCGCTAGGCGGGCAGGTGACATGGAGGAGTACTGGGCGGGCGGTCGACGTAGCATGCGTTACACACCCATGAGTCACGCTGCTGCTCCATTCAGGTCACGGGCCAGGCTGCGTCTGGGCTACCCGGAAGAGCCCAGCGCCGCCCGAGCCCGACATTATAAATTAAAGTGAGGCAGCGGCAGGGTTATGCAGCGGGCATCTCTGGCGGCACACCTCAGAACCGCTCGCGGCACACCAGTGTGCCGCGGCACAGCGGTTGAAAAACGCTGCTTTAGACAGTATGGGGGTTAGGGCACAAATTTGTAGTTTACAGGGGGGGGGGGCTAACACCCTACCATCGTCCCTGCCTCTACTCAATGGGAGGGGAGTCGGTAGCGGGGGAAATGAGTTCCACCACCTCTCCAGAACCACTTTAAGCCCTGGTAGGGACAGACAACACACACAAAGAGGAGGGGAATAGGGAAGAAACTGCACATACGAAACTGGAGACAAGAAGGCTAACAGAAGGTGAAAGACAGACAGGTGATTGATAGATGAAGGCATACACACAGATAGGGAACAGACAATTGGCAAAGCATGGGGAAGCGAATTGCTCAGAATTGTTCACCCAGTGGAAATGCAGTAAAGGTAGGGTCAGGTGGTACAGCAGGAAGCTGTGCCCCCTATTTAAACAGGGTGGCTGTATGCTTCCAATTGTGGCTGTCCCATTGGTGCAGAAGCCTCAAGTGACTGGCCAAAGCTTGGCAGATAAAAGGGGAGAGAGGCAGAAACTGTGCAGAAGGAGAAAGGCAGAAGGTGGTCAGTGAATAGACAGAAGGAAACATACATAAGGGAGAATGATATAGGTGTGAAAATGAGAAAAGAGAGGCTGGGAGAAACATGCAGGAGATGGACTGAGAGGGAGGAGGAGACGCACGCAGAAGATGGACTAAGAGAGCAAACATATTCAGAAGATGGACTTAGTGGGGGAGATAGACTAAGGGGTTCATTCAATTCAACACGGATTGGATAGCACCTGGAGGGAGCTTCTGGAGCTATTCAATGCAGCGTGATGCTAAGTCTGAGAATACATGTATTCCTGGACTAAGGGGTACATTTACTAAGCAGTGATAAGAGCAGAGAAGTGAGCCAGTGGAGAAATGTCCCCATCAACCAATCAGCAGCTCTGTATCATTTTATAGTATGCAAATTATAGATGTTACTCACGTGCTGATTGGTTGCCATGGACAACTTCTCCACTGGCTCACTTCTCTGCTCATTTCACTGCTTAGTAAATGTACCCCTAAATAAGGTGTTTAGTCACGAGAATGGGCATTCTCCGACTAAACTGCCTCGCCGTGGTGCTGTTTGCACAGCGTTAGGTCACACAGCAGCACTGCGGACCTAGTTTTGTTGAATTTCGGCTCACACCCTTAGAAGGGTGCAAGAAGAAATCTTCTAGTCAGGGATAGAATCGCTCTGAATTGAATAGCACCAGGAGCTCCCTCCCAGCGCTATTCAATCCGTGTTGAACTGAATTGACCCCTTAGAAGCAGAGATAAATGAAGAAGATGGACTGAGATAGGAGTGTGCAGAGGATTAAATTTCACCCCAGTTTTAATTTAACTACTCCTGCTACAACACAATACTTGCTAAACTTTTAATGTGTTAGGTCCAGCTAATTTGGCATGCTCCGCCTTTTGTTGGTGTAACTCCGCCTACATTCAATGTTGAAGTAATCCCGCCTACTTTGGTATTGGCTCCGCCTGCAGTTGGTTTGGTGCCGCCCACATGAGGCCACTTCTAGAAACTTTTCCAGGGCCACTTTTGTTTCCCAATCCATCCCTGGTTATGAGGAAAGCGCCCCTTTAGCTAATAATAATCTCAGCTAGGTGCAGACTAAGTACCCTTAATAGGGTATAAGTACTTATAATACTGTTCCCCCCTCTTTGCGGAGGAGCTGCGCTTCCCTGCCAGCATTTTCAGTGTGAGCTGCAGAGAGAATATGGCGTGGGTGAGCTGCAGGATCTGCTCATAGTGAAGCCCCGCCCCCTTAATGGCGCGCGGTCTTCCCGTTTTTTTTATACTGGCTGAGGTAATTTTGTGTGCTTAACAGTGGGTTAGAACCCCTGTAAGCTAATGGTGCCAGTGTGGGTACTTGTAGTGGCTTCAGCTTGCTCCTTACCGCGGATACACACCTCACAGCATGTTACTCTGAAGCCTGGAGCTGCAGCCTGTCAGCACTGCGCTCCTACCCTTGTGCCACCATTACCGCCGGCGACCCGCTAACCGGGACGCCGGCGTTCTACTCACCACTCTTCTTTCTTTTGGCTCTGTTAGGGGTAGCGGCGTGCTGCGGGAGGGTACGCTCGCCGTGGTGGGGCTTGCGAATTACTCCCTCTGGAGCTCAGTGTCCTGTCAGCGGAGAAACAGGACCATTAACTCTTCAGGAAGTTGGGCCGTTCTCCCCCCTAAGTCCCACGAAGCAGACAGGCTGGTGCCACCCAGCCCTGCCTGAAAATTACAGAAAAATAAATGCAGAAAAATCTTCAGGAGCTTCCTTCAGCGTGACTGGATCCTCCGGGCACATCTTCTAAACTGAGTCTGGTAGGAGGGGCATAGAGGGTGGAGCCAGCCCACACTATCAAATCCTTAAAGTGCCCATGGCTCCTAGTGGACCCATTTATACCCATGGTACTAATGTGGACCCCAGTATCCTCTAGGTCTAGGACGTAAGAGAAATTAGGCTTATGTGCAGTGGCGTAACTACTGCCCCCGCAGTCCTCGCGGTGGCTTGGGGGCGAGGGGCTGCGGGGGCGCCACTGATTTACAGCAGACTGATATGCGGACGAGCGTCCGCATGTCAGTCTGCTTTCTCCCTCCCTCCGCCGGTTGTTGCAGGGACACGGAGGGCACAGCCGCGCCTCCCTGTGTCCCTCCTGCTGCATCATCTCCGGCGGCCGCGGGTCTGATAGGGAGAAGTGCCGTCCGTGAGCTCTAATTGGCTCACGGACGGCACTTACCCCTATTAGACCCGCGGCCGCCGGAGATGATGCAGCAGGAGGGACACAGGAGAGGCTGTACCCTCCGTGTCCCTCCAAAAAGCGGCGGCGGGGGGGGATGATATCTGGCACTGGGGGGAATAACTGGCAGGGGGGGGGATATCTGGCACTGGGGCATTGTCTGGCACTGGGGGCATATATGGCACTGGGGGGGGGGGGGGAGTATCTGGCCCTGGGGCATTATCTGGCACTGGGGGGGAATATCTGGCGGGGGGGGGGGGTGGATGTCTGGCACTGGGGGGAATAACTGGCAGGGGGGGATATCTGGCACTGGGGCATTATCTGGCACTGGGGGCATATATGGCACTGAGGGGGAATATCTGGCAGGGGGGGATATCTGGCACTGGGGCATTATCTGGCACTGGGGGCATATATGGCACTAGGGGCATATATGGCACTGGGGGGGATATCTGGCACTGGGGGCATATATGGCACTGGGGGGGCATATCTGGCACTGGGGGCATATTTGGCACTGGGGGGGAATATATGGCACTGGGGGGGAATATATGGCACTGGGGGCATATGTGGCACTGGGGGGGAATATCTGGCACTGGGGGCATATGTGGCACTGGGGGGGTATATGTGTACCTGGCACATGGGGGGGGGCTATATTTGGCACTGGGGCATGTGAGTACCTGGCACCGTGGGGGAATATCTGGCACTGGGGACATATGTGGCACTGGGAGCACAGCCCTAGCAACGAGCATGACACACAGTGCATGAAACACCTGGCAACGAGCATGACACACAGTGCATGAAACACCTGGCAACGAGCATGACACCCAGTGCATGAAACCCCTGGCAACGAGCATGACACCCTGAGCATGAAAACCCCTGGCACCGTGCATGGAACCAAGAGCACGAAACCCCTGGCAACGAGCATGACACCCAGTGCATGAAACCCCTGACAACGAGCAGGTAATTGAAAAGTAATTAGAAGCCTTACTGTAGGACTTAATGTGTAATGGGCATTACGGTGTGTGGCATAATGTATCACGGACATTGCGGTGTGTGTCATAATGTGTCACAGGCATTACGGTGTATGGTATACTATATCGCGGGCATTGTGATATGTGGTATAATGTCTCAGGGTCATTGCAGTGTGTGGCATAATGTATCACGGACATTGCGGTGTGTGTCATAATGTGTCAGGCATTCCGGTGTGTGGTATACTATATCACGGGCATTGTGGTATGTGGTATAATGTCTCAGGGTCATTGCAGTGTGGCATAATACATAACGGGCATTGCGGTGTGTGGCATAGGGTGTAACGGGCAGGGCATTGCGGTATGTGTCACAGGCATTACGGTGTATGGTATACTATATCACGGGCATTGTGGTATAATGTATCACGGACATTGCGGTGTGTGTCATAATGTGTCACAGACATTGTATGTGCTATAATGTATCAGGGGCATTGCAGTGTGTAGCATAATGTATAACGGGCATTGCGATTCCTGTCATAATGTGTCACAGGCATTACGGTGTGTGGCATAATGTGTCGGGGGCATTACGGTGTGTGGCATAATGTGTCACGGGCATTACGGTGTGTGGCATAATGTGTCGGGGGCATTACAGTGTGTGCATATTGTGTCGTGCATTATTGTGTGTGGAATAATGTCTAAGGGCCATTGCAGTATGTGGAATAATGTATACTGGGCATTACTATATGGAGGAAAAATGACAAATAATGTAAGGGGCATGAATCAGGATTATTTTTCTTTCCTGTGGTGGCTAACGTATGGGCGTGCAGGTTGCAGAACTGGGGTATAAGGTAGTCTTTTCCTGCAATGCCACGCCCCTTTATGCGAAACCACGCCCATTCCAATGAAACCACACCCCTTATTTTGCCGCGCGCGCCTTCGGCGCGCGCATATTTATCCCTTTCTTGCTCCCAATTATGTAGCATGAAGGAAGGGGGGGTGGGGGGGGGGCGCCGAAGAATTTTTTGGCTTGGGGGAGAAAAATTTCTAGTTACGCCACTGCTTATGTGCCTAATGTCGGCGCATGTGCATAGTAGTATAGTAATACCATGTGCATAGTAGTATAGTAATACCGTTATATAAAGTGACCCCCTGGTAGGCAGTGATGACACATGAATGTTTAGGATGTGGATGTGAGTTTCTCCTATTACGGAGCTCTTACTGTAATATAAATATTAGTCACATCACAGTTTCCTTCAAATGGATGTCAGCCTCCTCCTTCTATATGGGGATGCCGGTTTTCTAATATGCTTATATTTTCTAGCAAGGAATCCTTATTCCCATTAAATCTCTAGTAGTTGTGATACTCTCCATCCTGACATGACATACTGATGTCCTTGTATATTTTGGTATATAATAATTTTATTTTATACATTATGCAAATCATTATCAACCAGCATAGTGCACTGCAATGAGTTTTATTAGCAGTATTATTAGCGCAAAGGAATTCATACGCATGTTAGGGAAAGACGCATACAGTACCATATGATATTGACTATATAAATATCATATAGAGCAGCAGCTGTAATGTATGTACGTATAAGTCACTAGTATTATTGATGGGAGTGTCTGCCTGCCTGCCCTGCCATAAACACAACCATACAGCAGGTGTCACAGTCCCCACCCCTGGAACTAAGATCGTCCCTCACAGCACCCCCCCGCCCCGGTCCTGCAACTCATTCCCAGCACCGCCCAAGAAGCAAACAAACTGCACTGTCCCTCAGGTCACGGTGCACAAGGAGGCAGCGAGAGCGGCGGGGGTCCAGAGTGAGAAGGGGGCAGCAGCGAGTGACGCACTGTGAGTACCACAGCCTGGCGCTGCCGCAAGTACACCGGCGCTTACATGGCACAGCAGGTGCAAAGGTCGCTGTGCAAGTACTGTACAGGATTATACTACAAGGCTGCAGGACAGTATCACAGAAGCCTACATTATTCTTTCATGTTAATAATAATAACAACTGTAAATCGGACTTACAAGGTCTAAACTAGGCGGCAAATTGCCCCTCATATGTAACACCACGTCCTGGCAGCCACAGGTTCCCTGTCACATACACACAGCAGAGGCATGCACCATATGTAATTACAGTATATGGGAGCATCACTTCCTTCCTTGTAGTCTGTACTGTATTACATATAGTACTTGGACCATATACTGTAGCTATTGTACAGTAGTTATAGATCAATTACAGGAATGCTTGTCACTGTTATCATCTCATTTGTCTCAGTTCCTTGTTCAGTTGAATGGTGATCTATCTTTAATGTATGACATAACTTTTGGGCTGTGATTGTCAGGTGGCCACTGAATAATACTGATAACATAGTACGTCACTGGCCAGTGTGTGCTGTATTGAACATTTGTGTTTTATCTCAAACTGTACTTTTACTATGGAGACTGCTGTCAGTTTGTGTTAAGTCATTCATACTAGCACACCAGTGCACACACATTGTATTTATACTGATAGTACAGTATTGACTGCATATTACTGCAAGAATCCTGAGGATTCTGAGCAGAACTGTGTAGTGTACTTTTCTTTATACTGTATGTAGTTGTTGTATTCAAACAAATCAATACAGCAGTAACCAGAAAAAAACAATTGTGTGTGATAGTTGACAAACAGGTAGTAAGCAAATAAAGCATGACAATTATGCTGGGTACACACTGGCAGATATATTGGCCAATCAGTTGGTTGTCCAATATATCCTTTGCTGATCTGCAGGTGTGTACAAGCAATATGTCTGTGAAAGACGTCTTTCACAGATATATTGCATCTGCTGTGCGACACAGCAGATGACCAATATATCTGCAGATATATTAGTGCATCTTTCAGTGTGTATGAACAATCTCCATCTGCACATATAGCTGCAGATAGATTTAACAGCAGGTATATCTTTAAGATATATTGGTGCATCTTTCTGTGTGTATGAACAACCACCATCTGCAGATATATCTGCAGATCGATTGAACTGTAGATATATCTGCCAGTGTGTACCCAGCTTTAGATGCAAATTGGGGAAATACTTTAACTCGTGAGTGTGTGGTAAAGAAATATGTGTTAGCATGTGTGTACATACAGTATGAAAGTCCACTTGGAAGTATCGGCGTGAGATGCTGGTCTATTGTAGAAATACCATATGCTACATCTTTATGTATAGTTCTTGTTTAGGAAAGCAGTGGATGGCTGTCAGATACCTGGCTGCATTCAGAATTTGTACAGATTGTTTCTTAGCTAGTGTTAGACTGGGTACACACAGAAGCGACGGGCATTTGTTCCGATGTAGCGGGGATTGCCAGTACACAGTGGCACAATGTTAATGAAGGACGGAACTACAGTGTTCTATCCTCCAGTAGCATAAACAAGGATGCTAGGTTTGATGTGCAGCACCTCAAACCTATCGCCCGTCGCTTGCGACCGCGAGAGCGTGCAATCCTGGGTACACACTGAGCGATGTAAGCCATATGTCGCTCCTAGCTTTAGATCCTGTTATAGAGACCAAAGGATTTTAGTGATGTTAGTGAGGTCAGTGATACTACTATACCATAGACCCCGTCTATGTGATGTGTAAAAGTACAGTGATTGCATTACTTTTAGTTTCCGGAGGCCGCTGCGGTAATGTACATGTGTGGTCTTCATACTGCAGCAGATATCGGAGATGTGTGCTGCGATCCCCTATCAATAAATTTGGGGGACACTTATTATATGTATGGGTGTTTTCAAGAGATGTCCCGCAAATAATAATTGATAAATAGGGTCCTTAAAGAGCTGATATTTTGCAATAGTAGCTTGCTTTGAGTTAGCAGTAAATTATAACAGATTGACATATCATTTGAGAGGGGAGTAGCAGTAGCAGGGAGACTTGATTGAGGTTCAGAGGTTTGGTGGTATCTGATTTGGAGACACAGGTGCAGATGTACTAAGCCTTGGAGAGTGATAAAGTAGAGAATGATAAACTACCAGCCAATCTGCTCCTGTCAGTTTTCAAACACAGCCCGTAACATGGCAGTCAGGAGCTGATTGGCTGGTACCTTATCTCTCTCAAAGGCTTAGTACATCTCCCTCATACTGTCTTGTTTGCAGCTATGCAAAGATCTTGTCGCCCTCCAGGGGGCCGCACTGGCGATTGTCCAAAACATCCATTGTTCTTCTAATTCCCTTGTTGAGCCTGGGAAGAAAACGTGTCAAGAACTGATCAGGAGCTAATTCAGGGTTGCTCGCAAGGGAGGGAATAGTTCTAAAGTGGTCTCAAATTTTGCAGCACAAATTGATGACAGGATGTGAGAGGGCTAGAACAGGTCTCCACATGGCAATAATCAAGGCCAGAGAGAGAACTCTTCGGGCAGTAGTTTTCTAAGCTGGGTACACATTAGATGATGGATCGGAACGACAAATCATCCACTGTGTACACACTGGTGGTCATTCCGAGTTGATCGCTCGTTATTTTTTTCCCCGCAACGGAGCGATTAGTCGCTAATGCGCATGCGCAATGTCCGCAGTGCGACTGCGCCAAGTAAATTTGCTATTAAGTTAGGTATTTTACTCACGGCATTACAAGGTTGTTTCTTCGTTCTGGTGATCGTAATGTGATTGACAGGAAGTGGGTGTTTCTGGGCGGAAACTGGCCGTTTTATGGGGTTGTGCGAAAAAACGCTGCCGTTTCTGGGAAAAACGCGTGAGTGTCTGAAGAAACGGGGGAGTGTCTGGGTGAACGCTGGGTGTGTTTGTGACGTCAAACCAGGAACGAAACTGACTGAACTGATCGCAGTGGCAGAGTAAGTCTCGAGCTACTCAGAAACTGCTAAGAACTGTCTATTCGCAAATCTGCTAATCTTTCGTTCGCAAATCTACTATGCTAAGATTCACTCCCAGTAGGCGGCGGCTTAGCGTGTGCAAAGCTGCTAAAAGCAGCTTGCGAGCGAACAACTCGGAATGAGGCTCACTATGCGTGCTCTCGCGTCGTTGTCCGTCTCATCTTCAGGTCGACCCCACATGCTGCTAAATCTGAGGATATCGCCAATGATAGCATACTCCTTGATGTGGCCACTGACAATATATCTTTAGGTGTTTTGCAAGACTGCTCAGTGTGTATACACTATGGGCCTAATTCAACATGGAGCGCAGGTATGAATGCGTTTGCAAGCTGAATCTTTCTGGAGTGTGCCCAAATGCAGAAGCCGCACTGCATGTGTGCACATAGGGGGTTATTCCGAGTTGATTGTAGCTGTGCTAAATTTAGCACAGCTACGATCATCTTCCCTGACATGCGGGGCGGGGCCGCCCCCCCGCACAAATACAAAAGCATTGCACAGCGGCGATGCTTTTGTATTTCAGGAGTAACTCCCGGCCAGCGCAGCTCCCGCGGCTGGCCGGGAGTTGTTTGTCGCTGCCGCTGGCCGCTGCAGCTGCATGTGACGTCACGCAGCCGCTGCGGCCCGCCCCCGTTCGGTCCGGCCACACCTGCGTTGGCCGGACCGTGCCTACGAAACGGCCAAATGCCGCCGTTCCGCCCCCTCCCACCCAGCGACCGCCTCTGCCTGTCAATCAGGCAGAGGTGATCGCATCCCTGCTACGGCCATCGGCCGTCTGGCATGCGCAGGTGCATGCGCAGTAGAGTCCCGTTTGCTCGGCTGCGATAAACAGCAGCGAGCGAACGGGTCAAAATTATCCCCATAGTGAGATGCGACAACATCTCACATGTGCGAATGCCTCTGCCTGATGGGCAGGAGGGGGAGTCACATCGGCTTTCGTAGGTGGCGTTGCGGCATTGGGGGGGGCACAGTCTGGATAGCACAGGCATGTCCGGACCACTTCCTGGGTGGGTCGCGGCGGCTGGTTAACATCATAAGCAGCTGCTGCGACGCAAAAGATGGTGGGTTCGCTGCCTGCCTTAGCAGCTAGGCTGCATAGACAGAGGGCAGCCCTAATCATGCGTGAGCATTGCCGTTGTGTGTTTGCGGGGGGCAGGACCAAGGCATGCGGGGTGGACTTGTCCTGTGCTGGGCGTCCCCCCGAATGTCAGTGCAATAGGTTGTACATGTGTGATTTTGCGCACATCTACGACCCAGGCCCTATATCTTTTGTCTGGGAGTTCAAGGAAAATTGTTGACAACATCGCATCACTTGCACGTAATCTAGTGTGTACCCAGCTTAGGTCTATCCATTTCAGGGCATGCCTCGGTGCAAACCAGGATATTGTTTAGCTTAGATGTTTGGCTTCTCCCTTTGAAAGTAAACGTCAAGTTTATAAAGTAAACCTTAAGTTTATAAAACACTTTCTTGCAGGTTTGTTCTTCCAGACATACTGGGCGAACCATCTGTGTAACTGGATTTAGTTGGATATGGCTGATAGAATAGGCAGAGCAGCCTCTGCAGCAGTTTAATTTTAATTGCATGTACTGAGCTGTTTCATTTATATCGATTGAATGATTTGGGAGAAATTCTCTATGGCAGACATCAGATCACTGAGTGATGTACTGTATATCTCAAGGTGTGTACACACGCTGAGATCCTTGCTATGCCTGATTTTGACTATGCGATTTCCTTTGAACTCCCCCAGAGCCCAGATTTTGACTATCTGTACTTTCGATTTTGTCTATGTATGATTTTGCCTAAGTGCCAAGTTACAGTTATACTTTGTACTAGATAGTACACTAGATAGTCAAGATTGACTTGCCTGCACAGTCTATCTAGACTTGCGATACCGACCCCACGGGAGTGCGTATCGGTATCGAATCGGTATCGCAAGCTGCCTAACACCATGAGATATGCACTAACTTTTCATAAGATTTTGACTATATAGTCAAAATCTTACAGATTTATCTCACTGTGTGTACACACCTTTAGAGGTCTATTTATCTGATAATGCGCATGGATGTATCAATTATCGCATGCAGAGACAGAGTTTGCGTTCGAGCTCTGTCCCTGCGTTGCCTCTCTGCAGCATCATCGGGGTATTTATCATACAAAATACCCTGATGTTCTGCTGCGCATGCACTGCTGCCCGTTGCTATCTCCGCTGCTGGGTCCCCCCCCCCCCCCCCCCGTTGCGACTCCCCCTGCACGCAAAAGAGCCCCCCCACCCCAGATTTTATACTTACCAGTCCAGGAGCCGGTGTCTGCTGATTCAGGAGGCTACCAGGCACCGGTTCCTTCTTCTGCGCTGTGACCTGCGGTGCTGTAAAGCGCGTTGAGCGTCACTTTACTGCACTGGGGTTACAGCGCAGCATATGGGGGACATGGCGCCCGGCAGTGCTTACCGGAGCAGGTATTTTTTTTTCCTTTTTTTTTTTAACCAGTGATCAGCTTGTGTGTCCATCGGACACACATAGCTGATCACGCTGCCGGGTCCCCGCACAGCTTTCTCTGCCAGGGGGCAGGGAAAGCTTGGCAGAAGGGTGCACATCGCAGTGCTGCCCTGTGATCTCGCCAGCCTGAGCTGGTGAAATTATCACAGGGCACACTGTGGTAATTTTTTACATTTTTTTTTTTAGTAAATTTGCTCAGGTGGCATTTCCCATTATAAGTATGGGGAATGCGATGTGGCTTACTTCAAAAATTACAATTAAAGGGTTGGGAGCAGTTTTGCTTTTAAACTGCTCCAAATGCTCTTTAATACATTCAGGTGATACTAAAATAATGTGAAAATAGTGTTTTTTTGATTACGAGCTGCTATGTCCGAGAATGCCCATACTCGCGCCTTAAACCGGGTATTTAGGTGCGAGAACGGACACTCTCTGACATAAATGCCCCGCCGCGATGCTGTTTTTGCCACGCAAGGGCACAAAACAGCAATGCGGCACTAGTTTTGTTGGATTTCTCCTTGCACTCCCAGAAGTGTGCGAGCAGAAATCCACTAGTCAGCCAAAGCAGCACGCTGAATTGAATAGCGCTGGGACCACCTTCCTGGCCCTATTCACTTCACAATCAATTGAATCGACCCCATGGATAGAGACCTACTTGTGAAAAAACATTGGCCCTCATTCCGAGTTGTTCGCTCGCAAGGCGATTTTAGCAGAGTTACACACGCTAAGCCGCCGCCTACTGGGAGTGAATCTTAGCTTCTTAAAATTGCGAACGATGTATTCGCAATATTGCGATTACAAACTACTTAGCAGTTTCAGAGTAGCTTCAGACTTACTCGGCATCTGCGATCAGTTCAGTGCTTGTCGTTCCTGGTTTGACGTCACAAACACACCCAGCGTTCGCCCAGACACTCCTCCGTTTCTCCAGCCACTCCTGCGTTTTTTCCGGAAACGGTAGCGTTTTCATCCACACGCCCATAAAACGCCGTGTTTCCGCCCAGTAACACCCATTTCCTGTCAATCACATTACGTTCGCCGGAGCGAAGAAAAAGCCGTGAGTAAAAAAACTATCTTCATAGCAAAATTACTTGGCGCAGTCGCAGTGCGAACATTGCGCATGCGTACTAAGCAGAAAAACGCTGCGATGCGAAGAAAATTACAGAGCGAACGACTCGGAATGAGGGCCTTTACTCAGACTTAGAAGGGCATATGCACTAAGCCTTGGAGAGATAAAGTACCAACCAACCTGCTCCTACAGTAGCTGTCATTTTTCAAACACTGCCTGTAACACGGCAGTTAGGTGCTGATTGGCTGGTACTTTGTCTCTCTCCAATTGATCTCTCTTCAAGGCTGAGTACATATGCCCCTTAGGGTTCTATGGGGGTCATTCTGAGTTGTTCGCTCGTTGCCGATTTTCGCTATACTGCGATTTGTCGCTTACTGCGCATGCGCAAGGTTCGCAGAGCGCATGCGCTTAGTTATTTTACACAAAAGTTAGGTATTTTACTCACGGCATAACGAAGCTTTTTCATCGCTGCGCTGATCGTAGTGTGATTGACAGGAAGTGGGTGTTTCTGGGCGGAAACTGTCCGTTTTATGGGAGTGTGCGGAAAAACGCAGGCGTTCGAGTTGCAAAACGCAGGAGTGGCTGGAGAAACGGGGGAGTGGTTGGGCAAACGCTGGGTGTGTTTGTGATGTCAAACCAGGAACGAAAAGGACTGAGCTGGTCGCAATGGCAGAGTAAGTCTGGAGCTACTCAGAAACTGCTAAGAAATTTCTATTTGCAATTCTACTAATCTTTCGTTCGCACTTCTGCTAAGCTAAGATACACTCCCCGAGGGCGGCGGCTTAGCATGTGCAATGCTGCTAAAAGCAGCTAACGAGCGAACAACTCGGAATCACCCCCAATGTACTAAGCCTTGGGCTTTGTGTATTTAATGCCAGTTAATGTGGAATTTCCCATATAGGGGCCGAATCAATTGTTTATCTGCTGGGCATCTATAGGTATAGGCGTCTCTTGGAGGTATTAAATTGTTGCTCCAGTCAGACACCCTTTGCTAGTTAAGGCGACTGTCAGTTCCTAGCCGCGCAAAGTGGCTAAACCCGTCTAAAAAGCCTGAATGGGTGTCCAAAGTCCAGGATTGGGCACACAAACTACGGACTGTTTAACACATTGTATGTCTTCCAAGAGTAATGGGTGTCAATCGGAGCAACAATTGAATAGCTCCGATAGACAGCTAGCAGGTGGCTCGCATCACAATTGAATCGGCCCCATAAAGTGCTCCCGAAGGGTGCAAAAGGTGACCCATTGAAAGTTTAGGATGATTCCTGATTATCACTGCCCTCTGAGCACCAATAACTTCTTTTCCAGTCTTTGTGCAGGGAGGAACATGTTATGTGGTTCTCGCAAAACTGCAAATGTCCCCCTAAATTAGCTTTTTTCATTTGTTCTCATTTAAAAAGGCATTTCATGCAAACATTTGAAAACACATGAATATATGCAGCTATGGAATGCATAGAACTCTGTATGCTACTCCTATATTACAGTATATGTGCGACAGCAATGAGCACAGCAAGAAGATTGCTAGACTATAACATAATTCGATGAAGTAGCATCAATATTCACCACTGGTGGTTACTGTAATTGCCCTGTAGGTAATCACTGCAGCTTCAGAAGCTCTGTAGGGAATCACTTTAGTGCTCTTTGCATCCGTATAGATACAGAGCATTCAGGGAGATGTAAGTGCTCTCTAATTTAGGAACATTATTATGTTTTGAGGTATTGTATTGTTGAATTAATATAAGCAGGTCTTTAATCTATCCTCCCACATTACAAACTAATGGGAACAAATACATAAGGCATGGAAATCGGAGCTTGAGCAATCTGCTGAAACCATGCTTTATATTCTATTCATCCCTTTTCAGTAGAGGGAAATCTGAATCAGCTCAGTGCCATTGGCTTGTACATACAATATATAATAGAAACTTAAGAGTCACACTCACACACTTTAAAGTAAAGCATTTGATAATAAAAATCCACTATATCAGGGTAGCGTCTAGTTACCCTTAGTGGAGAGGACCTTTCATATAAGCCCCTGGGTCCATGTCACCAACTATTGTGAATAGTAACCTGTGGCGAGTGAAGCGAGACACTGAGCCCGAAGCATGGCGAGCGTCTAATGGTGCATAGATTAAACAAAATAACCTCAAACGGAGAATGGCTAAAACATTAAGGTGCTGTAAGGGCGGAAGTTCGCTTCTACCCTCTCGTGCTGTAACTTCCTGGTCCTGATCACGAAGGGAACATAGAGACAATACTATAATCAGTGCCAGTGATCCTGTATGAGATACCTGAACCAAAAACATGTTGCACTGAATAATGTTAATGTAAGCTTTGCGTAAAGCCTGTGAATGTGCATTTATGTTCAATACATACACACAGGGTTACTATAAAAGAAATAGATGCTTTCAATGTTTTATTTTAATCAAAGTATTATTGATACAGTAAAAATACTTACATATATATATATATATATATATATATATATATATATATATATAAATATCAGTTCGATTAGAAGGTGTGCAGGTGCGCTGGCAGTCCTTTTTCTCTCAACAGTAGAGAAAATTACAAGCACCAGAAACCTCTGAGTTGTAGCACAGGTATAGGATAAATACCGCAGCACTTTCCCAATGAAGGCTCCGGACTCCTGGAGCAGGATTGATTTCTAGGAATAAAACATAATGGAAAAGGCCCTCATAGTGCAGACTGTTTATTCAATTTAAAAACAGTAACAGGTCCACGGACAAATTGTATAGGACTCGTACCATATAGCACACGCTGTGGGCTGGTTACCACACGGTTCAAAGAAAATCCACTGGCACAAACTGCATACCCGCTGGCCGCCACCCGGGACCACACACCGCGCCGCCGGCTATGGTATAGCCGTGACTCGTCGGGAAACCTCTCTGGATCAGACAGTTGGAGCAGCTGCACAGGTGGACACAGTGCGTCAGACAGGCCACAGCCCAACGCGTTTCGTATCACACTTCGTCAGGAGGCTGGCCTGTCTGACGCTGAGCTGATGTTTTATGTCCCTGGGCTGTGTGTGCGCATCAGCCCCCCACTGCTCAATTAGTGGCAAGCACAGCTGAGCACTATTATGGCTCTAGGTAAGAGTGTTTAAGACATGCCAATAAAGCACTTTTTTTCTAAAAACATAACAACAGAACATTTTTAAAATTTTTAACACTTTTTAGCCTAATTTCAGCAACTTTTAGCCTTAAAGACCATACATGTATCACAGGCAATGAATAGCAAATACTAATGAACATTTCATGACATGTACACAAAACACATACATATAATGCAATATAAAATATATCTGTAAAAAATCTTTACTTATAAGAGGGAGATCACAGTAGTTAGATTCAGGGAGTGCACACAGAGAGAAGGTACCAGAAGATACTTCAGAACACTAAACTCTACACAACTGACAGGAGAACTTTCTCTTAAGCATTTCTCTCAGTTAATCACAGCTACATCCCTTGTTACATGTTGCTTAAAGCAACAGTAACCATTATTCGTTGTATCACTTAAGATCGTTTCCAGCTATTTTGTTACCTACTGCACATATTTGTAACAGTATTGCTAATATTGTTCAAAACTGCTAGCAGACACAGCAAGACTGGTCTTTATCATTCTGGCCTCAAGGGTAGGGAAGCCAATCCCGGGCCATTTTTTCAATCCCGGGTATCGGGATTGAAAAATGGTCAATCCCGGGATTCCCGGGATACCCAGGATTGGTTTTAGACTGTGTCCGGCCATCGCCCCTCCCCACCCGCACTGCAGACATAAAAAAAAACCTACAAACCTGCACAGCGAGGCTGAGGGTGAGGAGGATCCGGCGGGAGAGTGCTGGGGAGCCGGCGGGTGAGTGCTGGGGAGACGGGAGGAGGCGGCGGGTGAATGCAGGGGGAGCCGGGACGAGGCGGCGGGTGAAGTCCGCCGTACTTTCCGGCTCTGCGGCTGCTGACAGCGCAGCGTGACCTCACAGGCACAGGTCACGCTGCGCAGGGGGAGCCAAGAGGAGGGAGCCGGCAGCGTCTGAGCATCCTGAGGACGCTCAACGCTGATCCCTCAATCCTCGGGATTGGAGCTTCCAATCCCGGGATTGAATCCCGGCCATTTTTGGGCCTAAATTCCGGGATCCCGCCGATGCCGATCCCGGGATTGGCCTCCCTACTCAAGGGTGTCAGTAATATAAACTATATGTCCCGAATAGCAGCTGTCACAATCAAGGGGAATAGAGAAAATATCAGGTAGCTAGATTAGACATAAAGGTACTAGTAATAATAAAAAGTAAAATGATGGAAACAGAAAAAACAGCAGAACGAACAGAGGAATTTATCAGTGACTACCAAATCATGTCTTGATAATTTTGCAGTACAGAGATAGGAATTTTCTTCATATTTTTCTCTCTACCTCTATATTCTCATATTGGTGTACTAGAAGCAGGGAGAAAGTAACTATCCAATTATTTAACCCTACCACACTTATCTCTGTCTGATGAATGGGGTGATCTCATATGTTTCATTTAACCCATTAGGAATCACAGTGTCTAGAGCAGCGTTTTTCAACCGCTGTGCCGCGGCACACTAGTGTGCCGCGGGTGGTTCTCAAATGTGCCGCCAGAGATGCCCATTGTCACCTCACTCGGGCAGCGCTGGGATCTCCTGAGTTGCCCCGACACAGCCCGGTTCGTGACCTGTAGAGATGCAGCGTGACTTCATAGGTCACGCACGTCCCCTTCCCCTCCGTCTGCCTCTGCCGAGTTACTTCCTGCTCATCGCTGCTGCTCCCTGCTCCCTGGCAGACACTCGCGCTGCTGGCGTTGGAATAGCTGCTGTAGGGGGTCAGTATTTTTATTTTATTACATTAGGGGCCAATATTTGTAATTGCTGTGGGGGTCAATAAGTATCATTAGTGTGGGGGCCAATGTGTGCCATTACTGTGGGGGCCAATGTGTGCCATTACTGTGAGGGCCAGTGCATTTGTTTTATTAATGTGGGGGCATAATGTGTAATTGCTGTGGGGGTCAATAAGTATCATTGCTGTGGGGGCCAATGTGTGCCATTACTGTGGGGGCCAATGTGTGCCATTACTGTGAGGGCCAGTGCATTTGTTTTATTAATGTGGGGGCATAATGTGTAATTACTGTGGGGACAGAGTGTTTAAATGCTGTGGGGGAAATGTGTTTTATTACTGCAAGTGGGCCAGTGCATGTAATATATCTTGATATTTGTTATTATATATTTTTGATGGTGTGCCTCAGCATTTTGAAATCTTGTTTAGTGTGCCGCGACTTTAAAAAGGTTGAAAATCACTGGTCTAGAGCAGGGGTTCTCAAACTCGGTCCTCAGGACCCCACACAGTGCATGTTTTGCAGGTAACCCAGCAGGTGCACAGGTGTATTAATTACTCACTGACCCATTTTAAAAGGTCCACAGGTGGAGCTAATTATTTCACTTGCAATTCTGTGAGGAGACCTGCAAAACATGTACTGTGTGGGGTCCTGGGGACCGAGTTTGAGAATCTGTGTTTTAGACCATCCAGGAATTTTTTTTTCCATATATCCATGAACCTTTTTTAGTTTACTCTTAGATATCATGGATTTGATGGTTTTAGCCTTTTTGTAAATGATCTCTGGTTTGCTGGTAAGTTGAGGTCCCAGGACTGGGTCTAGCTGGAGGATATGCCAATTTCTCTAACGTCCTAGTGGATGCTGGGACTCCGTCAGGACCATGGGGAATAGCGGGCTCCGCAGGAGACAGGGCACATCTAAATAAAGCTTTTAGGATCACATGGTGCGTACTGGCTCCTCCCCCTATGACCCTCCTCCAAGCCTCAGTTAGGTTTTTGTGCCCGTCCGAGAAGGGTGCAATCTAGGTGGCTCTCCTAAAGAGCTGCTTAGAAAAAGTTTTTTTAGGTTTAAATCTCAGTGAATCCTGCTGGCAACAGGATCACTGCATCGAGGGACTTAGGGGAGAGATTTCCAACTCACCTGCGTGCAGGATGGATTGGAGTCTTAGGCTACTGGACACTTAGCTCCAGAGGGAGTCGGAACACAGGTCCTCCTGGGGTTCGTCCCGGAGCCGCGCCGCCGATCCCCCTTACAGACGCTGAAGACGGAGGTCCGGAAAGCAGGCGGCAGAAGACTCCTCAGTCTTCATGAAGGTAGCGCACAGCACTGCAGCTGTGCGCCATTGTTGCTACACGTCTCACTGATTCAGTCACGGAGGGTGCAGGGCGCTGCTGGGGGCGCCCTGGGCAGCAATATTAAATACCTTTAGTGGCAAAATAAATACATCACATATAGCCATTAAGGCTATATGTATGTATTTAACCCAGGCCAGTTTTCTTAAAACCCGAGAGAAAAGCCCGCCGAAAAAGGGGCGGAGCTTATTCTCCTCAGCACTCAGCGCCATTTTCCTGCTCAGCTCCGCTGGTGAGGAAGGCTCCCAGGACTCTCCCCTGCACTGCACTACAGAAACAGGGTAACAAAGAGAAGGGGGGCATAATTTGGCGATATTGATATATTAAAAGCGCTTATATCAAAAACAACACCTTCTAGGGTTGTTTATATACATTTATAGCGCTTTTGGTGTGTGCTGGCAAACTCTCCCTCTGTCTCCCCAAAGGGCTAAGAGGGTCCTGTCTTCGATTAGAGCATTCCCTGTGTGGCTGCTGTGTGTCGGTACGTGTGTGTCGACATGTATGAGGACGATGTTGGTGTGGAGGCAGAGCAATTGCCGGTAATGGTGATGTCACCCCCTAGGGAGTCGACACCGGAATGGATGGCTTTAGTTATGGAATTACGTGATAATGTTAGCACATTACAAAAGTCAGTTGACGAAATGAGACGGCCGGAAAACCAGTTAGTACCGGCTCAGGCGTCTCAGACACCGTCAGGGGCTGTAAAACGTCCCTTACCTCAGTCAGTCGACACGGGTACCGACACAGATGAATCTAGTGTCGACGGTGAAGAAACAAACGTATTTTCCAATAGGGCCACACGTTATATGATCACGGCAATGAAGGAGGCTTTGCAGATCTCTGATACTGCTGGTACCTCAAAAAGGGGTATTATGTGGGGGGTGAAAAAACTACCTGTAGCTTTTCCAGAATCAGAGGAATTGAATGACGTGTGTGACGAAGCGTGGGTTAACCCAGATAGAAAACTGCTAATTTCCAAGAAGTTATTGGCATTATACCCTTTCCCACCAGAGGTTAGGGCGCGCTGGGAAACACCCCCTAGGGTGGATAAGGCGCTCACACGTTTATCAAAGCAAGTGGCGTTGCCGTCTCCTGATACGGCCGCCCTCAAGGATCCAGCAGATAGGAGGCTGGAAACTACACTGAAGAGTATATACACACATACTGGTGTTATACTGCGACCGGCAGTAGCCTCAGCCTGGATGTGCAGTGCTGGGGTAGTGTGGTTGGATTCTCTGACTGAAAATATTGATACCCTGGATAGGGACAGTATTTTATTGACTCTAGAGCAATTAAAGGATGCTTTTCTTTATATGCGAGATGCTCAGAGGGATATTTGTACTCTAGCATCAAGAGTAAGCGCGATGTCCATATCTGCCAGAAGAAGTTTATGGACGCGACAGTGGTCAGGTGATGCGGATTCCAAAAGGCATATGGAAGTATTGCCATATAAAGGAGAGGAATTATTTGGGGTCGGTCTTTCGGACCTGGTGGCCACGGCAACTGCCGGCAAATCCACTTTTTTACCTCAGAACCCCTCCCAACAGAAAAAGACACCGTCTTTTCAGCCGCAGTCCTTTCGCTCCTATAAAAACAAGCGACCAAAAGGACAGTCTTATCTGCCGCGAGGCAGAGGAAAGGGTAAGAGAGGGCAGCAAGCAGCCCCTGCCCAGGACCAGAAGCCCGCCCCGGGTTCTACAAAGCCATCAGCATGACGCTGGGGCTTTACAAGCGGACTCAGGAGCGGTGGGGGGTCGACTCAAGATTTTCAGCAATCAGTGGGCTCGCTCACAAGTGGACCCATGGATCCTGCAGATAATATCTCAGGGTTACATGTTGGAGTTCGAAAGGTCTCCCCCTCGCCGGTTCCTAAAGTCTGCTTTACCAACGTCTCCCTCAGAAAGGACGTCGGTTTTGGAAGCCATTCACAAGCTGTATTCTCAGCAGGTGATAGTCAAGGTACCCCTCCTACAACAGGGAAAGGGGTATTATTCCACACTATTTGTGGTACCGAAGCCGGACGGTTCGGTAAGACCTATTCTAAACCTGAAATCCTTGAACCTGTACATACAGAAATTCAAGTTCAAGATGGAGTCACTCAGAGCAGTGATAGCGAATCTGGAAGAAGGGGACTTCATGGTGTCCCTGGACATAAAAGATGCTTATCTGCATGTCCCAATTTACCCCTCACACCAAGGGTATCTCAGGTTCGTGATACAAGACTGTCATTATCAGTTTCAAACGCTGCCGTTTGGTTTGTCCACGGCCCCTCGGGTCTTTACCAAGGTAATGACCGAAATGATGGTTCTTCTACGAAGAAAAGGCGTATTAATTATCCCTTACTTGGACGATCTCCTGATAAGGGCAAAGTCCAGAGAACAGCTGGAAGTCGGTGTAGCACTAACCCAGGTAGTGCTTCAGCAACACGGATGGATTCTGAATCTTCCAAAATCTCAATTGACCCCGACAACTCGTCTGCTGTTCCTGGGAATGATTCTGGACACGGTTCAGAAAAAGGTGTTTCTCCCGGAGGAGAAAGCAAGGGAGTTATCCGAACTTGTCAGGAACCTCCTAAAACCAGGAACTGTGTCAGTACATCAATGCACAAGAGTCCTGGGAAAGATGGTGGCTTCTTACGAAGCGATTCCATTCGGCAGATTCCATGCACGGACATTTCAGTGGGATCTGCTGGACAAATGGTCCGGATCGCATCTGCACATGCATCAGCGGATAACACTGTCACCAAGAACAAGGTTGTCTCTCCTGTGGTGGTTGCAGAGTGCCCATCTGTTAGAGGGCCGCAGATTCGGCATACAGGACTGGGTCCTGGTGACTACGGATGCCAGCCTACGAGGCTGGGGAGCAGTCACACAGGGAAGAAACTTCCAGGGCGTGTGGTCAAACCTGGAGACGTCCCTTCACATAAATATACTGGAGCTAAGAGCGATCTACAATGCTCTAAGCCTGGCAAAATCGCTGCTTCAGGGTCAGCCGGTGTTGATCCAGTCGGACAACATCACGGCAGTCGCCCACGTAAACCGACAAGGCGGCACGAGAAGCAGAAGAGCAATGACAGAAGCTGCAAGGATTCTGCGCTGGGCGGAGAATCATGTCATAGCACTGTCAGCAGTGTTCATCCCGGGAGTGGACAACTGGGAAGCAGACTTCCTCAGCAGACACGACCTTCACCCGGGAGAGTGGGGACTTCATCCAGAAGTCTTCCACATGATTGTGAACCGTTGGGAAAGACCAAAGGTGGACATGATGGCGTCTCGCCTCAACAAAAAATTGGACAGATATTGCGCCAGGTCAAGAGACCCTCAGGCAATAGCTGTGGACGCTCTGGTAACACCGTGGGTGTACCAGTCAGTGTATGTGTTCCCTCCTCTGCCTCTCATACCAAAGGTACTGAGAATTATACGGAAAAGAGGAGTAAGAACAATACTGGTGGCTCCGGACTGGCCAAGAAGAACTTGGTATCCGGAACTTCAAGAGATGCTCACGGAGGATCCATGGCCTCTACCTCTAAGAAGGGATCTGCTTCAGCAGGGACCTTGTATGTTCCAAGACTTACCGCGTCTGCGTTTGACGGCATGGCGGTTGAACGCCGGATTCTAAAAGAAAAGGGCATTCCAGAGGAAGTTATTCCTACCTTGATTAAGGCTAGAAAGGAAGTGACTGTACAACATTATCACCGCATTTGGCGAAAATATGTTGCGTGGTGTGAGGCCAAGAAGGCTCCAACGGAAGAATTTCAATTGGGTCGATTCTTACATTTCCTGCAAGCAGGATTGTCTATGGGCCTAAAATTGGGGTCCATTAAAGTTCAAATTTCGGCCTTATCAATCTTCTTCCAGAAGGAATTGGCATCAGTGCCTGAAGTACAAACTTTTGTCAAAGGTGTACTACATATACAACCCCCAATAGTGCCTCCAGTGGCACCGTGGGATTTGAACGTAGTTTTGAATTTTCTCAAATCTCATTGGTTTGAGCCTCTAAAATCGGTAGATTTAAAATACCTTACATGGAAGGTAACCATGCTATTGGCCCTGGCTTCAGCCAGGAGAGTTTCAGAGTTGGCGGCTTTATCATACAAAAGCCCATATCTGATTTTCCATTCGGACAGGGCAGAACTGCGGACACGTCCTCATTTTCTCCCTAAGGTGGTTTCGGCTTTTCACTTGAACCAGCCTATTGTGGTGCCTGCGGCTACTAGCGACTTGGAGGACTCCAAGTTACTGGACGTTGTCAGAGCATTAAAAATATATATTTCAAGGACAGCTGGAGTCAGAAAATCTGACTCGTTGTTTATATTGTATGCACCCAACAAGATGGGTGCTCCTGCGTCTAAACAGACGATTGCACGTTGGATCTGTAGCACAATCCAACTTGCACATTCTGTGGCAGGCCTGCCACAGCCTAAATCTGTAAAGGCCCACTCCACAAGGAAAGTGGGCTCATCTTGGGCGGCTGCCCGAGGGGTCTCGGCATTACAACTTTGCCGAGCAGCTACGTGGTCAGGGGAGAACACGTTTGTAAAATTTTACAAATTTGATACTCTGGCTAAGGAGGACCTGGAGTTCTCTCATTCGGTGCTGCAGAGTCATCCGCACTCTCCCGCCCGTTTGGGAGCTTTGGTATAATCCCCATGGTCCTGACGGAGTCCCAGCATCCACTAGGACGTTAGAGAAAATAAGAATTTACTTACCGATAATTCTATTTCTCATAGTCCGTAGTGGATGCTGGGCGCCCATCCCAAGTGCGGATTGTCTGCAATACTTGTACATAGTTATTGTTACAAAGATCGGGTTATTACTATTGTTGTGAGCCATCTTTTCAGAGGCTACTTCGTTTTTTGTTATCATACTGTTAACTGGGTTCAGATCACAAGTTGTACGGTGTGATTGGTGTGGCTGGTATGAGTCTTACCCGGGATTCAAGATCCTTCCTTATTGTGTACGCTCGTCCGGGCACAGTACCTAACTGAGGCTTGGAGGAGGGTCATAGGGGGAGGAGCCAGTACGCACCATGTGATCCTAAAAGCTTTATTTAGATGTGCCCTGTCTCCTGCGGAGCCCGCTATTCCCCATGGTCCTGACGGAGTCCCAGCATCCACTACGGACTATGAGAAATAGAATTATCGGTAAGTAAATTCTTATTTTTTTTGGACTATCTTTTCCAGCTCTCGGAATCCTGCACTGAATTGTGTGACTAAGGGGCAAAATAATTTCTTTTGATTCTCCCTTTTCTTATACTGAAGTAGGCCAGTCCTTTCTTTTAGCCTAGCTTTTTCTCTAGCTGTTGACACAAGTTTTTCTGGGTAGCCCCTTTCAGTAAATCTATCAGTATACACCTGAGCTTGTTCATCAAACTTAGATACATGGGTGCAATTCCTACGAAGTCTAGTGTATTGGGACAGGGGAATGTTTTCCTTCCATTGCGGAAGGTGACAGCTAGTGTCTGATCCAGAGAGGTTTCCCGACGAGTCACGGCTATACCATAGCCGGCGGCGCGGTGTGTGGTCCCGGGTGGCGGCCAGTGGGTATGCAGTTTGTGCCAGTGGATTTTCTTTGAACCGTGTGGTAATCGGCCCACAGCGTGTGCTATATGGTACGAGTCCTATACAATTTGTCCGTGGACCTGTTACTGTTTTTAAATTGAATAAAGAGTCTGCACTATGAGCGCCTTTTCCATTATGTTTTATTCCTATATATATATATATATATATATATATATATATGTATATATATCTGTAAGCTTGTATGACTAAGTTACCAATGTTCTGTGTGATCGTTTCGTCACACGACAGATATCAATAAGATAATCCAATTTATTCCAAATACATCGGAGCATGTCCTTGTCAACAATCGCAACAGCTGCTGTGATGCGTTGCTTCAGATCATTTACACTTACAGGAAGTGGAGAAACAAGAAAACCTCACAGCTGGGATGAAAGTTTTTACGATTGCAGCTGTTCGATACGTCAGCATCGCATGAGCGTCATGTAAGCAAAAAGGTTGCTACGAAGTGGTGTGCTAGAATTAGCGAAAAACACTAATGTACACAGGCATTTTAGAACACGATATAAGAAACCTTCACCTACAAGGCAGTCCATATACGACTGGAGCAAGTCATTTTGGAACACAGGTTGTTTATGCAAAGGGAGTTCTGGGAGGCCACCTGTATCAGAGAAACAAGTGTGTCACGTCTGTGAGATCTACACACACACAGCCTTAAGGGCTATTTCACACCGGACGGTTTTCACAGGGCTTTTTTTGCCCGTGTTTCAGATCCTTTCACAAGGAACGGCTTTGTGCCGTGTTGACAGATCTGGGCATGCGCAGCAGTAGCAGCAGCTGGACGGCAGCCGTCCAACTCAGTGGATGTGGATGGCTGTAACACGGCAACCGTGCCACCTGAAAGATGCTATGTGTTACAGTAGTTAATAAAAATTGATCCACTGCAATCACCACTCCTGGATCTGGAGTGCGTGTGGTACAGTAAGTAAGTGATGACATTGTTTAAATACAAATCACAGAAGCATGCGTACGCGTATGCGCAGATGTGCAGAAATCGCTTCATAGTGATTTTTGCACATCACCGTAAGGGTCTGAATCGTCCCCTAAGTGACCTGTTGCCAAGCATCAATATACTTAAAACCTGGACCATTGGGGTGCCTTGAGGGCCGCGTTTGAGAACCTCTGCACTAGGAGTTAATCTGCCCGATTAGTGGCACCTGTGGTACCTAACTCCTTTTTTGAAACATTTCTGGTCATTTCATTACTGTGCCATTATTGGGATCTGACTCTAGACTTATCCATCTGCAGCCTATCTGTAATATATAATACAAAAGAAGAAGGGGTTGGGGGATTCTTAGGTAAGGGTGTGTGCCCAATCCAATAGTCAATAACCTGCCCAAATATAGATAAGTGAATGCAAAAGGTAGGACAATAGATAAAAGGCAAACTTAAAACATGAAAAGTCAAACCAATAAGTGCACTGGTTCACAGATGAATGTTCCTCTTCCGAGGGATGCTTTTCCTCCAATGGTTGTTCATGAAAACAAAATGAAACAAATAGACACAATGTGTAATATGGTCTACTATGAATATTTTTTTACAATTCTTAAGACATTCATTCACAGGGCCAAAGGAATTAAATAACCAGGGAGCAAAAGTCTTCCTTCACAGACCGCAATTGACACGTGAAGGAAACCATGATAGGGGGATCCCAGTCACGATTTCTGTGAGTGTTGGGTACGCTATCATCTTTGATATTACAACTGTAGTGCTGGTCACCATCTTTGTCTTTGATAGAAACCTTTATAGACTTGACTTACCTATTTAATGAGTGAGTTCCCGTACGCCTGATGACCTTTGGCTCTGTGAATGTCTTAAGAACTGTAAAATATTATTCATATTAGACCGTATTACACATTGGGGGGACTTCAAATGTTTGAAAAGACGGTTGTTTTTCCCCTGTCTATTAGATAGGAAAAAACAGACACCCAACCGACTTTTCAAACATTTGAATTTCCCCCTATTGTGACTATATTTTTCAATTTGTTTTCATGAACAACCATTGGAGGAAAAACATCCCTCGGAAGAGGAACATTCATCTGTGAACCAGTGGACTTATTGGTTTGACTTTTCATGTTTTAAGTGTCGCCTTTGATCTATTGTCTTATATTTTGTATTCGCATGTCTGTAATATATGCTTTCATTGGAACTTGGGTACACATTAGATGATGGTTCGGAACAATATATTGTCCAATTGCACACTCCTGCCCTATTGGGCATGCTGCACACCCAATGGTACAATCCTGGCAACGACTGCATGCAGGTGAATGCAGCCATAAACAATATATCACATGGCTGTGTGCAGGGCCGGTGCTAGGGTGTTCGGCGCCCCGCTGCAAACTATAAATTTGCGCCCTCCCATATTCCACAAAAGGTCAGCGTGCGCCTTTGGCACGCGCCGGGAAAAGGGGTGTGGTCTCACAAGTAAGGGCCATGGCCACACAATAGTACCTCCATTTAAAATTATGCCACCCTGTATCACAGTCTTATTCAGCTTATGCGTAATGCCCAACCCGTAGTAGCAGCGTCCTTATATGTAATGCACCCCAGTAGTAGTAGCATCCTTATACATATTGCCCCCCCCCAGTAGTAGCAGCAGCAGCAGCATCCTTATACATAATGCTCCCCCCCCAGTAGTAGTAGCAGCATCCTTATACATAATGCCCCCAGTAGTAGTAGCATCCTTATACATAATGCACCCCCAGTAGTAGTAGCGTCCTTATACATAGTGCACCCCCAGTAGTAGAAGCATCCTTATACGTAATGCCCCCCCCAGTAGTAGTAGCATTCTTATACATAATGCCCCCCAGTAGTAGTAGCATCCTTATACATAGTGCACCCCCAGTAGTAGAAGCGTCCTTATACGTAATGCCCCCCCCCCCAGTAGTAGTAGCATCCTTATACGTAGTGCACCCCCAGTAGTAGAAGCGTCCTTATACGTAATGCCCCCCTAGTGGTAGTAGCGTTCTTATACGTAATGCCCCCAAGTAGTACTAGCTTCCTTGTACGTAACGCGCCCCCAGTAGTAGTACCATCCTTATACATGATGCCCCCCCAGTATCAGTAGCATCCTTACATGTAATGCCGCCCTAGCAGTAGCGTCCATAATCCGCGCGCACACAGACATACCCCGCACACACACATACACCCCCCCAGCATACACACACATGATTCACACATATATACAGACACACACACACACACACACACACACACACACACACACACACACACACACTTCTCTCTCACCCTCCACTTACCTAAGTCTGGCTGGCCACCACTGTAATTACTCTCCCTCTCTCTGTAGAACAGGCTGGTCCGTGTAGCTCCGCCCCCTTCTGGCAGCAGCAGCAGGAGGGACAGGACTGCGCAGCAGCAGGGAAGGGATGCAGAGCAGGGGGAGCGCCTCTCCGTCCCAGCGCCTCCCTGCACTGCATCCCTTCGCTGTGCGGGTAGCGCCGGGCCTGGCTGTGTGATATATCGTTCAGTGTGTACAGCCAATCAATATATCATTATGTTGGTTGTGCCGTTAGCAGGGAAACACATTGTCTTGATATGCACCCAGCATTTTTGCCTGTCACTGCTGAAGTCTAGGCTTACCATATTATCCTTTCAAACTGGGACATTAATGAATTACACAGGTTCTGTGGCTGGCTGACTTCAAGTCTGCATCTCACCTGGTTTTAATCAGCCACCGAACCTGTGTAATTCATAAGCGGTCTGTTTTTAAGGGATGGTATAGTAATCCTGCCCCAAAGGCTTTGTGTAACCGTGCAATTATATGTGCTGTGGAAAATAAACCTTTTGTGCACCTGCATCTGGTTCTGTATCAGTATTTGGGTTTATGCACATTGGGGGGGAATTCAGTTGTTGTTCCCCGTTGTTACCACCAGGAGAAATATAATTGTTGCTCAGTTTAGATGTCCATTAGTTGTCGGGGAGACATTTTTTCTCGCAGCCTCCATAGGTGTTAGGAGAAATGTGTGAAAACTCTGTGGTTTAGGACCCCCAAACAGGAATTTGGGTACCCTAACCAGGACTAACATGATAAAAAAAAATATAATAATAATTACGACTCCTGATCTCCCGACACTTGAGATGGGAGATCAGGCGATCAAGAACAATTGAATCACCCCCATTGTGAGTTATAACACAGAATTCAAGTTTGAAGTGTTATTCATTGTTGCCCACCCTCCTGCATTCTGCAGGAGACTCCCTAAGATAGTAGTAATCTCCCTGACTCCCTGAATAGTCCATTAGTCTCCCTTTTCCCCATTATGCAGCTGTTACATTCTTGGGGAAAAGAGAAATCAGAGATATATACATTCAAATGGGATCATCAGTGCCATTTCCCTGCATTGGTTATAAGGCACAATGGGGCAGATGTATTAACCTGGAGAAGGCATAAGGAAGTGATAAACCAGTGATATGTGCAAGGTGATAAAGGCACCAGCCAACCAGATCCTAACTGTTAATTGACATAATGGAGCTGATTGGCTGGTGTGTTTATCACCTTGCACATATCAGTGGTTTATCACTTCCTTATGCCTTCTCCAGGTTAATACATCTGCCCCAATGATCCCTATGGCTACATGCATTTTAAATAAGGTTTCTCGTGGCCACTTACAGTATATGGAACCTCTTGTAGAACACAATACACACACAAATCCTGAAAAAATAACAGTTTCTTTTCTTCCTAACTTTGGGGCTCAATTACATTTGGATGTTAAGGCCAGTACTCACTGGCAGATGTGGGGAGAGCACATCTCTCCCCCCGCTCAGCACAGCGCAATGTGTGCTGAGCGTGCGGGGGGAGCTCATTTCACCCAGTGGGTGAAGTGAGCGACCCGCTAGATTGGCCTGCGTGCAGGCCAATCTAGCACCAGCTATCGCTGTGAGGGGTACACACGGAGCGATTTTGCTTAAAATCTAAGCAATCTAGTCAGATTGCTTAGATTTTAAGCAGCGATCGCTCCGTGAGTACCTCCCTTTATTCATTTTTATGAAACGCCACACAGATGTAGCAGTACACTTCCGCGCCGATAGGTGTTACTTTCACAATCTCCCTGAAATGCTTTTTCAAAAGTAAGCAAGTATGGTGTTATTAAAAGCACAGTCCAAACTGACTGACAGCTACTTGTTCTCATGCATGCAACATTCCTATAAATCTATATCATTTATTTGTCTTTTTGTCAATCACAAAAAGTGGTTGCTTATTGGCCTATGGTAAAAGGAGTAAATCCTTAAATCATATACAATCACTCTCTCAGTGAACTTTAAACGACCCTACACACTGCGCGATCCGGCGGGGGGGGGGTGGGGGACGGCAGTGACGGGGGGAGTGAAGTTTCTTCACTCCCCCGTCACCCGGCTCCATAGCAGTGCAGGCAAATATGGACGAGATCCTCCATATTGGCCTGCATGCACAAGTGACGGGGCACCAGCGATGAACGAACGCGGGGCCGTGCATCGTTCATCGCTGGTGTCTCCACACTGAAAGATATGAACGGTATATCGTTCATTAATGAACGAGATCGTTCATATCTTTTACTCATATCGCCCAGTGTGTAGGGCCTATTAGTAGAAACATAGACATAGAAGTAGCAGTACCACCTACAACTTTTTTCTTTCCTTGAATAGCAAGTTAAGAACCTTTTTAAGCATGATTCTCAGCTATCCTCCTACAAATCATTATCTCCTTCACTAGCCCTCCCTGCATAGTGTCTCGGCGCTGCCTTATGATGCCACATATGCCGCTCCCCACCTTACCCTTAAGCAGCTAACTTGAACTTATCTCCTTGAGGGTGGCCCAGCCAGCTGAGTGACTGATCCTGGCTCTAAGGTGTCAGTGCTGCTGTAAGGACTGAGATGTCCATACATGCCTAACACCATCAACATTTCCATTGTCAAAAATATGACAATGATATATGGGGTAGGTAGTCATAATTAATTCTTTTAGAAGCAGAAACAAATGTACACTGTAGTTAAATGTTATTGTTTATATGTGTGACTTCTGTTGCAGCAGAATGGACATAGGAACTGAGGGAACTTACATATTTATTTAAACCTGCTCTCCTAATTATTTTTACAATATAATTGTTATACTATATCAGATGTTCTCAAACACGGGGGCAGATGTATTAACCTGGAGAAGGCATAAGGAAGTGATAAACCAGTGATAAATGCAAGGTGATACACGCACCAGCCAATCAGCTCAAATATGTAAATGAACAGTTAGGAGCTGATTGGCTGGTGCCTGAATCACCTTGCATTTATGACTGGTTTATCGCTTGCTTATGCCATCTCCAGGTTAATACATCTGCCCCACTTGTCCTCAAGGCACCCCAACGGTCCAGGTTATAGGTATCTTCATGGCTAAGCACAGATGGTTCAATCAAATTGGCTGAGGTGCTAATTAAATCATCTGTGGCCAAGCATGGATAAACTTAAAACATGGACCGTTGGGGTGCATTGAAGACCGCGTTTGAGAACCTCTGCCCTAAACGTATGATTCACTCACAAACAAAAAAACTAAGGGGCAGATTTATTAAGCCTGGTGAAGCAATAAAGTGGAAGGTGATAACGCACCAACCAATCAGCTTCTAACATCTATGTTACAGGCTGGGTTTGAAAAATGACAGTTAGGAGCTGACTGGCTGGTGCGTCATCACCTTCCACTTTTTCACTTCACCAGGCTTAATAAATCTGCCCCATAGCCTGTAACATGCCAGTTAGGAGCCGATTGGCTGGTTCGTTATCACCTTCCACTTTATCAATTCACCAGTCTTAATAAATCTATCCCTTTATGTTAACCAAACTATACTTTCTCTTACGTCCTAGAGGATGCTGGGGTCCACATTAGTACCATGGGGTATAGACGGGTCCGCCAGGAGCCATTGGCACTTTAAGAGTTTGAGAGTGTGGGCTGGGTCCTCCCTCTATGCCCCTCCTACCAGACTCAGTTTAGAAAATGTGCCCGGAGGAGCCGGTCACAGCTAGGGGAGCTCTACAAAGTTTCTCTAGTAAAGTTTATTATTTTACAGGGAGGCTGCTGGCAACAGCCTCCCTGCTTCGTGGGACTAACGGGGGGGAGTAGTGTCCGCCCTGCGGGGTCTGAGCCACTATCTCCGCTGACAGGACACTGAGCTCCTGAGGGGATAGATCGTTCCCCGCCACAGGGGATCGCTCACCCTGGCAGTATGCCGCCACCCCCTTACAGAGCTAAAGATTTGTGGCGAGTGAGTCACTGACACCCCTAGCAAGCGGGGAGCCGGTGTAAAGATGGCGGCATAAGGGTAGGAGCGCTCTGGAGGCTCAGTGGTACATAGTGCGGCGCTGTGAGGGGCGTCCTGAGCCAGCGCCTACACCCTACACTGGTCACACAGCCTGTCGGGGTCCCCGGATCTCAGCCAGCACAAATCCTCAGGCCAGTATAATCCTATGAAGAGCGGGAAGACAGTGCCATTTTGGGGGGCGGAGCTTTTCCTCAGAGCGGACCCAGCGCCATTTTCCTGCCTGCACAACGCTGTCAGTGAAGAGCAAGTCCCTCCACAGCAACTCCAGCTATCTATCACGGTACCAGGGTGTTGTAGAAGGGGGATGGGGGGGGGGGAGGCTGCTAAACGACTGTGTAACCTGATAGGGGGTTTCCCTTTATATTAAAAGCGCTGTGTGTGGGTTGGCTCCAATCTCTGTGTCTCTCTTGCCATTCTTGGGGGTGAAACTCTGTCTGCCCTCCCCTGTGTGTGTGTGGAGTGTCTGTGGTCTCCATTAAGCAATGTCCAGGGACTCTGTGTCATATGCTGCAGAGGATATGTCCTTTCAGGATGATCCCATTCCATGTAATCATTGCACTGGTTTAGCACAGATTCCAGCAAGGGCGCCTTAGTGGTTATCCTCTATCAAATCTATGATTTCTCAGATTTCAAATAGGGTTGCACAAAATAAATCTGCAATTCAGGCTATACAGAACTCTATGGCAGTCTGGCCCAATTCTGGTACATCAGGGCTCCCCGCTGTATATTCACATAAACGTGCTCTTGCTCAGACCATGCAGGATGATACCCATACCGATTCTGATACTGCAGACAGTGACGGGGATGTGTTGCGGGGGGCTGCATCTCTTGCAAAAGGGGTGCAGTTGATGATAGAGGCTATTAGGGAGATAAAACACCTGAGCAGGTTGAGGAGGCTTACTTCACTGAAAATAAGAAGGCCTCGCTAACCTTCCCTGCGTCAAAGGAATTAAATGCTATTTTTGAAAAGGCTTGGGAAAACCCGGATAAAAAATTCCAGATACCTAAAAGGGTTCGGTAGCGTTTCCTTTCCCGGTAGAGAATAGGAAAAAATGGGAAAACCCGTCTATTGTTGACGCGTCAGTATCCAGACTCTCAAAAAAGGTGGTTTTACCTGTTCCAGGATCTACCGCCTTGAAAGAGCCGGCTGATCGTTAAATTGATAATACGCTCAAATCCATGTACACAGCTTCTGGGGCAATCCTACGTCCCACTATTGCCAGTGCTTGGATTGCCAAAGCCATAGTAAAGTGGTCAGGCACGTTACTTGAGGACTTGGATACTATGGAGAAATGTGATGTTGAATTGTTTTTACGTAACATTCAGGATTCGTCAGGATTTCTGGTAGAATCCATGAAAGACCTGGGTTCCATGGCTGCGGGGATTTCCTCCATGTCAGTATCAGCTCGTCGAGGACTGTGGTTGCGCCAGTGGTCTGCCGACACGGAATCCAGGAGATGTGTGGAGACCCTACCCTACACAGTCAGGCTCTCTTTGGAGAAGCGTTAGATGCGTGGATCTCCACGGCTACGGCTGGTAAGTCACCCTTTCTTCCCTCAGCTACACCTGCTCCGAAGAAACCCTTTTCTTCAGTTACATCACAGCCCTTTCGGTCTAACAAACCCAGAAAGGCCAAGCCATCCAACACCTTTCAGGGAGGTCGGCCCAAGTTCAAGAAACCTGCGGCTTCAGGTTCCCAGGAACAGAATCCTGCTTCAGGTACACCAAAGTCCTCCGCATGACGGTGGACTGCACGCCCCGGAGGTGGGGCCGGTGGGAGCGAGACTCAGACATTTCAGTCATGTCTGGGTGCCCTCCGGCCTGAACCCCTGGGTGCAAGATATTGTGTCCTAGGGGTACAGGCTGGAATTTCAAAATCTCCCTTCTCACCGATTTTTCAGATCAGGCTTGCCAGCTCTGCTGACAGACAGGACTGTCCTGCAAGAAGCCGTCCAGAAGTTGGTGGAGGCACAAGTTATTGTACCAGTACCTCCTCATATGCAAAACAAAGGTTACTATTCAAACCTTTTCGTGGTACCGAAACCGAATGGTTTGGTCAGGCCCATTCTGAACTTAAAATCACTAAACCCCTTTCTGAGGGAGTTCAAGTTCAAAATGGAGTATCTAAGGGCAGTGATATCAGGTCTGGAGGAGGGGGAATTCCTAGTATCCCTGGATATCAAGGATGCGTACCTCCACATTCCGATTTGGCTGCCGCATCAAGCTTATCTTCGATTCGCATTGTTGGACTGTCACTTTCAGTTCTAAGCCCTCCCATTCGGGCTCTCCACAGCACCGAGGGTATTCACCAAGGTGATGGCGGAAATGATGATTCTCCTCCGCAGACAGGGGGTGAACATAATTCCGTATCTGGGCTATCTGCTAATGAAGGCATCGTCCACGGAGAAGCTGTTACGGTCCGTAACACTCACGATCCATGTTCTCAGGGAACATGGTTGAATCCTGAATCTTCCAAAATCACAATTGGAACCAACTAGGAGGTTGTCTTTTCTGGGACTGATCCTCGACACGGAGGTGCAGATGTTGTTTCTCCCAGAGGAAAAAGCGTTGGTGATTCAAACGATGGTCCGGGATGTCCTGAAGCCAGCCCGGATGTCAGTTCATCAGTGCATTCGCCTTCTGGGGAAGATGGTGGCCTCTTACGAGGGTCTGCAGTACGGGAGGTTTAACGCTTGGTCCTTCCAACTGGATCTCCCGGACGAGTGGTCGGGATCCCATCTGCACATGCACCAGAGAATACGTCTGTCGCCAAAGGCCAGGATTTCACTCCTCTGGTGGCTGCAATTACCTCACCTTCTGGGGGATCAGTACGTAATCCCGCTGGACGGGATCCCGGCGGTCGAAATACCAACGCCGGAATCCCGACCACACAATCCCGACAGGGGTGGCGAGCGGAACGCAGCCCCTTGCGGGCTCGCTTCGCTTGCCACGCTGCGGGCACGGTGCCTCGCTACGCTCGGCACACTATTATATTCTCCCTCTATGGGTGTCGTGGACACCCACGGAGGGAGAATATGTCGGGATTGTGGTGGTCGGGATTCCGGCGTCGGTATTTCGACCGCCAGGATCCCGTCCAGCGGGATGTTGACCGCATCCCCCTTCTGGAGGGCCGCAGGTTTAGGATTCAGGACTGGATCCTTCTAACCACGAATGCAAGTCTCCGGGGCTGGGGCGCAGTCACTCAAGGGGAAACCTTCCAAGGAAGGTGGTCAAGCCTGGAAGCCGGCCTGCCAATTAACATTCTGGAACTAAGAGCCGTCTACAATGGTCTTTTCCAAGCGGCCCATCTTCTGAGAAATCGGGCCATTCAAGTGCAGTCGGACAATGTGACAACGGTGGCTTACATAAACCGACAGGGCGGAACGAAGAGCAGAGTTGTAATGGCAGAGGTAACAAGAATCATCCTCTGGGCAGAAAAGCATGCGTTGGCGCTGTAAGCAATCTTCATTCCGGGAGTAGACAACTGGGAAGCGGACTTCCTCAGCAGATACGATCTCCATCCAGGGGAGTGGGGCCTCCATCCAGAGGTGTTCAAGGAGGTATCAGATCTTTGGGGCGTACCCCAGATCAAGATGATGGCCTCTCGTCTCAACAAGCAGCTTCGGCGATATTGTTCTGGGTTGAGGGACCCGCCCTAGTGACTCAGTGGGTATTCCAGTCGGTGTACGTGTTTCCTCCACTTCCACTCATCCCAAGAGTCCTAAAGCTCATTAGGAGAACAAGGGTTCAAGCGATTCTCATTGCTCCAGACTGGCTAAGAAGGGCTTGGTACGCGGATCTTCTGGATCTACTGCAAGAAGAGCCGAGGCCTCTTCCTCTTCGGGAGGACCTGCTGCAGCAGGGGCCGTTTGCCTATCAAAATTTACCGCGGCTACGTTTGACGGCATGGAGGTTGAACGCATGATACTAGCTCGGAAGGGCATTCCGAACAAGGTTATTCCTACCCTGATACAGGCTAGGAAAGGAGTAAAGTCTAAACATTACCATCGAATTTGGAAAAAATATGTATCTTGTTGTGAGTCCCAAGAAATTTCCTGTGGTGGAGTTTCAACTGGGACGGTTTCTCCTCTTCCTACAAGCTGGTGTGGCTATGGGCCTGAGGTTGGGATCTGTGAAGGTCCAGATTTCGGCCCTATCCATTTTCTTCCAAAAACAATTGGCTGCCCTCCCTGAGGTTCAGACCTTTTTGAAGGGAGTTCTGCACATCCAACCTCCCTTTGTACCGCATACGGCACCTTGGGACCTTAACGTGGTGTTGCAGTTCCTCCTATCAGACTGGTTCGAGCCTCGTAAGGAGGTTGAGGTCAAATTTCTTACGTGGAAGGCTATCACTTTGTTGGCTTTAGCTTCTGCTAGACGTGTGTCGGAGTTAGGGGCTTTGTCCTGTAAAAGCCCATACTTGATCTTCCACGAAGATAGAGCTGAGCTCCGGACTCGTCAGCAATTTCTTCCGAAGGTTGTGTCGGCATTTCATATCAACCAACCTATTGTGGTGCCAGTGCCTACTGACTCCTCAATTTCATCAAAGTCCTTGGATGTTGTAAGGGCTCTGAAAATCTATGTGAAGAGGACTGCTCGTCACAGGAAATCTGACTCTCTGTTTGTCCTGTATGATTCCAAGAAAATTGGGTGTCCTGCTTCTAAGCAGACAATCTCGCTGGATCAGGTTCCCTCTCGTGCGTATTCTACGCCAGGCCTGCCGTGTCCTACGTCTGTCAAGGCCCACTCTACTCGTAAGGTGGGATCTTCCTGGGCGGCTGCCCAGGGTGTCTCGGCGTTACAACTTTGCAGAGCTGCAACTTGGTCTGGGTCGAACACGTTTGCAAAGTTCTACAAGCTCGATACTTTGGCCTCTGATGATGTGATGTTCAGTAAATCAGTTCTGCAGGAGCCTCCACGCTCTCCCTCCCGTTCTGGGAGCTTTGGTACATCCCCGTGGTACTAATGTGGACCCCAGCATCCTCTAGGATGTAAGAGAAAATAGGATTTTGGTTACCTACTGGTAAATCCTTTTCTCGTATTCCGTAGAGGATTCTGGGCGCCCGCACAGCGCTTCGTTTTCCTGCAGTTGTTATCTGGTTCAGTACAACTTTGTTTTTAGTATTGCATTGTTACTTGGTAAGTAATGTTTTCAGTGGTTGCTGAGTTTTCAAGCTAAGTTAGCTTGATGTGCCTTGTTTGTGTGAGCTGTTATGAATCTCACCACTATCTGTGGTAAATCCTTCTCTCGAAGATGTCCGTCCCCTCGGGCACAGTTTCTAGATTGAGTCTGGTAGGAGGAGCATAGAGGGAGGAGCCAGCCCACACTCTCAAACTCTTAAAGTGCCAATGGCTCCTGGTGGACCTGTCTATACCCCATGGTACTAATGTGGACCCCAGCATCCTCTACGGACTACGAGAAAAGGATTTACCGGTAGGTAACCAAAATCCTATTTTAAAATCAGTTCTGACATGTGACTCGTTTTTACATACAAATGTAACTAACATTACATTTCTGTCCCCAATCACGGGCTCTGATAAATTAATTAATCAGTGTAGGCCGGTTTATCTTCCTAATTAATTGTGAAGACGTATAACAGAGAGCTCAGCACTCACTATAGTAAACTCCCTCACCTCAATACATAAATAATGGGGAATTGGTTCATGAATTGATCAATGCATTTAAGCTTGTAGCCCAACCTGGGAATGGTGAGTGCAGTGGATTTTTGTATGTGTATATATACACACACACTGTGTGGCACACCTGTTAATTAGTGAATTCAGGTGTTTCAATCAGACCCGTTGCCACAGGTGTATAAAATCAAGCACCTAGCCATGCAGTCTCCATTTGCAAACATTTGTGATACAAAGTGGGTCGTTCTGATTAGCTCAGTGACTTCAAGCGTGGTACTGTGATAGGATGCCTCCTTTGTAATAAGACAGTTTGTGAAATTTCATCCCTGCTGGATATTCCACAACTGTAAGTGATATTGGGGGTAATTCCAAGTTGATCGCAGCAGGAATTTTTTTAGCAATTGGGCAAAACCATGTGCACTGCAGGGGGGGCAGATATAACGTGCAGAGAGGGAGAGATTTGGGCGTGGTGAGTTCAATCTGCAATCTAAATTGCAGTGTATAAATAAAGCAGCCAGTATTTACCCTGCACAGAAACAAAATAACCCACCCAAATCTAACTCTCTCTGCACATGTTATATCTGCCTCCCCTACAGTGCACATGGTTTTGCCCAACTGCTAAAAAATTTCCTGCTGCGATCAACTTGGAATTACCCCTATTTTTGGAACGTGGAAGTGTTCAGGAACAACAGCAACTCAGCCACAAAGTGGAAGACCACGTAAAATCACAGAGCGGGGTCAACGACTGCAAAGGTGCATGATGTGTAAAAGTCGCCAACGCTCTGCTGATTCCATAGCTGAAGACTTTCAATCTTCCACTGGCATTAATGTAAGCACAAAAACTGTGTGGTGGGAGCTTAATGGAACGGGTTTCCATGGCTGAGCAGCTGCATGCAAACCTCACATAACCAAGCCCAATGCCAAGCGTCGAATGGAGTGGTGTAAAGCACACCAACACTGGACTGTAGAGCAGTGGTAACGTGTTATGTGGAATGACGAATTATGCTTATCTGTTTGGCAGTCCGATGGGTGAGTCTGGGTTAGGCGCATGCCGGGAGAACGTTACCTGCCTGAGTGCATTATGCTAACTGTAAAGTTTGGTGGAGGAGGATAATGGTATGGGGTGTATTTCAGGCTTTGGACTAGGCCCCTTATCTCCAGTGAAGGCCAACCTTAATGTTTCAGCATACCAAGACATTTTAGACAATTCCATGCTTCCAACTTTGTGGCAACTGTTTGGGGAAGGCCCTTTCCTATTCCAACATGACTGTGCCCCAGTGCACAAAGCAAGGACTATAAAGATATGGTTGGATGAGTTTAGTGTGGAAATACTTGACTGGCCCACACAGAGCCCTGACCTCAACCCTATTGAGCACCTTTGGGATAAACTGGAATGGAGTTTGCGAGCCAGGCCTACTCGTCCAACATCAGTACCTGACCTCATAAATGATTTACTGAATGAATGGGCACAAATTCCCACAGAAACACTTCAAAATCTTGGAAGCTGTTATATCTGCAAAAGGGGGACCAACTCCATATTGAAGTATATGTAGTTTAATATAATGCCATTACAGTCCCTGTTGGTATAATGGTCAGCGTCCAAATACGTTTGTCCATATTTATATAATTTTATTCAGTGCTCAGTAATATAACAGCTGGTGCATATTTCATATAAGCGAAGAGGGAACAGAGACTGAGGTGGTTGACAGTAACAGTATAGACTGCATAAGCCATTAGATTGTAAGCTTGTGAGCAGGGCCTTCCTACCACTATGACTGTCTGTTATGTGCTGCTGTCAGTGAGGTGGGGATGTGCTGCTGTCAGTGAGGTTCGGATGTGCTGCTGTCAGTGAGGTTCGGATGTGCTGCTGTCAGTGAGGCAGGGATGTGCTGCTGTAAGTGAGGTGGGGATGTGCTGCTGTCAGTGAGGCAGGGATGTGCTGCTGTAAGTGAGGTTCGGATGTGCTGCTGTAAGTGAGGTGGGGATGTGCTGCTGTCAGTGAGGCAGGGATGTGCTGCTGTCAGTGAGGTTCGGATGTGCTGCTGTCAGTGAGGTTCGGATGTGCTGCTGTCAGTGAGGCAGGGATGTGCTGCTGTAAGTGAGGTGGGGATGTGCTGCTGTAAGTGAGGTGGGGATGTGCTGCTGTCAGTAGGGCCAGGATGTGCTGCTGTCAGTAAGGCAGGGATGTGCTGCTGTCAGTAGTGCCGGGATGTGCTGCTGTCAGTGAGGCAGGGAAATGCTGCTTTTCTGTGAGTAGTGTCTCTGAGAATGATGCTAGTGTTTACACTTGTGGAGTGATACAGCTGTGGCTCTGTGATGGGGATTTTAGGGACCGTTGGTATTAGTTCAGGTGTGAGATCGCAGGGAAAAAATGTGAGTCATGTGATCTGGTGTGTTCAATCACGTTAGAGGAATTTCTGTCATTAACACACCTTTCTATATAGTCCCAAAGTCCCCGCCCACAGCCCCCTGATGACCGATCATGATGATACTTAAGCTCCGCAAACATTAGGTCAACATCGCATACCGTGCATACACACTTGCCAATGTTGGCTGCGATGGGGGGGGGGGGGGGGGGACACGGTGACATGCTGCATCCGGCGAGAGCGCGCATCGTATTCTGTATCGTGCATACATCGTATCCTGTATCGTGGCTCAAAATACAATATCGCAACGAACCGGCCGATATTAGCCGGATCGTATGCGATATTGCATAGTGTGTTCGCACCATTAGCCTGAAATTTGCCTCGGAAAATTACCAAACAGTGGTGAAAAACGCATTGCAATTGGTTCAGTGTTTTCGAGTTTACCTCCATCAGACAGACAGACTTTCATTTATAAGATGTATAGATTTCATAATCAATTTGTATTTGGCTTGTTGGAATAACATTTTGTGGATTATTGCTAATCTTGTGTATTGTAAACCAAGCAACTTTTAAAAAAGGTTCATATAATGGGCTACTCCCATTTATATTCCTTTAAGTAGTTATCTTTTTAAATCATTAAAAAGCAAGCTGTTTTGTGTTTAGATTTTTATTCCAGGAAAACACTTATCAGCATTATAGCAGATACAAAAGAATTTCAAGGCTAAATTAATCATGATGTGAAGTACTGAGTTATGTGAATCCTGTTACTAATATGAAGTACTGTATAAGAGCCAATGGCGGTTATCCAGGTTTATTAGCAAACCAAAAAAAGCACACTAATGGGCAAGACCATGTTGCACTGCAGGGGAGGTGGGGCAGATGTATCATGTGCAGAGAGAGTTAGATTTGGGTGGGTTATTTTGTTTCTGTGCAGGGTAAATACTGGCTGCTTTATTTTTACACTGCAATTTAGATTTCAGTTTGAACACACCCCACCCAAATCTAACTCTCTCTGCACATGTTATATCTGCCCCACCTGCACTGCACATGGTTTTGCCCATTAGTGTGCTTTCTTGGTTTGCTAACAAACCTGAATAAGGCCCTATGTTGTGTAACTCGTTCACATCATCTATACATTGTTATATAATGCCTGGAAACTCCATAAAAATAGCATAAATAGTTTCTTATTGCCTTGTTCCTTCCACAGTGTTAGACACAACATAATCTATTTCTCATGTGTTATTGTACTAGCAAAACAATGGTTTTTGCTGGTAAAAGTGCAAAGCATGTGAAGTGTATGGAAAACACATTAACCATCAGATACGACCATACCAGCAAGTGCTTTATCTGACCTGGTCGCACAGGATGCGACCAGTCAGATAAATAGTGTTAGCAGCTGCAGGGAAGAGAAACTTCCCTCCGCTGCCGCTCTCCCTCTGCCTTTCAGTGTTTGTCATGCTGCCAATCATTGCTGATCGGTCAGCCCGGCAGGACCTCCCACCCATCGACTGCAGAAAATAGCCGTCGCTGGGGAAGTGTAAATCAACCCCCCAAGCTCCCCCCCTGTGTATCTGGCGGCTGTCCGGGCTGTTAAAAGGATGCTCGCGATGTTTCTGATGTTCTGATGGTGCTTATCGATGTTCTGATGTTTGGGAGAGAAAACTATTTTTTAAAACAATTTACTTTTTTTTTTTTACTAAAATCATTTTGGCTAAGGTTAAATTCATGTTCTCCACCTAATTCACTCATAAAAAACCCCCTGACAATTTCTGAGTGTTTAAAAAATAAATAAATCAGTGGTTAAGGGGGAATTCAGTTGGCTGTGAGGTTTAGCAGGGTAATAAACCTTGTTTACCTTGCACCCAATTTTGGATTACTGCTGGTATGCACGCTCTCTATACCCGTGGTATCCAATTTTAGCACTGAAAACCATGTGACGCGAAATAATAAAAAAAAGAAAAGATGTGACTCCTGGTGTTCCCACTCCATCTTCACGCTGGGGAGAGGGGCTGCTGGGAGGCTCTGGGGGGGGGGGGGGGGTCCAGAGCGGTGCAAGGCTGCTGGGACATGTAGTACACTACATGGGAGTGCGGGTCACTCCACACACCTTATATACTCACCCTGCTGCAGAAGACCCGGCTTACGACGCTGGATGCAGAAGACTCCGCTTTGATAGCTGAATAATTACTAACTAATTAAGCTAATTGGAAACTTCCAATTGCTTAATAAGTCCTTGGGGGGAGCAAGTCCTGGTGAAATTAACAATTTTAGGAAAAATCAGAATTGCTCTGGAGGTGCGGGAAAAAATATGCAGTGATTTCTATAGAAATCGCTGCGTTCCATTTTCTGTCCAGCAGTTGAATACCAAAACCCAGCAGCTGCGGGAAAAACCCAGCGCCGCTTGAAAAGGGGGTGGGGGGTGGGGTTGGTTATGGGGCGGGGGTTTTAAATTTTCTGCCGGCAATTGAATCTGCCCCTAAAAATGCAATTCTGTAACTTGTCTAAAATGTATGTTTTTATGCTTTGTACATATTTCTCTAACGTCCTAAGTGGATGCTGGGGACTCCGTAAGGACCATGGGGATTAGCGGCTCCGCAGGAGACTGGGCACATCTAAAGAAAGCTTTAGGACTATCTGGTGTGCACTGGCTCCTCCCCCTATGACCCTCCTCCAAGCCTCAGTTAGATCTCTGTGCCCGAACGAGAAGGGTGCACACTAGGGGCTCTCCTGAGCTTCTTAGTGAAAGTTTTAGATTAGGTTTTTTTATTTTCAGTGAGACCTGCTGGCAACAGGCTCACTGCATTGAGGGACTAAGGGGAGAAGAAGCGAACTCACCTGCGTGCAGAGTGGATTGGGCTTCTTAGGCTACTGGACATTAGCTCCAGAGGGACGATCACAAGCCCAGCTTGGATGGGTCCCAGAGCCGCGCCGCCAGCCCCCTTACAGAGCCAGAAGGCAGAAGAGGTCCGGAAAATCGGCGGCAGAAGACGTCCTGTCTTCAACAAGGTAGCGCACAGCACTGCAGCTGTGCGCCATTGCTCTCAGCACACTTCACACTTCGGTCACTGAGGGTGCAGGGCGCTGGGGGGGGGGGCGCCCTGAGACGTAATAAAAACACCTTGGATGGCAAAAAATGCATCACATATAGCTCCTGGGCTATATGGATGCATTTAACCCCTGCCAGAATACATAGAAAAACGGGTGATAAGGCCGCCGATAAGGGGGCGGAGCCTATCTCCTCAGCACACTGGCGCCATTTTCCCTCACAGCTCCGTTGGAGGGAAGCTCCCTGGCTTTCCCCTGCAGTCACTACACTACAGAAAGGGTTAAAAAAGAGAGGGGGGCACTAATTAGGCGCAGTATTAACTATACAGCAGCTATAAGGGGAAAAACACTTATATAAGGTTATCCCTGTATATATATAGCGCTCTGGTGTGTGCTGGCAAACTCTCCCTCTGTCTCCCCAAAGGGCTAGTGGGGTCCTGTCCTCTATCACAGCATTCCCTGTGTGTGTGCTGTATGTCGGTACTTTTGTGTCGACATGTATGAGGAGAAAAATGATGTGGAGACGGAGCAGATTGCCTGTAATAGTGATGTCACCCCCTAGGGGGTCGACACCTGAGTGGATGAACTGTTGGAAGAATTACGTGACAGTGTCAGCTCTGTATAAAAGACAGTGGTTGACATGAGACAGCCGGCTACTCAGCTTGTGCCTGTCCAGACGTCTCATAGGCCGTCAGGGGCTCTAAAGCGCCCGTTACCTCAGATGGCAGATATAGACGCCGACACGGATACTGACTCCAGTGTCGACGGTGAAGAGACGAATGTGACTTCCAGTAGGGCCACACGTTACATGATTGAGGCAATGAAAAATGTTTTACACATTTCTGATAATACGAGTACCACCAAAAAAGGGGTATTATGTTCGGTGAGGAAAAACTACCTGTAGTTTTCCTGAATCTGAGAAATTAAATGAGGTGTGTGATGATGCGTGGGTTTCCCCCGATAACAACGGATCATTTCTAAAATGTTATTGGCATTATATCCTTTCCCGCCAGAGGTTAGGGTGCGTTGGGAAACACCCCCTAGGGTGGATAAAGCGCTCACACGCTTGTAAGGGCTCTACCTTCGCCTGAGATGGCCGCCCTTAAGGATCCTGCTGATAGAAAGCAGGAGGGTATCCTAAAAGGTATTTACACACATACTGGTGTTATACTGCGACCAGCAATCGCCTCAGCCTGGATGTGCAGTGCTGGGTTGGCGTGGTCGGATTCCCTGACTGAAAATATTGATACCCTAGATAGGGACAGTATATTTTTGCCTATAGAGCATTTAAAAGATGCATTTCTATATATGCGTGATGCACAGTGGAATATTTGCCGACTGGCATCAAGTCGAAGCGCATTGTCCATTTCTACCAGTAGAGGGTTATGGACACGTCAGTGGTCAGGTGATGCGTATTCCAAACGGCATTTGGAAGTATTGCTTTATTAAGGGAGGAGTTATTTGGGGTCGGTCTTTCAGACCTGGTGGCCACGGCAACAGCTGGGAATTCCACGTTTGTACCCCAGGTCGCCTCTCAACATGAGAAGACGCCTTATTATCAGGCGCAGTCTTTTTGTGGACAAGGTTCCTCATTTCTGCCCCGTGACAGAGGGAGAGGAAAAAGGCTGCAGAAATCAGCCAGTTCCCAGGAACAGAAACCCTCTCCCGCCTCTGCCAAGCCCTCAGTATACGCTGGGGCTTTACAAGCAGAATCAGGCACGGTGGGGGGCCCGTCTCAATGAATTTCAGCGCGCAGTGGGCTCACTCGCAAGTAGACCCCTGGATCCTTCAGGTGATATCTCAGGGGTACAAATTAGAATTCGAGACGTCTCCCCCTCGCCGTTTCCTAAAGTCGGCTTTACCGATGTCTCCTTCTGACAGGGAGACAGTTTTGGAAGCCATTCACAAGCTGTATTCCCAGCAGGTGATAATCAAGATACCCCTCCTGCAACAGGGAACGGGGTATTATTCCATACTGTTGTGGTACCGAAGCCGGACGGCTCGGTGAGACCGATTCTAAATCTAAAATCTTTGAACACTTACATACAGAGGTTCAAATTCAGGATTGAGTCACTCAGAGCAGTGATTGCGAACCTGGAAGAAGGGGACTACATGATGTCTCGGGACATCAAGGATGCTTACCTTCATGTCAAAATTTACCCTTCTCACCAAGGGTACCTCAGGTTTATGGTACAGAACTGTCACTATCAGTTCAGACGCTGCCGTATGGATGGTCCACGGCACCCCGGGTCTTTACCAAGGTAATGGCCGAAATGATGATATTCCTTCGAAGGAAGTGAATTTTAGTTATCCCTTACTTGGACAATTCCCTGATAAGGGTAAGATCCAGGGAACAGTTGGAGGTCGGTGTAGCACTATCTCAGGTAGTGTTGCGGCAGCACGATTGGATTCTCAATATTCCAAAATCGCACCTGGTTCCGACGACGTGTCTTCTGTTCCTAGGGATGATCCTGGACACAGTCCAGAAAAAGGTGTTTCTCCCGGAGGAGAAAGCCAGGGAGTTATCCGAGCTAGTCAGGAACCTCCTAAAACCGAGCCAAGTCTCAGTGCATCAATGCACAAGGGTTCTGGGTAAAATGGTGGCTTCCTACGAAGCAATCCCATTCGACAGATTCAACGCACCAGTGGGACCTGCTGGACAAATGGTCCGGGTCGCATCTTCAGATGCATCAGCGGATAACCCTGTCACCAAGGACAAGGGTGTCCCTCCTGTGGTGGTTGCAGAGTGCTCATCTTCTAGAGGGCCGCAGATTAGGCATTCAGGACTGGGTCCTGGTGACCACGGATGCCAGCCTGCGAGGCTGGGGAGCAGTCACACAGGGAAGGAATATCCAGGGCTTATGGTCAAGCCTGGAGACATCACTTCACATAAATATCCTGAAGCTAAGGGACATTTACAATGCTCTAAGCTTAGCAAGACCTCTGCTTCAAGGTCAGCCGGTGTTGATCCAGTCGGACAACATCACGGCAGTCACCCACGTAAACAGACAGGGTGGCACAAGAAGCAGGAGGGCAATGGCAGAAGCTGCAAGGATTCTTCGCTGGGCGGAACATCTTGTGATAGCACTGTCAGCAGTATTCATTCCGGGAGTGGACAACTGGGAAGCAGACTTCCTCAGCACGACCTCCACCCGGGAGAGTGGGGACTTCACCCAGAAGTCTTCCACATGATTAAAAACTCGACAGGTATTGCGCCAGGTCCAGGGACCCTCAGGCAATAAGCTGTAGACGCTCTGGTAACACCGTGGGTGTACCAGTCAGGGTATGTGTTCCCTCCTCTGCCTCTCATACCCAAGGTACTGAGATTGATAAGATGGAGAGGAGTAAGCTCTATATTCGTGGTTCCGGATTGGCCAAGAAGAACTTGGTAACCGGAACTTCAAGAGATGCTCACGGAAGATCCGTGGCCTCTACCTCTAAGAAGGGACCTGCTCCAGCAAGGACCCTGTCTGTTCCAAGACTTACCGCGGCTGCGTTTGACGGCATGGCGGTTGAACGCCGGATCCTGAAGGAAAAAAGGCATTCCGGATGAAGTCATCCCTATCCTGATCAAAGCCAGGAAGGATGTAACCGCAAAAACATTATCACCGCAATTGGCGAAAATATGTTGCGTGGTGCGAGGCCAGTAAGGCCCGACGGAGGAAATTCAACTGGGTCGATTCCTACATTTCCTGCAAACAGGAGTGTCTATGGGCCTGAAATTGGGGTCCATTAAGGTTCAAATTTCGGCCCTGTCAATTTTCTTCCAAAAAAGAACTAGCTTCAGTCCCTGAAGTTCAGACGTTTGTAAAAGGGGTACTGCATATACAGCCTCCTTTTGTGCCTCCAGTGGCACTTTGGGATCTCAATGTAGTTTTGGGTTCCAAAAGTCACATTGGTTTGAACCACTTAAATCTGTGGAGTTAAAATATCTCACATGAAAAGTGGTCATGCTGTTGGCCCTGGCCTGGGCCAGGCATGTGTCAGAATTGGCGGCTTTATCCTGAAAAAGCCCTTATCTGATTTTCCATTCGGACAGGGCGGAATTGAGGACTCGTCCTCAGTTTCTCCCCAAGGTGGTTTCAGCGTTTCACCTGATCCAACCTATTGGTGGTGCCTGCGGCTACTAGGGACTTGGAGGCCTCCAAGTTGCTAGACGTTGTCAGTGCCCTGAAAATATATGTTTCCAGGACGGCTGGAGTCAGGAAATCTGACTCGCTGTTTATCCTGTATGCACCCAACAAGCTGGGTGCTCCTGCTTCTAAGCAGACTATTGCTCGTTGGATTTGTAGTACAATTCAGCTTGCACTTTCTGTGGCAGGCCTGCCACAGCCAAAAATCTGTAAATGCCCACTCCACAAGGAAGGTGGGCTCATCTTGGGCGGCTGCCCGAGGGGTCTCGGCTTTACAACTTTGCCGAGCAGCTACTTGGTCAGGAGCAAATACGTTTGTAAAATTCTACAAAATTGATATCCTGGCTGAGGAGGACCTGGAGTTCTCTCATTTGGTGCTGCAGAGTCATCCGCACTCTCCCGCCCGTTTGGGAGCTTTGGTATAATCCCCATGGTCCTTACGGAGTCCCCAGCATCCACTTAGGACGTTAGAGAAAATAAGAATTTACTTACCGATAATTCTATTTCTCATAGTCCGTAGTGGATGCTGGGCGCCCATCCCAAGTGCGGATTGTCTGCAATACTTGTACATAGTTATTGTTACAAAAATCGGGTTATTATTGTTGTGAGCCATCTTTCAGAGGCTCCTCTGTTATCATGCTGTTAACTGGGTTCAGATCACAGGTTATACGGTGTGATTGGTGTGGCTGGTATGAGTCTTACCCGGGATTCAAAATCCTTCCTTATTGTGTACGCTCGTCCGGGCACAGTATCCTAACTGAGGCTTGGAGGAGGGTCATAGGGGGAGGAGCCAGTGCACACCAGATAGTCCTAAAGCTTTCTTTAGATGTGCCCAGTCTCCTGCGGAGCCGCTATTCCCCATGGTCCTTACGGAGTCCCCAGCATCCACTACGGACTATGAGAAATAGAATTATCGGTAAGTAAATTCTTATTTTTTCCACCACTGACTGCATGTAAAACGGATTGCAAAGTTTAAGGTTTTTGCTTTTGTATTGAATACTGTATGCAACTTGTGTTTTTTCTTGTAGTTTGAAAACCATTAAGGGGGTAATTCTGAGTTTATCGCAGCAGCAAGTTTGTTAGCAATTGGGCAAAACCATGGCCCTCATTCCGAGTTGTTCGCTCTGTAATTTTCTTCGCATCGCAGCGATTTTCCGCTAATTGCGCATGCGCAATGTTCGCACTGCGACTGCGCCAAGTAAATTTGCTAAGAAGTTTGGTATTTTACTCACGGCATTACGAGGTTTTTTCTTCGTTCTGGTGATCGTAATGTGATTGACAGGAAGTGGGTGTTTCTGGCCGGAAACTAGCCGTTTTATGGGAGTGTGTGAAAAAACGCTGCCGTTTCTGGGAAAAACGCGGGAGTGGCTGGAGAAACGGGGGAGTGTCTGGGCGAACGCTGGGTGTGTTTGTGACGTCAAACCAGGAACGAAACTGACTGAACTGATCGCAGTGGCAGAGTAAGTCTCGAGCTACTCAGAAACTGCAAAGAAATTTCTAATCGCAATTTAGAGAATCTTTCGTTCGCAATTTTGCTAAACTAAGATTCACTCCCAGTAGGCGGCGGCTTAGCGTGTGCAATGCTGCTAAAAGCAGCTTGCGAGCGAACAACTCGGAATGAGGGCCCATGTGCACTGCAGGGGGGGCAGATATAACATGTGCAGAAAGAGTTAGTTTTGGGTGGGGTGTGTTCAAACTGAAATCTAAATTGCAGTGTAAGAATAAAGCAGCCAGTATTTACCCCGCACAGAAACAAAATAACCCACCCAAATCTAACTCTCTGCAAATGTTATATCTGCCCCCCCTGCAGTGCACATGGTTTTGCCCAATTGCTAACAAACTTGCTGCTGCGATCAACTCAGAATTACCCCCTTAAAGATATGTTTCTTTTTTTCTGATACCTTTTTATCTGTAAACATGGACTTTGCAACATAATGTATAGGGCAAATATGACGTATTAATCAGTACACATGCTGTGCTTTTCTGATGCATCATTCTGGCTTTTATCTCTCTCTCAGTTTTCTACTTTCTTATCTCCTTTGCAAATGATCTGCAGTAGATTGCACTAAAGGCCAGTACACACTGGGAAGATGTGTGCTAAGCACCTATCACAGACCGCTCAGCACACATTTCTCTCCCGCTCAGCACACAGCGCGATGTGTGCTGACCGAGGCTGGGGGGGCACTCATTTCACCCAGCGGTGAAATGAGCGACCTGCTAGATTGTGCCTAGCATTGGCGATAGCGACGTGCTGGGGTGCTGGGCCATGCATCGCTATCGCCGGCACCCCTACACGTGGAGCAATGTGTTCTTAATTTCTAAGCAATGTAGTCAGATTGCTTAGAAATTAAGTGAACATCGCTCCGTGTGTACCCCCCTTATGACCTTGCCCTGAGTCTGACTGTCACAAGCCTGCAGCCTGTTGCCACCTCATTTGCCCAAATTGAGTGCAGAATATTTATTTATTAGCAGTTTCTTATATTGCGCAGCATATTCCGTTGCGCTTTACAATTAGAACAGTTATAGGGGGTCATTCCGAGTTGATCGCTCGCTGCTGATTTTCGCAGCGCAGCGATCGTGTAAAAAACCAGCAAAACTGCACATGCGTATGCACCGCAATGCACACGCGCATCATACAGGTACAAAGAGCATCGTTGCTGTGCAATGCATCTAGCGACGAATCCATTCGCACAGCCGATCGCAAGGAGATTGACAGGAAGAGGGCGTCTATGGGTGTCAACTGACCATTTTCTGGGAGTGGTTGGGCAAACGCAGGCGTGTCCAGGCGTTTGCAGGGCGGATATCTGACATCAATTCCGGGACCTCCGTCGCTAGAATCATCGCACAGGATAAGTAACTACAGGGCTGGTTTGTTTTGCACAAAATGTTTTTGTACCACTCGGCTGCACATGCGATCGCACACTTGCAAAGCGAAAATACACTCCCCCGTGGGCGGTGACAATGCGTTTGCACGGCTGCTAAAAGTAGCTAGCGAGTGATCAACTCGGAATGAGGGCCATAGAACAAAACTGGGCAAAGACAGACATAGAGGTAGGAAGGCCCTGCTCGCAAGCTTACAATCTATAGGGAAATAGGCATTGATAAACAAGGATAGATGCTACCTGTTGCATAATGGTCCTCCAGATTGCTAGGTTCTTAATGGGTTGTATGATATGATCACCCAGCAATGTTGGATGACAAAATATGTGAGGTTATGTGGACTGTACAGATAGGATGTAATTAGATAGGGAAGCATTGAAGGCATACTTGCCTACCTGACCCTCTCCATGAGGGAGAAAATGCTCTGTTCCTGGACTTTCCTGGTAATGTATGATTGCTATCACCTGTGGTGAGCTAGGTAATTGATAAGAAAGGTGTTTCACCACAGGTGATGGCAATCATACATTACCAGGAAAGTCCAGGAACAGAGCATTTTCTCCCTCATGGAGAGGGTCAGGTAGGCAAGTATGATTGAAGGTTACGTGGGTGGGTCTGGAATTTGGTAGACTTGTCTGAACAGATGAGTTTTCAGGGAACGTTTAAAAGTTTGGAGACTAGAGGAGAGTCTTACTGTGCGTGGGAGGGCATTCCACAAAGTGGGTGAAGGCCGGATAAAGGGGGTCATTCCGAGTTGATCGCTCACTAGCTGTTTTTAGCAGCCGTGCAAACGCTAAGCCGCCGCCCTCTGGGAGTGTATCCCAGCTTAGCAGAAGTGCGAACGAAAGGATTGCAGAGCGGCTACAAAAAAAATTGGTGCAGTTTCAGAGTAGCTCCAGACCTACTCAGCGCTTGCAATCACTTCAGACTGTTCAGTTCCGGATTTGACGTCACAAACACACCCTGCGTTCTCCCAGCCACGCCTGCGTTTTTCCTGGCACGCCTGTGTTTTTTCAAACACTCCCTGAAAACGGTCAGTTGACACCCAGAAACGCCCACTTCATGTCAATCACTCTTCGGCCAGCAATGCGACTGAAAAGCTTCGCTAGACCTTGTGTAAAAATACATCGGCCGTTGTGAAAGTACGTCGCGCGTGCGCATTGCGCCGCATACGCATGCGCAGAAGTGCCAGATTTTTACTTAATTGCAGCGCAGCGAACATTTTTAGCTAGCGATCAACTCTGAATGACCCTCATAGTCCTGTAATTTTGAGTGGGAACAAGTAATACATGTGGATGAGAGACGCAGATCTTGTGCAGAGCGGAGAGGTCTGGTAGGGAGATATTTTGAAATGAGTAAGGAGATATATGATGGTGCAGTTTGGTTAATAGCCTTCTATGTAAGTAAAAGTATTTTATATTTAACACGGTAGAATACCAGTAACCAATCGAGGGACTGACAGAGCGGATCAGCAGACGAAGAACGTCTAACGAGGAAGATTAGCCTCGCAGCTGCATTTAAAATGGATTGTAGTGGTGAGAGCCTATGTTTGGGAAGACCAGTAAGGAAACTATTACAATAATCAACGTGGGAGATGATGAGTGCGTGGATTAGAGTTTTTGCAGTGTCTTGTGTAAGATAACGGCGTATTTTGGATATGTTTTTTAGTTGCATGTAACATGATTTAGAGACAGATTGAATGTGTGGAACAAAGGACAGTTCAGAGTCAAGGGTGACACCTAGGCAGCAAGCTTGTGGGGTAGGGTGGATAGTCGCATTGTCAACAGTTATGGAGATCTCAGTTTGGTAACTAATCTTGGCTTGTGGGAAAATAATTCTGTTTTGGAAATGTTGAGTTTGAGGTGGCGAGATGACATCCAAGATGAAATGGCAGACAGGCATTCAGCGACACGAGCCAATACAGATGGTGATAAATCTGGGGAGGATAGGTAGATTTGAGTATCATAAGCGTACAAATTATACTGAAATCCGAAGGAGCTGATTAGTTTACCAAGAGATGAGGTATAGATTGAGAACAGCAGAGGACCCAAGACTGAGTCTTGCGGTACTCCAACTGATAGAGGTAGAAAAGAAGAGGTAGAATCAGAGAATTGAACACTGAAAGAGCGATAAGATAGGTAAGATGAGAACCAAGTAAGGGCTGTGTCCTGAAGACCTAGGGATTGTAGTGTTTGTATGAGAAGAGAGTGGTCAACAGTGTCAAAAGCATCAGAGAGATCTAGAAGAATAAGAAGTGTATAATGGCCTTTCAATCTAGCAGTGACCAGATCATTCACTACTTTGGCTAGTGCCGTCTCTGTGGAGTGTTGGGCACGAAAGCCTGACTGAAGTGGGTCCAATAAGTTGTGGGAGTTAAGAAAGTGTGTAAGGCGAGTGTAGGCAAGTATCTCAAGTAGCTTGGAAGGACATGGTAACTGAGAAATGGGACGGTAGTTACAGAGTGTGTTTGGGTCAGAGTTGTGTTTTTTTAGAATGGGAGTAATCACTGCATGTTTAAACAGAGAAGGAAAGATACCAGTAGAAAGAATGAGAATACAGAGATTACAGATTTAGTTAAGGTTGGGATAAGCACATGAGATAAAGTTTTGCTGACTTGTGAGGAGAGTTAGTGGAGTAGGAGGATGAAAAGAGTGTTGATACTTAATCTACACTTGTGGGATCAAATGAAGAGAAAGTGTCAGAAGGTTCAGGTAGGGAATTGAGCAGGTCACTGGCCGAGTTAGAGCATACCATTTCAGCTCGGATTTTATCAATCTTATCATTAAAGTAGGAAGCAAGTTCTTGTGCATGGATAGTAGCTAGTGGGGGAGGTGAGGTAGGGTAAAGAAGTGATTTAAATGTATTAAAAAGTCGCTTGGGGTTGGTGGCATGATAAGAGATGAGAGATTGGAAATATGTTTGTTTGGCAGTGTCCAGGGCCTGACGATAGGAGTGGTAGGTGGTCTTATATCTGAGAAAGTCACTTGGATTCTGAGATTTACGCCTCTGACGTTCTCCTTTACGTGACAGTTCTTGTTGATTTAGAGTGCCACGGTTGACATCTAAGCCTACGTGTAGTGTGATGGGTAGCTGGAGCCACTTCATCAAGGGCACTCTCTAGGGTCTGGTGCAGGTGTGATACAGCAGTGTCAGGTGTGGTAAATGTAGAGATTGGTGAGAGGAGTTGTTGCAGAGAAGTGGAAAGTTGTTGAAAATTTATATTGTTAGTATTTCTGCGGGTTAGAGGAGGCTTGCTTGGTTTTAGTGTCCTAGAATTTAGAGTAATAGAAGAGATTGTGAAGGTGATCAGGTTGTGATCAGAGAGAGGGAAAGGAGTGTTAATGAATTCAGAAACTGAGCAGAGCCTGGTGAACACAAGATCAAGGCAGTGGCACTCCTGGTGAGTAGAGGAGTCAGACCATTGGGTGAGGCCAAGAGAGGAGGTTAGAGAGAAGAGTTTGGAGGCATGAACAGATTGTGGACTGTCGAGAGCTATATTGAAATCGCCCATAATGATGGTGGAGATGTCAGAAGATAAGAAGTGTGGGAGCCAGGCAGAAACATCTTCTAGAAATCGTTGTTTGGGTTGCCCAGGAAGAGGATAGCTGCAACACGCAGAGAGAAGGGGGTGAAAATCCTGATAGAGTGAACTTCAAATTATGTGAATGCGAGTGATGGACTCTGAGGTAGAACTGTGTATGTGAAAAATAGGGACAGTAAGATTCAAACCCCACCACCTTTACAATTACCAGGCCTGGATGTGTGTGTGAAGTGGAAACCACCGTGTGACAGTGCCGCAGGGGAGGCTGTGTCTGATTGTATAAGCCATGTTTCTGTTATAGCCAGCAGATTAAAGTTGTGAGAGATAAAGAGGTCATGGATGGATGTTAATTTGTTACAAACAAAGAGCGTGGATTCAATAAGGCACATTTTAGTGACTTGGAGGGGGATGAGAGATGTGATATTTATGAGGTTATATAGATTTCTATGTTGTTTTGAGACAGCTGATCGTGAGATGGACATGTGGTTGGGGTCTGGATTTGGTGATACGTCACCAGCTAATAAAGCAGAAGAGTGAGATAACTATTGGTGAATATTGTGCAGACACTCTGCTTGTCACCTAATTGCCTCCTCATTTATGCTGCAAATGTATTATACAGTCTGGAAACAGCCCCGTAAAATCACCATGGGGGAAATGTATCAGACCTTCAATAAAGATAAACTGGAGAAGTTGCCCATAGCAACAAATTGGATTCTAGCTATCATTTATCTAGCGTTAGTAGCCGATTGTTTGCTTTGGGCCAACTACTCTACTTTATCTCTCTCGAAGGCTTGTTACGTCTCCCCCATATGCCTCATTTTCCAAGTTAACAGATAAGCCTGAAAATGTCCAATGCGTAAGCATCGTTTCAGAGCCTGACTATCTACTACTTTAGGACTTTCTTCATCAATTATAAACTTGTTTAAAAGAAATAAATAAAAGAAAGGAAATACTGAGGGGATCCTGTATGCACAGTACAGTACTGCCTGGTCACCCCATGTTCGTTAAGTATTTCTGTCTTTTTCCCACAGTCTGAAAACTTACTTTTAGGTTAATGTTGTTTAGTATGTGTTTGTATGGAAGCCAATTTATACTGTAAGCAGCAACATCACTATCTGTGGTGTCACCCGGTGCAACGGTATCGTAGTGTGAGTGCTCGTAGTGTGAGCGCACACAATAGGGGGTGGCCTCATGACACAAAGCCACGCCAACCAGCGTGACTGTGTGTCACACCCCCACTCTCATCATCCTAGGCAGCCCCCGGCCTATCTCCTGGCACTCTCATCAGGCTGGGCAGCCCCCGGCCTCTTTCCCGGCACTCTCATCAGGCTGGCCAGCCTCTGGCCTCTCTCTCGGCACTCTCATCACACTGGCCAGACCCCCAAACTCTCTCCCAGCACTCATCACGCTGGCCAGCTCCTGGCCTCTCTTCCGGCCCTCTCATTACACTGGGCAGCCCCCAGTCTTTCTCCTGGCACTCTCACCAGGCTGGGGTAGCCCCTTGGCCTCTCTCCCGGCACTCGGATCTTGCTGGGCAACCTCCGGCCTCTCTCCCGGCACTCTGGCCACACTGACAACCCCCAGCCTCTCTCCCAAATCCCAGCACAAGAAAACAGTATGGACACTGCTCTGTGACACCATCCGAGGGGATGACACCAGAATAGCAGAGCGGCTCTGCTATTCTGGCATCACCCAGTGTGGCCTGCACCCCCTAGTGACGCCACTGATGTAGAGAACAGATGTGATTGCTTAAACGTTTTCTGTAAAAATATGAATAATATGCTAGTGCTATAAAAATAAAGGTTAATGATAATAGAACAGCTGTCTTTATTGCATGTGTATAATAGGAGTATATTTATTGCACTGGCCATATTGTATCTAGTAATATTGTTTTCAGCAGCAGTGTACTGTAAGGTGCAAAGCATAGGAATAAAGCCTGGGCCCCAACACCAATCGCAAAAAAAACGAGCTTGCTGGAAGAAAAAACACTGTGTGTTCTCCCTGCTGTTTTTACATTTAAATAAATATTTTAATCATGGAAAATATTGAGATAAAACATAAGCGTACAGCAGAAAGTGCCACCTCTCTACCTGATATAGGAGGTAGGTATTGTGTGTGTGTGTGTGTGTGTGTGTGTGTGTGTGTGTGTGTGTGTGTGTGTGTGTGTGATGGGGGGAGGGGAGGTGATTCCTGCTGCCAGACACCCCCTGCTCTCACTGGTCCTCACTGCCACAATCCCATTTTCCTAGCACAATTCTCTTAGCTGGGATTTGTGTGAGATCATTCCTGTGTATCTAAATCTGATTCACATCACTATTGTGAAAGGAGCGATGATCCCAACAGATTATGTGATATAACAAAGTTTCACCAAGAAAGATATCTTGATGAGATGATGCTCGCTCACACGTGTTCGGAGAATGCAGAACATTTGCTTTTGCTATGTGGTTTAATACATTTAAATGATTTTATATGTGTTGCAGGTTTACCAATACAAAGTGTACTGGTAGGATGTGTAAACACATAAGAAAAAGGGCGTGACTCGTTATAAAAGCTAATGTTTAGCTAATATTTTAGGATACAGTGAAGCCATTGATCCTAGTTTTAGGGGTCGATTTAATTAACTCGCTCCTCCGTGTGAGGGGGGGGGGGTAAGTTGCCTTTACAAAAGCTTAGAAATGGTGGCAGTGGTGTTGGAACGCCGGCAAAGACAGTGTAACGTCTGATTTTACTGCAGATTCATGTATTTTCATGCACAGCCCAGTGTGGTTGCAAACAAATATCTGCAAGTCCAGCAGTACCACAAGTGCAACGTACAATTACCCCTTAATGTGTCTTTCTGATGTCACTTAGGGACTGATAACCACATTAACAGCTGGCAGATCTCAACCAGCTCCAAGGAAATTACAACACTGTTAATTTTAAGTAAATTTCCCCGCCAGACTAATCCTTAATCAGCTATAGCACTAGGAAACCTGGGCTGGTTATCAGTACAACAAAGTCACGTGCACAGGATCCCGCTATCACAGGGAAAGGCAGCCAATTTCTGTTATGCCTAAAGACTCAGCTATGTGGGCCAGGGTAATAAGATTGTGGGGTCCATTAAAATAAATAACGGGGCAGATTTATTAAGCCTGGAGAAGGGATAAAAAAATGATAAAGCAGTGATAAGTGCAAGGTGATAACGCACCAGCCAATCATTACAGATTTTAAAAATGACAGGAGCTGATTGGCTGGTGCATTTTCACCTTGCACTTATAACTGATTTATCACTTCTTTATCCCTTCTCCAGACTTAAGGGGGGTACTCACGGAGCGATATTCTAAGCAATCTGACTAGATTGCTTAGAATATCGGCAGGATCGCTCCGTGTGTAGCCCCCTCGGCGATAGCGATGCGCGGCCCCGCACATCGCTATCGCCGCTGCTAGATTGGCCTGCATGCAGGCCAATCTAGCGGGTCGCTCACTTCACCCGCTGGGTGAAGTGAGCGGCACCCCGTCTCCCCCCGCACGCTCAGCACAGATCGCGCTGTGCTGAGCGGCAGGAGAGATGTGTGCTGAGCGGTTCGCTCAGCACGCATCTCTCCTTGATCGGCCCGTGAGTACTGGGCTTTAATACATCTGCCCCGGGGTTCCTTAATATCCCTGGCCATTATACCAAGTTATATAAAGACTCCCCAAACCTATTTTCTCTATCGTCCTAGTGGATGCTGGGGTTCCTGAAAGGACCATGGGGAATAGCGGCTCCGCAGGAGACAGGGCACAAAAAGTAAAGCTTTTCCGATCAGGTGGTGTGCACTGGCTCCTCCCCCTATGACCCTCCTCCAGACTCCAGTTAGATTTTTGTGCCCGGCCGAGAAGGGTGCAATCTAGGTGGCTCTCCTAAAGAGCTGCTTAGAGAAAGTTTAGCTAGGTTTTTTATGTTACAGTGATTCCTGCTGGCAACAGGATCACTGCAGCGAGGGACTGAGGGGAGAAGGAGTCAACTCACCTGCGTGCAGGATGGATTGGCTTCTTGGCTACTGGACATCAAGCTCCAGAGGGACGATCACAGGTACAGCCTGGATGGTCACCGGAGCCGCGCCGCCGGCCCCCTTGCAGATGCTGAAGACAGAAGAGGTCCAGAATCGGCGGCTGAAGACTCCTGCAGTCTTCTAAAGGTAGCGCACAGCACTGCAGCTGTGCGCCATTTTCCTCTCAGCACACTTCACACGGCAGTCACTGAGGGTGCAGGGCGCTGGGAGGGGGGCGCCCTGGGAGGCAAAATGAGTACCTATAAAGGCTAAAAATACCTCACATATAGCCCTAGAGGCTATATGGAGATATTTAACCCCTGCCTGATTTCTCAAAATAGCGGGAGACGAGCCCGCCGGAAAAGGGGCGGGGCCTATCTCCTCAGCACACGGCGCCATTTCCTCTCACAGCTCCGCTGGTCAGGACGGCTCCCAGGTCTCTCCCCTGCACTGCACTACAGAAACAGGGTAAAACAGAGAGGGGGGGCAAATTTATGGCGATATTTTTATATAACAAAGCAGCTATAGGGGAGCACTTATTATAAGGCTATCCCTGATATATATATAGCGCTTTTGGTGTGTGCTGGCAAACTCTCCCTCTGTCTCCCCAAAGGGCTAGTGGGTCCTGTCTTCATTAGGAGCATTCCCTGTGTGTCTGCTGTGTGTCGGTACGTGTGTGTCGACATGTATGAGGACGATATTGGTGTGGAGGCGGAGCAATTGCCAAATATGGGGATGTCACCTCCTAGGGGGTCGACACCAGAATGGATGCCTTTATTTATGGAACTACGGGATAGTGTCAACACGCTAAAGCAGTCGTTTGACGACATGAGACGGCCGGACAATCAATTAGTGCCTGTCCAGGCGACTCAAACACCGTCAAGGGCTGTGAAACGCCCTTTGCCTCAGTCGGTCGACACAGACCCAGACACAGGCGATGACTCCAGTGGTGACGGTGACGAATCAACCGTATTTTCCAGTAGGGCCACACGTTATATGATTTTGGCAATGAAGGAGGCGTTACATTTAGCTGATACTACAGGTACCACTAAACAGGGTATTATGTGGGGTATGAAAAAACTACCTATAGTTTTTCCTGAATCAGAAGAACTAAATGACGTGTGTAATGAAGCGTGGGTTGCCCCTGATAAAAAGCTGATAATTTCAAAGAAATTATTGGCATTATACCCTTTCCCGCCAGAGGTTAGGGAGCGCTGGGAAACACCTCCTAGGGTGGACAAGGCGCTAACACGCTTATCTAAACAAGTGGCGTTACCCTCTCCTGAGACGGCCGCACTTAAAGATCCATCAGATAGGAGGATGGAAAATATCCAAAAAAGTATATACACACATGCAGGTGTTATACTACGACCAGCTGTAGCAACTGCCTGGATGGGCAGTGCGGGGGTAGTTTGGTCAGAATCCCTGATTGAAAATATTGATACCCTGGACAGGGACAATATTCTACTGTCGTTAGAACAAATAAAGGATGCATTTCTTTATATGCGTGATGCACAGAGGGATATATGCACACTGGCATCACGGGTAAGTGCTATGTCCATTTCGGCCAGAAGAGCTTTATGGACGCGACAGTGGACAGGCGATGCGGATTCAAAACGGCATATGGAAGTTTTGCCGTATAAGGGGGAGGAGTTATTTGGAGTCGGTCTATCAGATTTGGTGGCCACGGCTACAGCCGGGAAATCCACCTTTCTACCTCAAGTCACTCCCCAACAGAAAAAGGCACCGACTTTTCAACCGCAGCCCTTTCGTTCCTTTAAAAATAAGAGAGCAAAGGGCTATTCATATTTGCCACGAGGCAAAGGTCGAGGGAAGAGACAGCAACACGCAGCTCCTTCCCAGGATCAGAAGCCCTCCCCGGCTTCTACAAAAGCCTCAGCATGACGCTGGGGCTTCTCAAGCGGACTCGGGGACGGTGGGCGGTCGTCTCAAAAATTACAGCGCGCAGTGGGCTCACTCGCAAGTAGATCCCTGGATCCTGCAGATAATATCTCAGGGATACAGGTTGGAATTAGAGACAGATCCACCTCGCCGTTTCCTGAGGTCTGCTTTACCAACGTCCCCCTCCGAAAGGGAGACGGTGTTGGAAGCCATTCACAAGCTGTACTCTCAGCAGGTGATAGTCAAGGTACCTCTTCTGCAACAAGGGAAGGGGTATTATTCCACTCTTTTTGTGGTACCGAAGCCGGATGGCTCGGTAAGGCCTATTCTAAATCTGAAGTCCTTGAACCTGTACATAAAGAAGTTCAAGTTCAAAATGGAGTCACTCAGAGCAGTGATAGCGAACCTGGAAGAGGGGAACTTTATGGTATCCTTGGACATCAAGGATGCGTATCTCCACGTTCCAATTTACCCCTCACACCAGGGGTACCTCAGGTTCGTTGTACAAAACTGTCACTATCAGTTTCAGACGCTGCCGTTCGGATTGTCCACGGCACCTCGGATCTTTACAAAGGTAATGGCCGAGATGATGATTCTTCTTCGAAGAAAAGGCGTATTAATTATCCCATACTTGGACGATCTCCTAATAAGGGCGAGGTCCAGAGAACAGCTAGAGATGGGATTAGCACTGTCTCAAGAAGTGCTAAAACAGCACGGGTGGATTCTGAATATTCCAAAATCCCAGTTAATGCCGACAACTCGTCTGCTGTTCCTAGGGATGATTCTGGACACGGTTCAGAAAAAGGTTTTTCTCCCGGAGGAAAAAGCCAAGGAGTTATCCGAGCTTGTCAGGAACCTCCTAAAACCAGGAAAGGTGTCTGTACATCAATGCACAAGAGTCCTGGGAAAAATGGTGGCTTCTTACGAAGCGATTCCATTCGGCAGATTCCACGCAAGAATTTTCCAAAGGGATCTGTTGGACAAATGGTCAGGGTCGCATCTTCAGATGCACCTACGGATAACCCTGTCTCCAAGGACAAGGGTGTCTCTTCTGTGGTGGTTGCAGAGTGCTCATCTATTGGAGGGCCGCAGATTCGGCATACAGGATTGGATCCTGGTGACCACGGACGCCAGCCTGAGAGGCTGGGGAGCAGTCACACAAGGAAGAAACTTCCAGGGAGTATGGACGAGCCTGGAAACGTCTCTTCACATAAACATTCTGGAACTAAGAGCAATATACAATGCTCTAAACCAGGCAGAACCTCTGCTTCAGGGAAAACCGGTATTGATCCAGTCGGACAACATCACGGCAGTCGCCCATGTGAACAGACAGGGCGGCACAAGAAGCAGGAGGGCAATGGCAGAAGCTGCAAGGATTCTTCGCTGGGCAGAGAATCATGTGATAGCACTGTCAGCAGTGTTCATCCCGGGAGTGGACAACTGGGAAGCAGACTTCCTCAGCAGACACGATCTTCACCCGGGAGAGTGGGGACTTCATCCAGAAGTCTTCCACATGCTGGTAACCCGTTGGGAAAGACCAATGGTGGACATGATGGCGTCTCGCCTCAACAAAAAACTGGACAGGTATTGCGCCAGGTCAAGAGATCCGCAGGCAATAGCTGTGGACGCGCTGGTAACGCCTTGGGTGTACCAGTCGGTGTATGTGTTTCCTCCTCTGCCTCTCATACCAAAAGTATTGAGAATTATACGGCAAAGAGGCGTAAGAACGATACTAGTGGTTCCGGATTGGCCAAGGAGGACTTGGTACCCGGAACTTCAAGAGATGATCACGGAAGATCCGTGGCCTCTACCTCTAAGGAGGGACTTGCTTCAGCAGGGTCCCTGTCTGTTTCAAGACTTACCGCGGCTGCGTTTGACGGCATGGCGGTTGAACGCCGGATCCTAAAGGAAAGAGGCATGCCGGAAGAAGTCATTCCTACTTTGATTAAAGCAAGGAAGGAAGTAACCGTGCAACATTATCACCGAATTTGGCGAAAATATGTTGCGTGGTGCGAAGATCGGAGTGCTCCGACGGAGGAATTTCAACTGGGTCGATTCCTACATTTCCTGCAATCAGGATTGTCAATGGGTCTCAAATTGGGATCTATTAAGGTTCAAATTTCGGCCCTGTCGATTTTCTTTCAAAAAGAATTGGCTTCAGTCCCTGAAGTCCAGACCTTTGTTAAGGGAGTGCTGCATATACAGCCTCCTGTGGTGCCTCCAGTGGCACCGTGGGATCTAAATGTGGTTTTGGACTTCCTAAAATCTCATTGGTTTGAACCACTAAAAAAGGTGGATTTGAAATATCTCACATGGAAAGTGACCATGCTTCTAGCCCTGGCTTCTGCCAGGAGAGTGTCAGAATTGGCAGCTTTATCTTACAAAAGCCCATATCTGATTTTCCATTCGGACAGGGCAGAACTGCGAACTCGTCCGCATTTTCTCCCTAAGGTGGTGTCAGCATTTCATCTGAACCAGCCTATTGTAGTGCCTGCGGCTACAAGTGACTTGGAGGACTCCAAGTTACTGGACGTTGTCAGAGCATTAAAAATATATATTGCAAGGACAGCTGGAGTCAGAAAATCTGACTCGTTGTTTATATTGTATGCACCCAACAAGATGGGTGCTCCTGCGTCTAAGCAGACGATTGCTCGTTGGATCTGTAGCACAATCCAACTTGCACATTCTGTGGCAGGCTTGCCACAGCCTAAATCTGTAAAGGCCCACTCCACAAGGAAGGTGGGCTCATCTTGGGCGGCTGCCCGAGGGGTCTCGGCATTACAACTTTGCCGAGCAGCTACGTGGTCAGGGGAGAACACGTTTGTAAAATTTTACAAATTTGATACTCTGGCTAAGGAGGACCTGGAGTTCTCTCATTCGGTGCTGCAGAGTCATCCGCACTCTCCCGCCCGTTTGGGAGCTTTGGTATAATCCCCATGGTCCTTTCAGGAACCCCAGCATCCACTAGGACGATAGAGAAAATAAGATTTTACTTACCGATAAATCTATTTCTCGGAGTCCGTAGTGGATGCTGGGCGCCCATCCCAAGTGCGGATTATCTGCATAAGTTGTACATAGTTATTGTTAACTAATTCGGGTTATTGTTAAAGGAAGCCATCTTTCAGAGGCTCCGCTGTTATCATACTGTTAACTGGGTTTAGATCACAAGTTGTACGGTGTGATTGGTGTGGCTGGTATGAGTCTTACCCGGGATTCAAAATCCTCCCTTATTGTGTACGCTCGTCCGGGCACAGTACCTAACTGGAGTCTGGAGGAGGGTCATAGGGGGAGGAGCCAGTGCACACCACCTGATCGGAAAAGCTTTACTTTTTGTGCCCTGTCTCCTGCGGAGCCGCTATTCCCCATGGTCCTTTCAGGAACCCCAGCATCCACTACGGACTCCGAGAAATAGATTTATCGGTAAGTAAAATCTTATTTTATTATAATTCTTTTATTTTCTCTTATGTCCTAGAGGATGCTGGGGACTCCGTAAGGACCATGGAGTATAGACAGGCTCCGCAGGAGACATGGGCACTATAAAGAACTTTTAGAATGGGTGTGCACTGGCTCCTCCCTCTATGCCCCTCCTCCAGACCGCAGTTAGATTTTGTGCCCAGAGGAGATAGGGTGCATTACAGAGGAGCTCTCCAGAGTTTCTCTGAAAAAGAATTTTGTTTTTTATTTCCAGGGAGCACTGCTGGCAACAGGCTCCCTGCTTCGTGGGACTGAGGAGAGAGAAGCAGACCTACTTAAATGATAGGCTCTGCTTCTTAGGCTACTGGACACCATTAGCTCCAGAGGGAGTCGGAACGCAGGTCTCACCCCGCCGTTCATCCCAGAGCCGCGCCGCCGCCCTCCTTGCAGAGCCGGAAGATAGAAGCCGGGTGAGTATAAGAAGAAAAGAAGAGGCGGCAGAAGACTTCAGATCTTCACTGAGGTAAGCGCGCAGTGGTAACGCTGCGCGCCATTGCTCCCACACGCTTCACACACAGAACGGGCACTGATGGGTGCAGGGTGCAGGGGGGCGCCCTGGGCAGCAATAAACCTCCGGACTGGCATTTCAGGGCACATTAGGCTGCTGCGCAATAAATGTAGAGATCCCCCGCCATTAATTACAGCGGGACCGAAGCCCGCCGCTGGAGGAGGCGGAGCTTGATTCCTCAGCACTAACAGCGCCATTTTCTCCACAGAAGCTGCAGAGAAGCTGGCTCCCCGGACTCTCCCCTGCTGAACTCGGTGACAGAGGGCTGGAAAAGAGGGGGGGGGGCACAATTATTGGCGCAGTGAGTGTATAACATTGAGATATATATATAAAAGCGCTCTCTGGGTTTATTCCAGTGTCAGTTGGAGCTGGGTGTGTGCTGGCATACTCTCTCTCTGTCTCTCCAAAGGGCCTTGTTGGAGAATTGTCCCCCTATAGATATATCCCTGTGTGTGTGTGGGGGTGTCGGTACGTGTGTGTCGGCATGTCTGAAGCGGAAGGCTCGTCCAAGGAGGAGGTGGAGCAGATGAGTGGTGTGTCTCCGTCGGCAACACCGACGCATGATTGGATGGACCTGTGGCATATGTTAAATGCAAGTGTGGCCTCATTACATAAGAGACTGGACAAAGCAGAATCCAGGGAGAAATCAGGGAGTCAATCCTCGGATTGGACTGGGTCACAGGGCCCTTCTGGGTCTCAAAAATGTCCCCTGTCCCCAATAGTAGACACGGATATCGACACAGATTCTGATTCCAGTGTCGACTACGATGATGCTAAATTGCACCCAAGGGTGGCAAAAAGTATTCACTGTATGATTATTGCAATAAAAGATGTTTTGCATATCACAGATGACCCCTCTGTCCCTGACACGAGGGTGCGCATGTATAAGGAAAAGAAACCTGAGGTAACCTTTCCCCCATCTCATGAGCTTAACGAGTTATTTGAAAAAGCTTGGGAAACTCCAGATAAAAAATTGCAGATTCCCAAAAGGGTTCTTATGACGTATCCTTTCCCTGCACAGGACGGGGTACGTTGGGAATCCTCTCTCCGGGTGGACAAGGCTTTAACACGCCTGTCAAAGAAGGTGGCGCTACCGTCTCCGGACACGGCAGCCCTCAAGGATCCTGCTGATCGCAGGCAGGAGACTACTTTAAAGTCTATTTATGCGCATACAGGTGCTTTGCTCAGACCGGCGATAGCATCGGCATGGGTATGTAGCGCTGTTGCAGCATGGACAGATACCTTGTCAGCTGGCCTTGATACCCTAGACAGGGATACCATTTTATTAACCTTAGCTCACATTAAAGACGCAGCCTTATATATGAGGGACGCTCAAAGAGACGTTGGGCTGCTGGGTTCCTGAGCCAATGCCATGGCGATTTTTGCGAGGCGAGCTCTATGGACCCGCCAATGGACGGGTGATGCAGACTCAAAGAAGCATATGGAGGTTTCTCTGACGTCCTAGTGGATGCTGGGAACTCCGAAAGGACCATGGGGAATAGCGGCTCCGCAGGAGACTGGGCACAACTAAAGAAAGCTTTTGGTCACCTGGTGTGCACTGGCATCTCCCACTATGACCCTCCTCCAAGCCTCAGTTAGATTTTGTGCCCGGCCGAGGTTGGATGCACACTAGGGGCTCTCCTGAGCTTCTAGAAAGAAAGTATAGAATTAGGTTTTTTATTTTCAGTGAGACCTGCTGGCAACAGGCTCACTGCAGCGAGGGACTAAGGGGAGAAGAAGCGAACCTGCCTGCTTGCAGCCAGCTTGGGCTTCTTAGGCTACTGGACACCATTAGCTCCAGAGGGATTGACCGCAGGCCCAGCCTTGGTGTTCGGTCCCGGAGCCGCGCCGCCGTCCCCCTTACAGAGCCAGAAGCAAGAAGAGGTCCGGAAAATCGGCGGCAGAATACATCAGTCTTCACCAAGGTAGCGCACAGCACTGCAGCTGTGCGCCATTGCTCATCATACACACTTCACACTCCGGTCACTGAGGGTGCAGGGCGCTTGGGGGGGGCGCCCTGAGCAGCAATAAAAACACCTTGGCTGGCAAAAATACCACAATATATAGCCCCAGAGGCTATATATGTGGTAAATACCCCTGCCAGAATCCAGAAAAAAAGTGGGAGAAAAGTCAGCGAAAAAGGGGCGGAGCTATCTCCCTCAGACACACTGGCGCCATTTTCTCTTCACAGTGCAGCTGGAAGAAAGCTCCCCAGGCTCTCCCCTGTAGTTTTCAGGCTCAATGGGTTAAAAAGAGAGGGGGGGCACTAAATTTAGGCGCAATATTATATATACAAGCAGCTATTGGGGAAATTTCACTCAGTTATAGTGTTAATCCCCACATTATATAGCGCTCTGGTGTGTGCTGGCATACTCTCTCTCTGTCTCCCCAAAGGGCTTTGTGGGGTCCTGTCCTCAGTCAGAGCATTCCCTGTGTGTGTGCGGTGTGTCGGTACGGCTGTGTCGACATGTTTAATGAGGAGGCTTATATGGTGACGGAGCAGATGCCGATAAATGTGATGTCGCCCCCTGTGGGGCCGACACCAGAGTGGATGGTTAGGTGAAAGGTATTAACCGACAGTGTCAACTCCTTACATAAAAGGGTGGATGACGTAACAGCTGTGGGACAGCCGGCTTCTCAGTCCGTGCCTGCCCAGGCGTCTCAAAGGCCATCAGGGGATCAAAAACGCCCGCTCACTCAGATGGCAGACACAGATGTCGACACGGAGTCTGACTCCAGTGTCGACAAGGTTGAGACATATACACAATCCACTAGGAACATCCGTGACTTGATCCCGGCAATAAAAAATGTGTTACACATTTCTGACATTAACCCTCTAAAAATGGGTTTTTATGTTGGGGAGAAAAAGCAGGCAGTGTTTTGTTCCCCCATCAGATGAATGAATGAAGTGTGTGAAAAGCGTGGGTTCCCCCCGATAAGAAACTGGTAATTTCTAAAAAGTTACTGATGGCGTACCCTTTCCCGCCAGAGGATAAGTTACGCTGGGAGATATCCCCTAGGGTGGATAAGGCGCTCACACTGTTGTCAAAAAAGGTGGCACTGCCGTTTTAGGAACGGCCACTTTGAAGGTACCTGTTGATAAAAAGCAGGAGGCTATCCTGAAGTCTGTATTTACACACTCAGGTACTAGACTGAGACCTGCAGATCGTGCTGCTGCAGCGTGGTCAGTGACCCTGTCAAACATGAGAACATATTAAAGATGTCGTCTTATATATGAGGGATGCACAGAGGGATATTTTGCCGGCTGGCATCCAAAATGAATGTAATGTCCATTCTGTCAGGAGGGTATTAGAGACCTGTCACTGGACAGGTGATGCTGACTTTAAAAGGCGCATAGAGATTCTGCCTTATAAGGGTGAGGAATTATTTGGGGATGGTCTCTGGGACCTCGTATCCACAGCAACAGCTGGGAAGAAATATTTTTACCTCAGGTTTCCTCACAGACTAAGAAAGCACTGTATTATCAGGTACAGTCCTTTCGGCTTCAGAAAAGCAAGCGGGTCAAAGGCGCTTCCTTTCTGTACAGAGACATGGGAAGAGGGAAAAAGCTGCACCAGTCAGCCTGTTCCCAGAATCAAAATTCTTCTCTCGCTTCCTCTGAGTCCACAGCATGACGCGGGGGCTCCACAGGTGTAGCCAGGTACGGTGGGGGGCCGTCTCAACAATTTCAGCGATCAGTGGGCTCGCTCACAGGTGGATCCCTGTTTCATTCATGTAGTATTTCAGGGGTACAAGCTGGAATTCGAGTTGTCTCCCCCCCGCCGTTTCCTCAAATATGCCTTGCCGACAACTCCCTCAGGCAGGGAGGCTGCGCTAAAGGCAATTAATAAGCTGTATTCCCAGCAGGTAATACTCAAGGTGCCCCTACTTCAACAAGGACGGGGTTACTATTCCACACGGTTTGGGGTACCGAAACCGCATGGTTCGGTGTGACCCATTTTATATTTAAAATCCTTGAACACATACATAAAAAAATTCAAGTTCAAGATGGAATCGCTCAGGGCGGTTATTGCAAGCCTGGACGAGGGGGATTACATGGGATCCCGGGACATCAAGGATGCTTACCTGCATGTCCCCATTTACCATCCTCGCCAGGAGTACCTCAGATTTGTGGTACAGGATTACCATTACCAAGTCCAGACACTGCCGTTTGGACTGTACATGGCACCGAGGGTGTTTACCAAGGTAATGGCCGAAATGATGATACTCCTTCGAAAAAGGGAGTTTTAATTATCCCGTACTTGGACAATCTCCTTATAAGGGCGAGGTCCAAGGAGCAGTTGCTAGTCGGGGTAGCACTATTTTGGAAAGTGCTACAACAGCACGGTTGGATTCTAAACAGTCCAAAGTCACAGCTGGTTCCTACGACACGTCTACTGTTCCTGGGGATGGTTCTGGACACAGACCAGAAATAAGTGTTTTTCCTGGAGGAGAAAGCCAAGGAGCTGTCATCTCTAGTCAGAGACCTCCTGAAGCCAAAACAGGTATCGGTGCATCATTGCACGCGAGTCCTGGGAAAAATGGTAGCTTCCTACGAAGCAATCCCATTCGGCAGGTTCCATGCAAGAACTTTTCAGTGGGACCTGTTGGACAAGTGGTCCGGTTCACATCTTCAGATGCATTGGCTGATAACCCTGTCTTCAAGGACCAGGGTATCTCTACTGTGGTGGCTGCAGAGTGCCCATCTTCAAGAGGGCCGCAGGTTCGGCATACAGGACTAGGTCCTAGTGACCATGGATGCCAGCCTTTGAGGCTGGGGGGCAGTCACACAGGGAAGAAACTTCCAGGGACTTTGGTCAAGTCAGGTGACTTCCCTACACATAAATATTCTGGAACTGAGGGCCATTTACAATGCCCTGAGTCAGGCAAGGCTTCTGCTTCAAAACCAGCCGGTACTGATCCAATCAGACAACATCACGGCAGTCGCCCATGTAAACCAACAGGGCGGCACAAGAAGCAGGATGGCGATGGCAGAAGCCACAAGGATTCTCTGATGGGCGGAAAATCATGTGTTAGCACTGTCAGCAGTGTTCATTCCCGGAGTGGACGACTGGGAAGCAGATCTTCTCAGCAGACACGACCTCCACTCGGGAGAGTGGGGACTTCATCCAGAAGTCTTCCAAAGGATTGTACACCATTGGGAAAGGCCACAGGTGGACATGATGGCGTCCCGCCTCAACAAAAAGCTATAAAAGATATTGCGCCAGGTCAAGGGACCCTCAGGCGATAGCTGTGGACGCTCTGGTAACACCGTGGGTGTACCAGTCGGTTTATGTGTTCCCCCCTCTGCCTCTCATACCAAAGGTACTGAGAATAATAGGAAGGCGAGGAGTAAGAACGATACTCGTGGTTCCGGATTGGCCAAGAAGAGCTTGGTACCCAGAACTTCAAGAAATTATATCAGAGGACCCATGGCCTCTGCCGCTCAGACAGGACCTGCGGCAGCAGGGGCCCTGTCTGTTCCAAGACTTACCGCGGCTACGTTTTGACGGCATGGCGGTTGAACGTCGGATCCTAAAGGAAAAGGGCATTCCGGAGGAAGTCATTCCTACGCTGATTCAAGCCAGGAAAGATGTAACTGCAAAACATTATCACCGCATATGGCGGAAATATGTTGCTTGGTGTGAGGCCAAAAAAGGCCCCAACAGAGGAATTTCAACTAGGTCGATTTCTGCATTCCTACAAGCATGAGTGTCTATGGGCCTAAAATTAGGCTCCATTAAGATACAGATCTCGGCTCTGTCGATTTTCTTCCAAAAAGAACTAGCTTCAGTACCTGAAGTTCAGACATTGTAAAAGGAGTGCTGCATATTCAGCCCCCGGTTGTGCCTCCAGTGGCACCTTGGGTTCTCAACGTGGTGTTGAGTTTCTTAAAATCACATTGGTGTGAGCCACTAAAAACCGTGGATCTAAAATATCTCACGCGGAAAGTGGTCATGTTATTGGCCCTGGCTTCGGCCAGGCGTGTATCAGAATTGGCGGCTTTGTCATATAAAAGTCCTTATCTGATTTTCCATATGGATAGGGCAGAATTGAGGACTCGTCCCCAGTTTCTCCCTAAGGTGGTATCAGCTTTTCACTTGAACCAACCTATTGTAGTGCCTGCGGCTACTAGGGACTTGGAGGATTCCAAATTACTGGACGTAGTCAGGGCCTTGAAAAATTATGTTTCCAGGACGGCTAGAGTCAGGAGAACTGACTCGCTGTTTATCCTGTATGCACCCAACAAACTGGGTGCTCCTGCTTCTAAGCAGACTATTGCTCGCTGGATTTGTAGCACAATTCAGCTGGCGCATTCTGCGGCTGGACTACCGCAGCCAAAAATCTGTAAAAGCCCATTCCACAAGGAAGGTGGGCTCATCTTGGGCAGCTGCCCGAGGGGTCTCGGCTTTCCAACTTTGCCGAGCTGCAACTTGGTCAGGGGCAAACACGTTTGCAAAATTCTACAAAATTGATACCCTGGCTGAGGAGGACCTGGAGTTCTCTCATTCGGTGCTGCAGAGTCATCCGCACTCTCCCGCCCGTTTGGGAGCTTTGGTATAATCCCCATGGTCCTTTCGGAGTTCCCAGCATCCAATAGGATGTCAGAGAAAATAAGATTTTACTCACCGGTAAATCTATTTCTCGTAGTCCGTAGTGGATGCTGGGCGCCCATCCCAAGTGCGGATTGTCTGCAATACTTGTACATAGTTATTGTTAACTAAAGGGTTATTGTTGAGCCATCTGTTGAGAGGCTCAGTTGTATTTCATACTGTTAACTGGGTATAGTATCACGAGTTATACGGTGTGATTGGTGTGGCTGGTATGAGTCTTACCCGGGATTCAAAATCCTTCCTTATTATGTCAGCTCGTCCGGGCACAGTGTCCTAACTGAGGCTTGGAGGAGGGTCATAGTGGGAGGAGCCAGTGCACACCAGGTGACCTAAAGCTTTCTTTAGTTGTGCCCAGTCTCCTGCGGAGCCGCTATTCCCCATGGTCCTTTCGGAGTTCCCAGTATCCACTACGGACTACGAGAAATAGATTTACCGGTGAGTAAAATCTTATTTTTACCTTACAAGGGTGAAGTGTTGTTTGGGGAGGGGCTCGCGGACCTGGTTGCCACAGCTACCGCGGGTAAATCTACCTTTTTACCTTTTGTCCCCCAACAGCAAAAGAAAACTCCACACTATCAGATGCAGTCCTTTCGGTCGCATAAGTCCAGAAGAGGTCGGGGTTCCTCCTTCCTTGCCAGAGGTAAGGGTAGAGGAAATAGAACACCTGCTTCGGCTAGTTCCCAGGAGCAGAAGTCCTCCCCGGCTTCTACAAATCCACCGCATGACGCTGGGGCTCCCCTAAGGGAGTCCGCACCAGTGGGGGCACGCCTTCGACTTTTCAGCCAGATCTGGATGCTTTCAGACGTGGATCCTTGGGCGATGGAAATTGTCTCCCAAGGCTACAGGTTGGAATTCGAAGAGGTGCCCCCTCGCCGATTTTTCAAGTCGGCCTTGCCAGCTTCACCCCCGGAGAGGGAAGTGGTGTTAGCTGCAATTCAAAAGCTGTGTCAACAGCAAGTGGGGGTCAAGGTTCCCCTGGTCCAACAGGGAAAAGGGTATTTCTCTTACGTCCTAGAGGATGCTGGGGACTCCGTAAGGACCATGGGGATAGACGGGCTCCGCAGGAGACATGGGCACTAAAAAGAACTTTAGATATGGGTGTGCACTGGCTCCTCCCTCTATGCCCCTCCTCCAGACCTCAGTTTGATACTGTGCCCAGAGGAGACTGGGTGCATTACAGGGAGCTCTCCTGAGTTTCCTGAAAAGAAATATTTTTGTTAGGTTTTTTATTTTCAGGGAGCCTGCTGGCAACAGGCTCCCTGCAGCGAGGGACTGAAGAGAGAGAAACAGACCTACTTAACTGCTAGGCTCTGCTTCTTAGGCTACGGGACATCATTAGCTCCAGAGGGAGTCGGAACGCAGGTCTCTCCTAGCTGTTCGTCCCGGAGCCGCGCCGCCGTCCTCCTCACAGAGCCGGAAGATAGAAGCGCGGTGAGTATAAGAAGAAAGAAGACTTCAGAGGCAGCAGAAGACTTCAGATCTTCATAGAGGTAGTATACAACACACACGCGGCAGGCACTGTAAGGGTGCAGGGCGCAGGGGGGACGCCCTGGGCAGCATTTTAAACCTCTGTTCTGGCAATAAGGGACATATATGGGCTCGGCACTGTATATTCTGACATCCCCAGCCAGTTTTAAAAGAAATCGAGCGGGACCGAAGCCCGCCGCTGAGGGGGCGGAGCTTGATCCTCAGCACTCACCAACGCCATTTTCTCCACAGCACACCGCTGAGAAGCTGGCTCCCCGGACTCTCCCCTGCTGAACACGGTGACATAGGGTTTGAAAGAAGGGGGGGGACACACATAATTTGGCGCAGTGTTATATATATAAGAAATAAAAGCGCTATCTGGGTAATTTTTTCCCTGGGTCATTGGCGCTGGGTGTGTGCTGGCATACTCTCTCTCTGTCTCTCCAAAGGGCCTTGTGGGGGAACTGTCTCCAGATAGAGGATTCCCTGGCTGTGTGGTGTGTCGGTACACGTGTGTCGGCATGTCTGAAGTGGAAGGCTCTTCCAGGGAGGAGGTGGAGCAAATGAGTTTGGTGTCTCCGTCGGCAACGCCGACACCTGACTGGTTGGATATGTGGAATGTTTTAAATGCAAATGTGAATTTATTGCACAAAGGTTGGACAAAGCTGAGTCCAGGGAATGTACAGGGAGTTTAGCCCTGCCTTTCACTATGTCACAGGGACCTTCGGGGTCTCAAAAACGCCCACTATCCCAAATAGTAGACACTGATACCGACACGGATTCTGACTCCAGTGTCGACTACGATGATGCAAAGTTGCAGCCAAAATTGGCTAAAAGTATTCATTATATGATTATTGCTATAAAAGAGGTGTTGCATATCACGGATGAACCCGCTGTCCCTGACACTAGGGTCCACATGTTTAAAGAAAAGAAACCTGAGGTAACCTTTCCTCCATCTCATGAGCTGAACGAATTATTTGACAAGGCTTGGGAATCTCCAGATAAAAAACTGCAGATTCCCAAAAGGATTCTTATGGCGTATCCTTTCCCGGCTAAGGACAGGATACGGTGGGAATCCTCCCCAAGGGTGGATAAAGCGTTGACACGCTTATCCAAAAATGTAGCGCTGCCATCTCATGATACGGCAACCCTCAAGGATCCTGCTGATCGCAGGCAGGAGACTACCTTGAAGTCTATTTACACACTTACTGGTACTTTACTCAGACCGGCGATAGCGTCGGCTTGGGTTTGTAGCGCTGTAGCAGCGTGGACGGATACCTTATCGGCTGATATAGATTCGCTGGATAAGGAAACCATTTTATTGACCCTGGGTCATATTAAAGATGCCGTCCTATATATGAGAGATGCTCAGAGAGACATTGGCCTACTGGGTTCCAGGGCCAACGCTATGGCGATTTCGGCTAGGCGAGCCCTATGGACCCGACAATGGACGGGCGATGCTGACTCGAAGAGGCATATGGAGGTTTTACCGTACAGGGGTGAGGAATTGTTTGGGGAAGGTCTCACGGACCTTGTTTCCATGGCTACGGCAGGTAAATCAACCTTTTTGCCTTATGTTTCCTCACAGCCTAAGAAAACGCCACATTATCAGATGCAGTCCTTTCGGTCGCATAAGCCCAAGAGAGTGAGGGGATCTTCCTTTCTTGCCAGAGGTAAGGGCAAGGGGAAAAAGCTGCCAGCCACAGCTAGTTCCCAGGAACAGAAGTCCTCCCCGGCCTCTACAAAATCCACCGCATGACGCTGGGGCTCCGCTGAGGGAGTCCCCCTCAGTGGGGGCACGTCTTCGACTTTTCAGCCACGTCTGGGTTCAATCACAGGTGGATCCCTGGGCAATAGAAATTGTTTCCCAGGGTTACAAGCTGGAATTCGAAGAGGTGCCTCCTCGCCGGTTTTTCAAATCGGCCCTACCTGCTTCTCCCCCAGAGAGGGAGATAGTGTTAAAAGCTATTCAAAAATTGTGTCTTCAACAAGTGGTGGTCAAAGTACCCCTGCTGCAGCAGGGGATGGGGTATTACTCAACCCTGTTTGTAGTCCCGAAACCGGACGGTTCGGTCAGGCCCATTTTGAATTTAAAATCCTTAAACCTATACTTAAAAAGGTTCAAGTTCAAGATGGAGTCGCTCAGAGCGGTCATCGCCAGCCGGGAAGGGGGGGATTATATGGTGTCCCTGGACATAAAGGATGCATACCTTCATGTCCCCATATATCCGCCTCATCAGGCGTTCTGAGGTTTGCTGTACAGGATTGTCATTACCAATTTCAGACGTTGCCATTTGGGCTTTCCACGGCCCCGAGGATTTTCACCAAGGTAATGGCGGAAATGATGGTGCTCCTGCGCAAGCAGGGTGTCACAATTATCCCGTACTTGGACGATCTCCTGATAAAAGCGAGATCCAAAGAACAGTTGCTGAACAGCGTATCACTCTCCATGAGGGTGTTGCAACAGCACGGCTGGATTCTCAATATCCCGAAGTCACAGTTGATTCCAACGACTCGTTTGCCCTTCTTAGGCATGATTCTGGATACGAACCAGAAAAGAGTTTATCTTCCGATGGAAAAGGCCCAGGAACTCATGTCTTTGGTCAAGGACCTATTGGAGCCAACACGGGTGTCGGTGCATCACTGCACTCGAGTTCTGGGAAAGATGGTGGCGACTTACGAGGCCATTCCATTCGGCAGGTTCCATGCGAGAACTTTTCAATGGGACCTTCTGGACAAGTGGTCCGGGTCACATCTACAGATTCATCAGATGATCACCTTGTCTCCCAGGGCCAGGGTATCTCTCCTGTGGTAGCTGCAGAGTGCTCACCTTCTGGATGGTAGCAGGTTCGGCATTCAGTACTGGGTTCTGGTAACCACGGACGCGAGCCTCCGAGGTTGGGGTGCAGTCACACAGGGAAGAAACTTCCAGGGTCTCTTGTCAAGCCAGTAGGCTTGTCTTCACATCAACGTACTGGAGTTGAGGGCCATATACAACGCCCTTCGACAAGAGGAAAATTTGCTTCGCGACCTACCGGTTCTGATCCAGTCAGACAACATCACCGCAGTGGCGCATGTAAACCGCCAAGGCGGAACAAAGAGCAGAGTGGCAATGGCGGAAGCCACCAGGATTCTTCGCTGGGCGGAAAATCATGTAAGCGCCCTGACAGCAGTCTTCATTCCGGGAGTGGACAACTGGGAAGCGGACTTCCTCAGCAGACACGATCTACATCCAGGAGAGTGGGGACTTCATCAGGAAGTCTTCGCAGAGATTGCAAGTCGGTGGGGACTGCCTCAGATAGACATGATGGCGTCACGCCTCAACAAGAAACTACCGAAGTATTGCTCCAGGTCGAGGGACCCTCAGGCAGTGGCGGTGGACGCCCTGGTGACACCATGGGTGTTTCAGTCGGTCTATGTGTTCCCTCCTCTTCCGCTCATCTCAAAGATATTGAGAATCATAAGACGAAGAGGAGTACAGACAATTCTCATTGTTCCAGATTGGCCGCGAAGGGCCTGGTATACGGATCTGCAGGAAATGCTCACAGAAGATCCGTGGCCTCTTCCTCTCAGAGAGGACCTGTTACAACAGGGGCCCTGTCTGTTCCATGACTTACCGCGGCTGCGTTTGACGGCATGGCGGTTGAACGCCGAATCCTAGCGGAAAAGGGCATTCCGGATGAGGTCATTCCTACTTTGATAAAGGCTAGGAAAGACGTGACAGCGAAACATTATCACCGTATATGGAGAAAGTACGTATCTTGGTGTGAGTCCAGGAATGCTCCTCCGGAAGAATTCCATTTGGGCCGTTTCCTTCACTTCCTACAAACGGGAGTGAATTTGGGCCTAAAATTAGGCTCCGTTAAGGTTCAGATTTCGGCCCTATCCATTTTCTTTCAGAAGGAATTGGCTTCTCTCCCAGAAGTCCAGACTTTTGTGAAGGGAGTGCTTCATATCCAGCCTCCTTTTTGTACCTCCAGTGGCACCCTGGGACCTTAACGTGGTGTTGCGTTCCTTAAATCTCACTGGTTTGAACCACTTAAAATGGTGGAATTAAAATATCTCACTTGGAAAGTGGTTATGTTGTTAGCCTTGGCATCGGCTAGGCGAGTGTCGGAGTTGGCGGCTTTATCTCACAAAAGCCCCTATCTGATTTTCCATGTGGATAGAGCAGAGTTGTGGACTCGTCCTCAATTTTTGCCCAAGGTGGTTTCTTTTCATATGAACCAACCTATTGTGGTACCTGTGGCAACACGGGACTTGGAGGATTTCCAGTCCCTTGATGTGGTCAGGGCATTGAAAATTTATGTGGCCAGAACGGCCCGGGTTAGGAAAACAGAGGCACTGTTCGTCCTGTATGCAGCCGACAAGGTTGGCACTCCTGCTTCGAAGCAGACTATTGCTCGCTGGATCTGTAACACGATTCAGCAGGCTCATTCTACGGCTGGATTGCCGTTACCAAATTCTGTAAAGGCTCATTCCACTAGGAAGGTGGGCTCTTCTTGAGCGGCTGCCCGAGGTGTCACGGCTTTACAGCTGTGCCGAGCTGCTACTTGTTCGGGTTCAAACACCTTTGCGAAGTTTTACAAGTTTGATACCCTGGCTGATGAGGACCTCATGTTTGCTCAATCGGTGCTGCAGAGTCATCCACACTCTCCCACCCGTTTTGGAGCTTTGGTATAATCCCCATGGTCCTTACGGAGTCCCCAGCATCCTCTAGGACGTAAGAGAAAATAAGATTTTAAACCTACCGGTAAATTTTGTTCTCCTAGTCCGTAGAGGATGCTGGTCGCCCGTCCCAGTGCGGACTACATCTGCAAGGCTTGTGTATATAGTTTTTGCGTACTTAAGGGTTATGTTACAGTTTTGATCAGTCTATGGCTGATGCTGTTTGGTTTCATGCTGTTAACTGGTTCGTATATTCCATGTTATACGGTGTGGATGGTGTGGGCTGGTATGAATCTTGCCCTTAGATTAACAAAAATCCTTTCCTCGTACTGTCCGTCTCCTCTGGCCACAGTTTCTCTAATTGAGGTCTGGAGGAGGGGCATAGAGGGAGGAGCCAGTGCACACCCATATCTAAAGTTCTTTTTAGTGCCCATGTCTCCTGCGGAGCCCGTCTATCCCCATGGTCCTTACGGATTCTCCCCAGCATCCTCTACGAACTAGGAGAAAAAGATTTACCGGTAGGTTTAAAATCTTGTTTATTCCACCCTGTTTGTGGTCCCGAAGCCGGATGGTTCGGTCAGACCCATTTTAAATCTAAAATCCCTAAACCTGTACTTGAAAAAGTTCAAATTCAAGATGGAATCGCTCCGTGCTGTAATATCCAGCCTGGAAGGGGGGGATTTGATGGTGTCACTAGACATAAAGGATGCATACCTTCATGTCCCTATTTACCCCCCCTCATCAGGAGTACCTGAGATTCGCTGTACAGGACTGTCATTACCAGTTTCAAACGTTGCCATTTGGGCTTTCCACGGCCCCGAGGATTTTCACCAAGGTATTGGCGGAGATGATGGTGCTCCTGCGCAAGCAGGGGGTCACAATTATCCCATACTTGGACGATCTCCTGATAAAGGCGAGATCGAGAGACCAATTGCTGAAGAGCGTGTCGCTCTCCCTGAAAGTACTGCAACAGCACGGTTGGATTCTCAATCTGCCAAAGTCACAATTGGTTCCAACGACTCGGCTGTCATTCCTAGGCATGACTCTGGACACGGAACAAAACATGGTTTTTCTTCCATTGGAAGAAGCCCAGGATCTCCAGAACATGGTCAGAGACCTGCTAAAACCAAAAAGAGTGTCTGTTCTTCAATGCACTCGTGTGCTGGGAAAAATGGTGGCAGCCTACGAGGCCATCCCCTTCGGCAGGTTTCATGCGAGGACTTTTCAGTGGGACCTTCTGGACAAGTGGTCCGGGTCCCATCTACAAAAGCATCAGAAAATATCCCTGTCCCCCAGGGCCAGGGTGTCTCTCCTGTGGAGGCTGCAGAGTGCTCACCTTCTAGAGGGTCGCAGGTTCGGCATTCAGGACTGGGTTCTGGTGACCTCGGACGTGAGCCTCCGAGGGTGGGGTGCAGTCACACAAGGAAGAAATTTTCAGGGATTATGGTCGAGCCAGGAGGCTTGTCTACACATCAACATACTGGAATTAAGGGCCATATACAATGGCCTACGACAAGCGGAGAATCTTCTTCGCGACCTACCGGGTCTGATTCAATCAGACAACGTCACAGCCGTGGCTCATGTAAACCGCCAAGGCGGGACAAGTAGCAGAGTGGCAATGGCGGAAGCCACCAGGATTCTTCGCTAGGCGGAAAATCACGTAAGCGCTCTGTCAGCTGTCTTCATTCCGGGAGTGGACAACTGGGAAGCAGACTTCCTCAGCAGACACAATCTCCATCCGGGAGAGTGGGGACTTCTTCAGGAAGTTTTTGCAGAGATAACAAGTCGTTGGGGAATTCCTCAAATAGACATGATGGCGTCACGCCTCAACAAGAATTTCGGAGGTATAGTGCCAGGTCGCGGGACCCTCAGGCAGTAGCAGTAGATGCCCTAGTGACACCGTGGGTGTTTCAGTCGGTCTATGTGTTTCCTCCTCTTCCTCTCATCTCAAAAATATTGAAATCATAAGACAAAGAAGAGTGCAGACAATACTCATTGTTCCAGATTGGCCTCGAAGGGCCTCGTACTCAGATCTTCAAGAAATGCTCACAGAAGATCCGTGGCCTCTTCCTCTCAGGGAGGACCTGTTACAGCTGGGGCCATGTGTGTTCCAAGACTTACCGCGGTTACGTTTGACTGCATGGTGGTTGAACACTGAATCCTAGCTGGGAAGGGTATTCTGGGGGAAGTCATCCCTACTCTGATGAAGGCTAGGAAGGAGGTGACAGCAAAGCACTATCACCGTATTTGGAGGAAGTATGTATCTTGGTGTGAAGCCAAGAAGGCTCCTACGGAAGAATTCCATCTGGGTCGGTTTCTCCACTTTCTACAGACAGGAGTGGATATGGGCCTGAAGTTAGGCTCCATTAAGGTACAGATTTCGGCCCTATCTATATTCTTCCAGAGGGAATTGGCTTCTCTCCCAGAAGTCCAGACGTTTGTGAAGGGAGTGCTGCACATCCTGCCCCCCCTTTGTGCCCCCAGTGGCACCCTGGGACCTTAACGTGGTGTTAAGTTTCCTAAAATCTCACTGGTTTGAACCTCTTCAAACAGTGGATTTAAAATTTCTCACGTGGAAGGTGGTCATGTTATTGGCCTTGGCATCTGCAAGGCGGGTGTCAGAATTGGCGGCCTTGTCCCACAAGAGCCCCTATTTGATTTTCCATGCGGATAGAGCTGAATTGAGTACACGTCCTCAATTTTTGCCTAAGGTGGTTTCTTAATTTCATATGAACCAACCTATTGTGGTGCCTGTGGCTACGAAGGACTGGGAGGACTCCCAAGTCCCTGGATGTAGTCAGGGCCTTAAAGATTTATGTAGCCAGGATGGCTAGGGTTAGGAAAACAGAGACTCTGTTTATCCTGTATGCGGCCAACAAGATTGGCGCTCCTGCTTCTAAGCAGACTATTGCTCGCTGGATCTGTAACACGATTCAGCAGGCTCATTCTACGGCTGGATTGCCGTTACCAAATTCAGTGAAGGCCCATTCCACTAGGAAGGTGGGCTCGTCTTGGGCGGCTGCCCGAGGCGTCTCGGCATTACAGCTTTGCCGAGCAGCTACTTGGTCAGGTTCAAACATGTTTGCAAAATTCTACAAGTTTGATATCCTGGCTGATGAGGACCTTGCGTTTGCTCAGTCGGTGCTGCAGAGTCATCCGCACTCTCCCGCCCGTTCTGGAGCTTTGGTATAATCCCCATGGTCCTTACGGAGTCCCCAGCATCCTCTAGGACATAAGAGAAAAAAATATTTTAAACCTACCGGTAAATCTTTTTCTCCTAGTCCGTAGAGGATGCTGGGCGCTCGTCCCAGTGCGGACTAAATCTGCAAGACTTGTATATAGTTGTTGCTTACATAAGGGTTATGTTACAGTTGTGATCGGTCTTTGACTGATACTGTTTTTTGTTCATACTGTTAACTGGTTGCGTATATTCCAGGTTATATGGTATGATTGGTGTGGGCTGGTATGAATCTTGCCCTTAGATTAACAAAATCCTTTCCTCATATTGTCCATCTCCTCTGTTCACAGTTCTCTAACTGAGGTCTGGAGGAGGGGCATAGAGGGAGGAGCCAGTGCACACCCATACTAAAAGTTCTTTATAGTGCCCATGTCTCCTGCGGAGCCCGTCAATACCCCATGGTCCTTACGGAGTCCCCAGCATCCTCTACGGACTAGGAGAAAAAGATTTACCGGTAGGTTTAAAATCTTATTATTTGCTCTTTATCAGTTGTAATTAACCCCCCTCAACACTGGGGGGGGGGGGGGTGTTTTTAAATTGAAGTGGAAGCGGGGGGGAAGGTGCTGGGGGGGCGAGTGATGGGGCGGGGTGTTATAATTGCCCGGCGATCACCCGTGGGGATCGCCAGCCCCAGCGCTGATTCCCGGCCGCAAATCAGCATAAGCCATTTTACAGCTAAGCTCGCCCCCTGTCCAGTAGAAGTCCGGGGGGCGGGCTAAAATCCATAATGGAGTATGCTGATTGCCATGCCGTGTACGCTGCATGGCTGTCCCTGTCAGTGCTGGCTACCCCAGAAGATTTCCGAGCAAACCACGGAAGAGGTTAAGTGGAAAATTATTGTCTCCAAAAGTAGAGAAGCATAAAAGACAACACAAGTACTTACTACAGTCCCCCGCTGTAGAATGACTGTGAAGTGAAGAACCTAAAGATTGATTTGCCCCTCAACCAATTACAAGCATTTTCCAGTACTGATTGTCAATCAACTAGGGAAAGTTCCAGTCAACTTAGGTTACAGTCTTAGTAAGCCGTTGCATCTACTATTTTGAGGTTTTTTTTTGTCCTATTGGAGTACAAAGACAGAAGGCTGTCCCATTACTTAGAAGAAGGGAGGGCTCTACTAAGGGACCTATTTATTAAGCCTTTGGGTCTCAGTAGTGCAACTAAATTAACTAACCAGACTATTTATAAAGCCTCTAACTAAGAAGATATTGCAGATCTGTGAGCACACTTTAGTCCCCATACAACGAATAGGGATGTTGCTGCTGTACTATATAGCAAGCTCCAAAAACACCGTTTTTGGAGCATTACTGCAGTAACTAACGAAATCATCAATTGCTCCTGTTTATCGGAAGATGGATCCAGAGTGCGAAATGGCATCCCCCACCTACTCCGACAATCGGTGCATTCCACATAAGGTCGCACATGTGCAGTAACACTGCTGGGATAGAACCTGGCTGTGTAACTTTCACTGGTTAAAGTATAGGTTTGGAGCTCGCCGGAACTGCTTCTTATAGGAGTAGCTGTCCAGGAACAGTGATAAAACTGTAGCCCCAAAACCTGTTCCTAAATTGCTGTGAATAGGGACTTTAGATTTCAGGGCAATTACCACAATTTTGTTAAGTAGGCCCCTTAAGTGTTTCATTTCTTGGGTTTAGTTTTCATTGGATAGCTGTTTTTGTACTAAAACCTTGAGCCATACTGAAGGCACATTTACTGTAAGGCAACATGATGGCATTTCTAAACTCTTTCATCTATTGTTTTGTGCCGCGTTGAACTAGTAGTGAGCACAGTATGAGCAGAGGGGGGCCTTATTCACGTTTCTATGGAACTGCACAGCCACAAGGAAGCGGCTGTGCAATTACGTGTCATTAAAATATTATATGCAGCATAACAGGTCTTGTGCCTTGGGTTTATGTACAAATCTCAATTACTGTAGGCCACAGATTGTTGGGTCCAATGGTCACTATGCAGAATGCCGAGTTTGTGTACAGGCAAGGTTCCTGCTTTACGGAGTGCTCCTAACATGCGTGTGCAGGCAGTGGCATCACAAGGCGGGTGCGGGCCGCACCCGTGTGTTACACCAAAATATTGTCTCCTCTGCAGTGACAGGAGCTGTGTGCTGCAGTGTGAAAGTCTCCTACAGCACCCGGCTCCTGTCATAGAAGAGGAGCTGACAACGTAGGGAGACTGTCCCTGGGGGCAGCCCAGTATAACCCAGCATAGGGATGCCCATCGACCACTGATAATTCAGAATCATCGATGATTTATGGCTGATGTCAAATGCTTTTGCCATCGATGGGCGAGAACCAGATGGTTTCCCTCCATCGATGGCACAGCATAAACGGATATTTGTTTTTTTTTTGCAAGGTGACGGGACTCGGAGCCTAGTTCCACCCCTTACACCCGCAAAGCCCCACCTTCGGGCTGTGATTGGTCCGTGGGTCATTTACTGAAATAGCAGGGATGTCCATCGATGGTCTCCCACAGCATAGTTGGTGACCATCAATGGCAACCATCGATGGTGAACACACTGATGGCCATCCCTAGCCCAGCATCTCTGGAAATGCTGGGCACGCCCCTGAGGCCACACCCACTGTATATTATGGCCACTCCCCCTTTTGCCACGAGCGCTCCCCCCGCGGGCTGGGAGATCAAGGGTGCGCTATTTCACACCCCATTCATTAAGACATTAGACATCATTTTAGCAATTTTATTTTTCTTTCTTAAGTTATTTGGGCAACACATAGTGGTATATTTATCTAAGTTGTATTGCCTTAAGTATTAATTATGACAACCTTTTAAGGACATTGTTTATGAACCGCAGTGATGAGCAAAACTATTACAATACTTCCCACTGCACTACACTAACATTGTATATTAAACCAAAATGTAGTGTTGACATTATGACTACCAACATAGTGATTGCATTCTGTACATTTATGTATATACACATGTTCAAGAATCAACACAGCTAACTTTATTTAAAATACCCCTTTCAGACTTACATAAAAACCCCAGGTTTTCTGTATGTCTGAAAGGTACCAACACGTTCCCGGGTTTTTCCAATGGGTATGGGTCATTGGCTCAACAGTCATTAGGTCGACAGTCATTAGGTCGACATGTATTAGGTCGACAGGTCAAAAGGTCGACATGAGGTGTGTTTTTTTAAAACTTTTTTTGGTGTCGTTTTCTTTGTAAAGTGATGGGAAACCCCAGTTAGTGCACCGTGTCCCCTCGCATGGCAAGCGAACTCCGGGCAAGGTGACTCGCTGCGCTCAGCACAGGTTACCGTTCCCAATTGTAGTCCACGTGGATCGTAAACTATGAAAATATAAAAAAAATAAAAAAATATGTGAAAAACTCATGTCAACCTTTTGAACTGTCGACCTAGTACATGGCAACCTAATGACCATGTCGACTGAATGACCATGTCTACCTAATGCATGTCGTCCAATTGTGTTCGACCTAATGACTGTCGACCTAATGACCGTATCCCTTTCCAACAATTTGGGTTAAGTTTGAATGGTGCCACCCAGGATTTTACTCCTGGATCGCACTTAGAAACCTCTGTTCGGGCTGCTTGGGGGTGGGGCTGCCTGGAGGGGTCTGCTCCGTACTGCGAGGAAGGGGCTGTGCTTCATGCTGCCGGGAGGGGGCTGTGTTCCGTGCTGCCAGGAGAAGCAGCTGGTTTTAGAAGGGGTGTGTGATTACTTTAGTGTGACTTGTTCCCAGGTCGGCGCCCCTGCTATTGATCAGGGTTTTTCCAACAACTTGGGTTAAGTTCGAATAGTGCGCCCCAGGATTTTACTCCTGGATCGCACTTACAAACCTCTGTTCGGGCTGCTTGGTGGCGGGCTGCTGTGAGAGGTCAGCTCTGTACTGCCAGGAGGGGGCTGTGCTGCGTGCTGCCAGGAGGGGGCTGCACTCTGTGCTGCCAGGAGGGGACTGCGCTCTGTGCTGCCAGGAGGGGACTGCGCTCTGTGCTGCCGGGAGGGGACTGCGCTCTGTGCTGCCGGGAGGGGACTGCTCTCCGTGCTGCCAGGAGAAGCAGCTGGTTTTAGAAGGTGTGTGTGATTGCGTTAGTGTGACGTGTGTATGAGTGTGACGTGTGTGTATGACATAAGCCTGACAGCCCTGGCTTGTAGAATGATAGGGCAGACCAGGCTTATGTCTGGAAGGGGACGCATGGGAATTTCCCAGGTCTAAGGTGTAGTGTGAAAGGGGGTCTCGCACAAAGTCCCAGGATTTTTCAGAGGGAAATTCCCGGGTCGTATGTCTGAAAGTGGTATAAGGTGGTATTCAATTAGCGTCTGTGTTGGCTAATTGCCAGCTAAAATCCCTGCTGTGCTGGGAAAGGCTATTCAATTTCTTTAAACATCAAAATACTTTTAAAGTATACTTTAAGGTTCAATTTAAACAAAAAAAGGGACATGATAACTCATCTGCCGGGATACGGTCACTAGGTCGACCACACTTAGGTCGACAGTCATTAG